>NW_027460313.1:9513145-9836895 GCF_050947875.1 Dermacentor variabilis | reverse complement strand
GAGGTCCAGGAGCAGAAAGTCCAGCCAATCGTCATATTGCAACTATTATAGAAGGTATGCCGTTTATACCAGACTGTCTTTGAAAACGCAAAGCTTTGGGAATTTCATACAAAAAGATGTCGCGTGTGTGTATGTTTTGTGAGCCATGATCTAAAAGCTTTCATGTGTTAGAATAATCCGGATAAGCGATAGAGCTGCGGTAATTGTTTCTTTACATTACCTGCTGGAACCTTGTGCTGGCGGGAGGCGTTCTGTTTTACGCCCAACATGAGGCTTAAAAGCTCCTCTTTTTCAGAACGCCCGAAACCGAGGAAGCTCCAATCCTCTTCGAGGTTCCACCTGAAGAGACAGTCAGCGTGAGAAATTGCGATATGGAAGTTGCGTTGCTAATCACGGCGTAAAAAAGTGCACGGTGAGAAACATAATCAGAGGCAGTGATACTGGCATTCTTGAAATGCAAAAGAAGATAAAATTGCTAGGTGGAGCACTGCGAAGCTTATGGGGCAGCATTAGACAGACGAATATCTAAGGGAGTTTTAGAGATGTCTGCAACTTTTTTTTATATTTTTTATGTGCTACATATCAGCCCGTGCAACGATAAACATTCATTGCGATATGGCTTCTCTTTCGCATACAAGTCGTAGTTGGTCCTTTAAAATAATGGCTATGTCCCTTAAAAACAATTGATGTTTCTAACATTTCATTCACTGGAAAATCTCAAATGCGCTTAGTAAATGATTACTTCTACGCGTATCCTGAAAGCATGTGGCACACAGTTTGTGTTTTCACAATAGGCTGATAAAACAGTCGAAGAGTAGTACTAGAAGCCAGACTGGCTCTAATCATCGCCATCTAAGAAATTTTCGCTAAATTTGCCTGTTAATCTCTCAACACTTTTATCTCAACCATTCCGTTCAGTCTGGTCCGTGGTACATTCAGCGCAGAAATACACGGACATGGGAAAACGATAAAAAAAAAGAAGCCTAAACAAAGCCCTGCTCGTTTGCGCGAGCTTGAACACTAGGGGCTCGATAACACAGTACACACGAACCCAGAAGCCATCTCGGCTTTTGTAGCCTTTGCAGCCACTGCAGATTAGCTCCTAGGTAGCGCGCACGCAGTAGTGCACTCGCAGGAACGGCCGGGCCGGCGCACTCAGCGGCATCCCTTCCTCCCCTTAGCGCGCACACGCCTCCTTCCCCCCGGCTTTTTTCGCACGCAGCACTGGGCGACCGGGAAGACTGCACCCATCAACTCACCCTCCTTCTCGGCGCACCCTCTTACGCCTGCGGCCTTCCCGGTGCGCGCCTACAGCACAGGGCTCCACGGGGCTCCATAGATCTTATAGCACTAGAACTTTATAAGGAACACGAGGGCGACGGCAACAATTAACCTTGAGTATCCCTACAGTTGAGATCGTAATAAAGTATCAAATCGACAAGAGTAAAATAATGGATGTCAGTAGCATGCGACGAAAACCGAAATCACGTACCGCAGCCTACCTGCAACCACGATGGGAATGACCAGCTCAATCTACGCCATACTTACCCGTCTATCAGCCAGACGCATTATTTGCCAAAGTAACTTTCCTAGTTGCTTCGTTATCACTTTTTTTTTAAATAGCAATCTTCAAACTCTGCTTTACACATACAGTCGCACACTTGAATGTGAATAAGATTGGACACATAAATATGGACATTATATTTATGCTCCCGAAGTCGTTCTTTCAGGCAGCGGCCTGCTTGTCCGAGGTACCTCTTCTTTCTTTTTTTTTTCTTTATTGATACTGTTAACCCTCGCTTGAGGGTTGTTACAGGGAGGGAAAATAGTAGATCGCAAGCAAATTTGACATTTCATAGCATCAGGTTGGGTGCCCGTGATACAAAATATCAATCAAGCATTCAAATTTGTGCACATCCGTCTGATCTACAACAACGTCAGGTAAGGTATTCCTCATTTCAATTGCATCCGGGAAAAAAGAATAATGAAAAACATCAACAAGTGTGTTCAGCATGTCGAAGGAATAGCATACAGAACAGCTTTGATGATGATGATATGTGGTGTTTATTGGCGCAAGGTTCAGATCTGGCCAAAAAGCGGCACACAAGTGATTGTGATTTTTCAATAGAACAATATAGTGCAAAGCATAGGCGGAACACGGCTGTATACGGGCCTAGAATATAGTCGCTGTAGAGGGCGTAAAATATAAATGTATTACAATTAGGACAATAACTTGTAAAGTGTTCCGTGATCATAAAACATGAAAGGATGGTATATTAACATATGTTTGTGCCAGTAGTACTACTGCCTCATTAAATACCTTGGATGCAAGACTTTCGGGGCACGTGCAATACAATTGCTGCCATCGAAAGGGTAATCACTGTTGAGAGGTAATGCTGCAAACTTGCAATGAACGAACATCATGTACATAGTTAAAAAGTGATTTGCGAATGAAAAGTGATTCTACATGAAGGAAGATTGCCGGGTGTAGAGGTATATTGTGTCGGTAAGCTATAGAAAGGTTTTTCTTTTCTTTCTGCTTCTGATTCGCGGCACTTCGCCGGGACACGTTGAACCGTTCAGCGTTTCTCTACGGTTAACGCAGACGGAAACTTCACCACGAAACAGCAAGTAAGAGTGGGTCCCGTAAGTGTGGCGTATCCTAAGTCGATACAGAATTGCTTAAGTTCGCCTAATTTTTGTTGTTGGTTGCCTTAAGCAAATCGAGGTTTAATTAATTGCAACTTATTTGACGTCTCAGTGTCCCATATTCGCTGCAAGTATGTTCTAATTTTCGGCGCAGAAACGCTTCAAGTCGGTGATAGCAACAGATATGAAAGTGTTGCTCGAAATCGCCGCAATGGATATAGCTATAGCGTCTGCCAGCATGTTACCCTCGATGCCTCTGTGGCCAGGCACCCAGCAGTTACCAAAAAGCTGGTTAGATATGTATCTACGCAATGCGTAGAAGTGAACAAAGCTCGTTGAGTAGGTGATTTTTATGTTTGCTGCATGACATTAAAAGCTCGCTACACTTAAAAAGTCACTGAATATGATAGCGTTTGGTAGGTCGAAGCGTTAATAGTTTCACAACATCGATGTTCAGGATTAGAGTGCACTTTAAGGAAATATGTGAAGCTTGTGTAAGATCTCTGCAGATTGAGTGACCACTAATTCGATTCTACATATAACCTTTCAATGGGGCTAGTTCTTAATGCGCCTGTGGCCAGACGGATACCCAGGTGGTGGACGCGATCCAGCATGTTTGGTGCACTCGGGGCGGCACAGTTGTATACTATGTCGCCATAGTCTAACCGTGATTGAATGAGGCTCTTATAAATATTCATTATACACTTCCTGTCGCTACCCAATGTTGTGTGTGACAGTATTTTGAATAAGTTCATTGTTTTTAGACATTTAGCTTTCAGATATTTTATGTGTGAGATAAGAGTAAGCTTAGAGTCAAGTATTATACCTAGAAATTTGTGTTCTTTGATGACAGGTATTTCTTGTCCACACAGTACCATGCACGGGTCTGGAACCAGGCCTCTCTTTCTTGTAAAGAGAACACATGAACTTTTATGGGGGTTGATTTTAAACCCATTTTCGTCTGCCCACTTAGATATCTTGTTCAATCCCTGATGTACTTGTCTCTCGCATACTGCCAGGTTACAGAATTTAAAACCTATTTGTATTTCATCTACGTAGACGGAATAAAATATAGCTGGTGGTAATGAAGCGCGGAGTGTATTCATCTTAACTATAGAGAGTGTGCAGCTGAGCACACCTCCCTGGGGTACACCTGTTTCCTGTATAAATGGACATGAGAATACATTCCCGACTTTCACGTGGAAGGTACGATTCGACAGATAACTTTCCATCAGGTTTAGCATATTGCCACGGATGCCCATTGCCAACAAGTCTCGCAAGATCCCGTATCGCCACGTTGTGTCGTACGCCTTCTCCATATCGAGGAATATCGATAAGAAAAACTGTTTGTGTACAAACGCGTCATGAATACTCCCCTCAATGCGCACGTGATGGTCGTTTGTGGACCGATCCTCTCTGAAGCCACACTGGTAGGGATCAAGTATTTTGTTCATTTCAAGGACATGTATTAGTCGCCGGTTAATCATTTTTTTCAAACAGCTTACAAAGGCAACTAGTGCGAGCGATCGGGCGGCAGCTTGCCGTAGACGAAGGATCTTTACCTTGCTTCAAAACGCGGACCACGATCGCTTCTTTCCATGCACGTGGAAGATATGCAGCAGCCCAAATAGTATCAAAAAGTGCAAGTATTGACAGTTGTGTGTCAGTGTGTACGTTCTTAATCATGTCGTTCATTATTCTATCGGGTCCCGGTGCAGAGCTGTTGCATACGATCAAGGCAGCTTTCAGCGCGGCAATGCAGAAAGGACGGTTGTATGGTGCGCTTTGTGGGGATTTCCGCTCAAATGCCTTACGTTCTTCTATTTGTCTGCACTTGTTGAAGGATTTTGAGTAGTGTATTGAGCTTGACACATGGTCAAAGTGCCCGCTAGGGTGTCTGCCTGTTCTTCTAAGGTATTCCCTTGATCGTTGACCAGAGGCAACGGATTTATTTGCTGCCCTTTTACCTTCCTTACGCCATTCCATACTTTTGCCTCCTCTGTGTACGAAGTTATACCTGAAAGGAACCTTCCCCAGCTTTCTCTCCTCGCCTGACGTCGTATCCGTCTTCCCTATCGGAAAATCTAGCATGGTGGGTACTGGAAATAATAATGGGTATAATGGAAATCATAAGGGGCATGATGGAAATCATGGTGAAAATAGTGGGCAATGCTGGGAGGCTGTGCCCACCATGGTGGGCAATGCTGGGAAGCAGCATACAGTATGGTGGGTGTAGTGTAAAGGATGGTGGCTAACGTTCTACCATGCTGGGAGGCTGTGACCACCATTGCAGGCATGCTGGGAGGGAATGGGCAGTAGATGGGTATAGTGTGAAGGATGATGGGCTGCAGTGTGCTATGCTGGGAAATAGCTAGAGCCAGATAGTGGGTCGGAAACAACAATGGTGGGTGTATTTTAAGGAGTGGTGGCTGTGATGGGTGGCAGTGCGTAGCAGCAAGCAACATACTGGGCATGAAAATTGACAGTGTATCTGGGAAAAAGCAACAAATTTTTGGTACACCAAGTTTGACTGCTTTAAATGCCGATTTAAGAACATTTAACTGAAAAGCCTACAGCTAGCAATTTTATATGCTGGAATATGAAGCTCAATTTTTATTCAGTTGTGAATAAATCAGGAAGCCATACAATTGGAATATTAAGCGTAATTATGTTATGAATAAAATTGTTTTTCATTATGTGATGGCTGAAAATTAAAACTGAACCACATAGTTCTAATTTTTTATGTAGAATGATGTTCCGGATTTTTGGCATTCAGCAGTATTATGCTGTGCGTATGTTAACATGTACATGCATGCCTTTTGGTCTAACCCCCAACAAACACACTTCGACCCCACAACATCTTTGACTTCATCGAATGGGGTCAGCACCAACTCGGGTATAGTCACAGCACATACGTAATGCTGTTCAATGTAGTGTTATGAACAGCTACAATTGCAGCACTGCTGCACATGAGGTGACCGAGCAGATGCTAAAGGTCTCCCAATTAATCACAAATCACCAGTAGTGTCCTGTATCAGGACTACTGTTACAAGAGGGTGCGTTACCTTGTGCTTATTAAAACTAAATTGTGCTGGAGTCAATGGTGCTGTCACTAAAGATACCAACAACCAAGTTTTGTCGTACCCATTTTTTTCAAGTGCATTAATAGTCGAGGCTTTTCTGGTCAAGGCTCTTCAATACTACAAGGGTGACACGAACATTGAACATTCTTAAGCAGAATTTTTCAATATGCAATCGCAACCATGTCTGTTTCCTATGCTGTAAACAATGATAGGCAAATGCCATGGCAATTTACGCCAGCATTTATGGGAAGCTGACTAGAGCGACCTTAGCCATAAGAAATAATATTGTTCATCAAGTCAATGTTTATGAGGTTCATTCTCGTTGAACTATTCAACTATTTCTGCAATAGTAACATTGATGTCTTCATGGTTTCCTGTCCAGCTTTGGTCATATACAAGTCAAGCCATGTACTTGCTAACAAAAAAGCTACATTTTCAAATGCGAAATGATGCTTTTACTACAGTGAACTCTACTCTGACAAGTGACGCGCAGCTCAGCATGTTGCCATGCAGAAGCACATTGTCTCTCGAAAAGTTAAGCCACCTGGAGCAAAGAATTTTACCCTGACTGCGCTTAAGCACTTAAATTTATAAGAATCTGCAAAACAGCATAATGCACATCTCTACGCAAGGAGGGATGCCAGTTTTACTATTGCATTCGCTGCCACATAGGCGGCACAGCTTCTAAGCACGAATTTCTTTTATATCACAGTATGCATGGAATAAAACACAAACTCCCAAAAAATATATGGAATACCACTTAAAATAATATGCTGACTATAGAAGTTGCGTGGTAAGAATCCAGCCCTAGCACTGCTTCACTGTAAAGTGTCACAAAATCCCATTTCTCACTACTTTTCCTGGCGATCTAAACTTGGCAATTCCTATATGAACCACAAACAATGTGTTCGATTCGATCACTATAAATTATGGTCTTTTAATTTCCATCAAAATCTCACTTCAGGTTCTGTGCAGTTTGAAACTATTTATTACATCTTTTGTCAGAAAGTGCAATACAACAGGGACCAAGATTAGGAAGACGCATACACAGTGCTATTGCACTGTGTATGTCACTTCTTAATGTTCGTCCCTGTCATATCGCACTGCTCCGTGTCCATTATGAATACAAACCAACTAACCCGCCAACATGCCCTAGCAAATAAAACAGTGGACCTATTTTAGAACAGAATGGTGCACTTCAATATCGGTGACTCGAGGCCATGATCTTCCTTCCTATCTATGCTACGTCATTGTTTTGGTAAATACATGTCTTTCAGTAAACACCAACTAGGCGAAGAATAAGTTCTTCAGAAAGTTTGATCTTGTCAGCATTGTTTATTCAACATTACATACACTCAAAATACATATAACAGGTAAAACATTATCTTTTCAGTTTAGGCAAACAAGGAATTTTCCAGGACTTGAACTGCTTTAGACCTTAATGCTACAATGCAATGATAAAAAATACTGTAGAGAAACAAGCTCACTAATCATGTGCTTCGCAGTGGACGAACAGAATAACATGTAAGAGTACCTTAGGTGCATTTAAAGGTGCTGATGTTCATTCACAGAAAGTGCCAATATATTGTTACTGTTGAGAATTGACAAAACATCTTAATCAGAAAAGTAGACGTGTATGCTGAAGTTAACAGCAGAATATAAATGGCTGCAACACTGCATCTGTAGATTTTGGATGCATTGTCAAGAGACACAAAAGAACCAGAGCAGATTTGTTTTCTCCTCACAATGCACAGTAAAGCAGCAAGTAGCACTTGCAAACCATTGGTCACATTGACAGGCCTGTTATGTTTCCCATGCGCTGAAATGCTTGCAAGCTGAACCTTTACAAGAACTGTAGATTCAGCTTACCATTCAGAGCTTAATACATTGACGAGCCGCTAGACAGAACCCTTGGCACTTGCGACACGGATCAGCTAGCCCCAGCCCAGCATTTGCTATCAAACTGCCCTGCCCTCTCCTTACTGCAAAAGACCTTCCTTGCTGAGATACAGAGCTCAATTCTTACGCTAAGTGATTATCCTTCCAAGAGGTACCCTTACCCACCAGAACGCCATATACAACAGCTTGATCCTATACCTGTTGAGTGAAACAATTCACGTAACATGGGCAATTCATCACAAGTTCCATAGGGGTTGCCTTTCATTATTTATTAATTAACATCTTTCTTTCTATCTCTTTCTCTCTCCCTCCCACAAAAAGTACACTGTGCAGATCACATAATGTGAGACTAAGAGAACAGGATTAGGCTGCCACACTGCAAAAAGTTCTCATGGAATTCCATTTTGTAAGCTCGTCAGTGCCCACTGAAATAAGATACCATAAAATGAATGCCGAAAATTTTGAGCATGTTTATCATAATTAACATGTAAACTGCATTGCAGTGGCATATAACAGGCTTGTCACATGAAAACTGCTACCCTATAGGGCAGCAGTTTAAGCCGACACAGCGGCACCAAGTAACAAATTCATCACAAATGAACTACTGTAGCCCACTAAGTCTAGGAGAACTAAGTAAATGCCATATATTTAGATCGTGTTCTCATGCTTCCCGACTTCAGCATGGATGTTCAACACTTGGAACTGGCACTATCCTCTACCGACAGAACCTATAGTAGCTAAATGCGATTGTTTGTTATTAATACACTTCTCAAACTTGCACCAACAGTACATGACATGCGACCGAGGAAGAGGCGCTGATGGTGCTCATGGCACTGAAACATATTGAGAAGGCCAGCACTTCAGACTGTACTGAAAATCGTGCGAAAATGTCATATGCTAATAGCACAAACTTGTTTGAGCTCCAACTTCATAAGCACAAATGAACTTCATATGCCAGCATTCCAAGAGGCTGTAATGTAATGACTGCACTGAAAGACAAAATTTAGGAGCGCACATAGCACTTAACTGCGAGAGAAAAAAAACTGTTCTTTCAGTTTCCTTGCAGGCTTCCTGAGAACACCAAGCATATGAAGCAAATTAAATTACATTATGGCATTTTACATGCCAAAACCACGATCTGATTATGAGGCACACTATATAGTGGGGGAGGCCTGAAATTTGGACCACCTTGGGTTCTTTAATGCGCACCTAAATCTAATAAGTACACGGGTGTTTTCGTACTTTACACCCATCGAAATGCAGCCACCATGCCCGGTATTCGATCCCGTGACCTCGTGCTTAGTTGCCCAACACCACAGCCACTAAGCAATCATGGCGGATAGCAGATAAAGCAGAATAAAAGCATATATGACTATACTGCCAGGCAAATCTTAATACCACTTAGTGAATCACATGGAAATTACAGGACCAAGGAAACAACCATGCTTAAAAAGTTATCTGACAAAAATTTTTTAGCACTTCAAAAGAAAGTTTTATACAAGTTCAAAACAAAAATCATGGAATGAAGACAATGGCCAATGTTTGCTATTACAGTACTCCTACATACATGCCAGTTTTACATACATGGAAATTTACATACATGGAAATTTTACATACATGGAAATAAAAACAGGCAGACAGCAACACAAGCTATTTACAATGCAAGCAAATGAAATGCAGATATGACAGCTTGAACGAAATTTAGGAAAACTACTTTTGTTAACATAGGTGAAATAAAGCAGCCTCCTGTTTACAAAAGAATGTTGTTTTTTTTGTTGCTCATAATCAAATTGTCATAACTATCAGCACATTGTTTATGCCCACCGCAGAACGAAGGCGTCTCCAAGTGATCTCCAATTACCCGTCTTGCACTAGCTTACTTCAACTGGCGGCTGCCAATTTCCTCATTTCACCACCCCACCTCATTTACTGCCATTTTCGACTGCACTTCACTTCCCTTGGCACCCACATTCTTTAACTCCTATTCGATTGGTTATGTGCCCTACACATTACATGGCCTGCCAAGCTGCATTTCTTTCTCTTAATGTCTTTTGGAATATCGGCTATGCCCGTTTATTCTCCGACCCAGACCGCTCTCTTCCCATTTACAGTTACACCTCATATAATATGTTTGATCACATAAACAATATCAGTGTCACCTATCACCAGCAATACAATATCTTGATGAAAATTTTCTTTTTTATGCTTTCACATTATGTAGAATACAACAAACATTTACAGAGAATCCCTAATTAGCATTCCCACCTTCATTATCCTTCTGTCTGTTGCTATATTTGTAATTTAGGTCATTGGTCAGTTGCCTCTATGTTGCCCTCTCAGCAACCCAGTCTTCCTTTAGGGCTCTAATGCTTTAAGGTTTGTGCATACTGTATTGCCACCTCTTAGGCAGACCACAGTCCTTCTTGCCACTAAAGCTAGTTGTCGATATCTCTTTGCCAATATAAGAGCTGTCATGTTGATATTTAGGTGCAAAAAGGGCAAAGAGAACAAAGTAAGCACGGATACAAGTGTCCATGTGTTTGCTGTTCTATGTCCATTTTACACTGAAGTTTCAATGTGAATCAAGATCAGCTAGCCCAGCTTTCAGTTCTTAAGCAGCAGCTACCATTTCTCATTACCTGGCCAAACCGTCAAAGCCGATGGTTGACATCATCAACATCTTTGCTAGAATGTCAGTGAATTTCTCAATTGTAATTATATAAATCCATGAACCATCACGTCCATTTCTTTACATTTCTTCGGAATTCTGGTCTTGTTATTCAGGATTGTTCAGTCCTGTACGGCAGTGCCGATTTTACGTGTTATTCTTTATACTTGTCTCACTTTGTTGCAGAGAAATCTTTGAATTTCCTAGATATTTTCATTCTGCCGGCACCATGCTGGCTACTTTAACCACGCTGCTTTTTCCAACACAACATTTTAAAGCTACTTGAGATGAGGCCTAGACTGGGCTTTCAATATCTTTAACGCGTCATAGCCACATTTTCTGATAAAGTACAAGAAATGCTGAAGCTGCAATGGCACGAAGTAAAATCATATGTTATCACTATGCGTGCACTGTTCAGTACAATGTTCTACCAGGTCAGAGGCACTATCCAACCCCTTGCATTAGCATTCTTGTCACCTACCTCCTAAAGTATGCTGCATTTACGAGACCCAAAATGAATTAGAATTGCTTTTTTTTATTCGCATATTTAGTGAAGCATTGCCAAATATTAATTACCCACAAAGAACTTTGCCCGAAACACAGTACACTTTTCCGAGTGCCCTCAGTGCTTCATTTGTTTTCCTCTTTAGCGCCTCTATATTCTAAAGAGGCTTTCTCTTAACCCTTTTTGTGCCAAGGACAAGTTTCACTTTCATTTGTCACAGACAAACGAAAAGTGCAATTATTTTGGTATGAACGCAGCACCTCTAGATTGTGCCAGGTTCACAAAAACTATAACGTTATTGTTTGGAGGACATTTGTTGGCGGGAACAAGCAGAAATGTGGTTCCCCTGGATTTCTAATATGGCAGCACAGAGTTGCAAGATACAACGAAGACCTGCACATTTTCAATTGCTGGAATTGTGTTTTGTGATGTTTGTTCCATTCAACTAAACAATTAGACCAGGCAAGCTCTAGCATGTCATGTTCGGAGCTTTATCCAAGTAGTGCGGATCATAGCGAGTAATAATGTGAACCTTTGCGAACCTCCCTTGCAAGGATACGGCTCAAAAGAAACACATTGTAGCCTGTGCCTCAGCATTTGCCATTCCTCAATGCCAGTTACCACATGGAGAACAGGAAAAACACCGTTTGGCTTCCATGCCAAAAAATAAGATGTTTCATATAGTTTTTCTGTGGCCATGCATTGATATGCTCAAAAAAAGGAAAAAAATTGGCAGTAATTGGCAACAGAAAATAGGAAACGCACTGCTATTTCAAAAATGAAAGCTGTTAACAATGAATGAGTCATTAAAAATATCAAACATTTGCTGCTTTGCAGAAAAGGAAAAATGACATACAAAAAGCTACGCACTTGCTTTAGCCTAGGAAATTAGTTGCAGGGGGCAAGATCTGAGGAGCAGGGACGTTGTACGGTTGTCATCCCACATTTTGTCAAAAAGTGCCACATGCTGAGTGCTGTGTTGGCAAAGGTACTGCTGTGGTGCACAAGCCCACTGCACATTCACAGAGTAAGGCACTTACTCCTAACCACATCGCATAACTACTTGTAAATACTGTAAATATGCTGGTCGACTACCTGAACTTGTGGTGCAAATTTAAAATTAACAAGCCCTTTTATGTCAAACAATTTCTCAATACAGAAATGAACTAAACGCACAGATGTTATGTCCACCACAGCAAAACTGATGCAGTCAATGGAGGCTTATAAGAAAGCAATGCAGTGAGCAGACATAACTTTGCACAAGGTCACTCCTTGCCTATGGAGATGACAGCGCAGCATGTGTACCTAGAGACGTGTATCGGTGTTAACGTCCCTCTCCCACCTGAGTGAAAAATTCTCGTTCATTTATGGGCCCTCTCTCATAATGCATTCATAACCAAATTCAATCTCTTTCAATTTTGTTTGGCAAGTCACAAATGAATGTTTTTCCTTCATTTGTGAAATTGATATACATACAGGTGTCAGCCACCTCCTCTGGAAGCAATAAATCTAAATTTCTGTCCGGTGACAAGAAGCATTCCTTAATGTGAGGAGGCACTGCAGTTGCATCTGCAATAATTAGTGGCCTGCAGAAGAGAGCACAAATGTCTGCCTCTTTTACAAAGAATATCTTTTCGATGCATTTGTAGCAGCCACTGTTTGTTCTGATGAATCTTGTGTCAGATTTTGTTGCCCTTTGGTAGGCAGTGCTGTGAAATACTTGTTTCTTCATAATGAAACGCTCATGCTCCACTGCCCTTGTTATGGATATCCCACAAGAATGGTGAAGTTTGTCCTGTTCATTAGCACTGAGAGCTGTAACTTTTCCCTTTCCCAGCAAAGTCAAATTGCAAACATGTAATGCCTTTTTTATGGGTGGGTACCCAATGAACTCATTGCAAAGCTCTCTTTCTTGAATAGATAACAGGGGACTTTCTATCAGCTGATTCAGCTTTTGTGCCATGATGACTCGTTCAGTTATCTGCCGTGGCAGCCCGTTTGCAGCTGACACGAGGCGCACAATGCTTCCATTCCCCCCCTCAAATACAAACGCTGAATGTGCCCAAAGTGGTCCAAGTGAGCGAGCACAGTTTGCCAAGTGTTGTAGGGCATGGACATGGAACGTCATGAATGCCGTGCCGTATGTCTTGCAGCGGCAAACGAAATTGCTCAGGAGGGCCTCTGAAAAAGAAAGCATTGCCTTAAGTTGTTGCAAGTGTTGCAAGCACTTCAAAAGAGCATTAAAACACTCCAATAATTATTTGTCTAATGTAAGTTCTGTTAACATTAAACAGAATTTGCAATTAACTTATGGGTTTTCACATCCACCAGCTGCGCTGTAGGCTATGAGGAATGCCAAATGTAGGGCACTCCAGATTAATCGTGACTATCTAGGGTTCTTTATTAAAGTGAAGTTTCCTTTGCCTCTTCCTTCGACTTTCCCTCTGCTCTCTGGCACACCGTGTCGGGGGGTGGTTCAGAGCGTGTGTATGCATGGAAGTAGCGTGGCAAGAAGAAAAGAGATGTGAGAAACTTCTAGACTACATCGTGTCAAATGTGCACAATGTCCTCTGAAGCTCCCTGGGCGTTGCCAATTTGCCTCTTGATAGCTGTAATTATCCATGACCTCCCGTGCGCTTACTTTTCTACTAAAGTGCAAGTCTGCAGAGGGAAGCTAGATAGAATGGATGAGAGGAGGAGGAGAGGAGGCAGAGAATGGGTAGAACTGACGCAGTCGCGAAATGAGTGAATGACAGCATTGCCACCTTTCGCTCACAGTTCTCATACAAATACAAGGGGGGTGATATAGGGAAAAAGTGACATGAGAAGGCAAGGAAACGCTACTACTATAGACCATCTTTTTATGGGCGCTGCGATACTGCGTATGCAGTGGCACCATCTATGGACAGTCGGCATGTTGGCTTGGGCGAGCACTCTGTGTTGTATGCCAAGCGTACAATCGCCGGCAGTTTCTGGTTGTTCTCGTGCTCGCGCTATCTGCTTTGCATGACCTGGCATCTGCTACATGGGAAACAGTTCTGTGAGACGTACTGAAGCAATTGAAGTCAGCGTGGCCGGAGTTTCTGCAGCGCTGAGGCGGACGTAGCACCAAGCATGATGTGTGCGCGTGTTTGAGCCTAATGTCAACATCGGAGATGAGTTTTGAATTTCTAGAAATTTGTTTCATTAAAGTGACCTTAGTGCGGCATTCTCACTGTAATTTTAAGCTATGGTTTAGCAGAAATGAATGGTTTCGAAGCATACGACTACCCCAAAAGCGTGGGTTCTCTTCTGTTACAGAATAAGTTGTGCTGTTTAATTTGAGAGGTGTTCAAACTGTTATTTGCAGATAGATTTCACGGCTATATACCTGTTTTGTTGGACGAGGCTTCTGCCCACGAATAAACTGGTTCTGGTTAATAATAACAGCATACTGTACAATGTGAATTACACTTTTCAAGGGGTTAAGTGATCATCTGCAGACTGCGTGATTTTCTGAAGCAGTGGTAGATGCTGGGTTATAGATCGCTTTGTTCTATATAACACATGGTCCAAGCATGCGGCATGACCATGCGAGGTTTTATTGTAGCGTTAGAACATTTTCCCTTTTTTTCTTGCAAAAGAAGAGAATAAGCGCTGATATTTTTTTGTTTTGTTTTTCGTCTCATCCTAGCAACCACCTGTCTTATAGAAATTCTGTTCTAAGAAATAGTTGCCAGATTCATTTTATTCGATCCGCTTTGGATATTACTGTTTTACAGAGCAAAAACACAATGCCAAACCACAAAGCTTATATGGTCTACGAAGTTTTACGAACTGCAGTGACTGCTGTATTGAGAAAAGCCATCAGCCTCAGACAGCAGGCTAGCATAGACACTTCACAGTGATTTCAAGTCTACTAGACTTGAAATCATCCTTCTCATCCAACATCCTTCCTGTCGATTTCAAGTCTACTAAACTTGAAATCCAAGAGAAGGATGCCGGTGACTGACGCAAATATTTCATAACCATTGGCGCTTAGACGGGTCGGAGATGCATTGGGTCAGCCGTACACAAGCATGCACTTTTACGTTTTAATTCCCACACCAAGCGATCAGACAGTGAGATGATTTCTCTTTGTCGAATGCATATGGATATAATCAAAATAGTTCACAGCACGTACACACACCGCGGCTGATGATGCACGTCGCTTGTTTGTGCACTCAAGAGAAGTTTCCGCATATTGTAGTTACTGCTGTGCCGAATTGCTACAAAGTGGTTCCTCGACGACCTTGTAAGCACTGACGTCACATACATTTCACAGAGAACAAGCTAAAACATCTCCAAATGGTTTTGCAGCACGCAATAGCAACACGTACAAGCTGCGCCGCGCCGACTCGCACAAGCCAGAGGAGGAAAGGCTCATTGCGCAAACTTTCCTCCTCACCTGATTAAATGGTCCTTAGACACGACAGCGGTTGCAAGGAAACTAGATAAACTTAAGTTCAAGGCATGGTAGGGTGTGCTTCTGCTATATCTGAAAAATAAAATAATCCAAATATGTCTAGCGGACAACTTACGCACGGCGGGCAGATGCAGAGCCGCATTAACTAAAGCACACCGGAGGGTCTTGGTGACACGACAGAAGCGGCCACACGTCAGATCAACACTTCTGTGCTCGCCGTGGTAGCTTTGCGGCTATGGCATTGCTCGAGGTCATGGATCTGATCCCGACCGCAGCAGCTGCGCTTTGACGGGGGCGAAAGAAAATAACGTTTGCCCACTTAGAATTTAGGGCCACGTTAAAGAACACCACGGTGTCAAAATTAATCCAGAGTCCGCCACTACAGCCTGCCTCAAAATCTGATTGTGGTTTTGGCACGTACAGCCCTGTAATCCTGAAGTTTAATGCTTCTGCCACGATACGATGTGCCATATAAGTTATGTGTACTACGTAGACAAACAGCAGTGGAGTACGCAAGGTATTGTTTAACATCAACTCCAAACTCTCGTGTTGGACTAAAGGTTGAAGTAATTAAGCATTCACCGTAAAGCACCACTAATTATCGTCGATCAAAGGAACCAGCACAGAAAGCTTCGCTTACATTGATTCTCACAATGCATGGGATCTACACAACATCATGCACATGTGCCTAAGCACATAAACACACTATGAAACAGCAGTGCTTCAGAATTCAATGCGGTATTACTAATAACACGGTCAAATGAGAATTACCTGCTCTGTCAATGTCCCGGGCGCCCAATTCTTCCTGAAGAAGGATGTGGATGCCTTCCGAGAGCCGAGACATGTGCTTCCAATACTCAGGATGCAGAATACCATCAAGGCAAGGGAGTGCATAAAACAATATCCATTGCCTCCCCTCAGATGCCTTCCAGTGGCCAAGATCTTTGAGCGGACGCGGCAGCCTGGTCACGCAGTGTGGGGGCTTTATGGCAAGCAGCCGCGACTCTATCCTCGCAGCAACTGAAGGCGCACCTGCAAACAGCAATAATGTAGAGTTAGTCACCTATAACAAAAAAATCATTACCAAAAACACGTCTCAACAAAACCAAGGAAGTACATTGTCATCTTCATGCTTACAGCTACATTTCGAGATGTGACTCTAAACATCAAGCTTACCTCGAAGATGAATTATGACCCCTTTTTTAATATTGCATGTGCATTTGTTACTATAATGCACGGCTGAACTTGAATTCACCTCATGTGAATGCATGTCATATGCTATGCAGCCACGAAGTGTGCTCAAGTAAAAAGCAATCGTGTCACAGTTACAGTTGACAGCACCTCAAGTCATGGCATTTACATGACTATGACAATGGTTCACTGCATTGCATTTCAAACACATCTCACACATGTAAATGGTGGTAGAAATGCGGTTCTGGCACAGAAAAACTAAGTGGGAAAGCTAGCAGAAATCCAACTAGCCCAACGTCGAATTCTGTTGTAAATGGTGGTGATAATGCACAAGGAATTGAATGCAGCAGCGACAATGCTCTGCATTGTGAATGGTAGCTGTGACTTTGAAGACAATTTACTCAACTAAGTTCCATTCAAAAGAAGGGTGGCGGACTTGGCTACCTGGCATTCAAATAATTTTGTTGCAAGAACATATGGTGCAATACCAAAAAATATATGTATATATAACATGACAAAGAGACGGACTAAAGACCTAACAGGTTTTCGAATGAACACTGAAATGCTCTTGTGATAATCAACATCAACAAGGGCATGCAAAACAAGGAAAAGCATCACGCCATGTGCACAAATAGTTTTTTCCTTTGTTAAGTGCAGAGAACAAAATAAATATGGCACTGCCAAACATGTCTCTCTTGTTTTTAGTTAATTTTTTTATGCCTGACAAGGAACATTTGTACAAATAAAACGACACGTGACTTGCAAATAGCTCTTTGCTATTACATGTACCAGTGAATTTTGCCAATTTAAATATGCTGATATCCAAAGAGATGATCACATGTGTGAAATCGTTTGTGACAGTTACCAGGTACATCCTGTACTTTGGGCTGCCAGGTAGCCAAAACCCCAATTTCTGTGTGGTTTTATTCTTAAACTAAGACACTCTGCGGATTTCTACTCCCTGCCTCCTTCCAAATTTCACAGAAATATGAAACCTGAAATTAAAGGACCCTGCCTGTAATCAATAAGCAACTAGCTTTATTTAGCCTTTGCTTCAAAAAAGTGCCTATTAGGCTTCAATTGAGCGATGACTAGTCATTCGATGCAATGATTCACGGTGATGAAAAAAGCACATGGAACTACATCTAAGACAACAAATTCTACATTGAAATTGGTGCAGCAAGCGGCAAAAAGTACACATGGTGACATGGTGACACAATGTATATCATGAAAACCATTACATACCACACGACCTCACAAGTACTACCATCGTCATCATAATCAGCCCACTCTTATGTACACTGGCGGAAGGACAAAGGCCTCTCCCAGCAATCTCCAATTACTCTGTCTTGTGCAAGCTGATTCCAACTTGTGCCTGCAAATTTTCTCATTTCATCACCCCACCTAATTTTTTGCATTTCTCAATTGCACTTACCCTGGCAGCCATTCCTAATTCTAGTGAATCACCACTTAATCTGTTACTATTCTTTGGCAAATTTCCTTCTTGTGTTCAGTGTCCCCTGTCAGTAATTGACCTAGATAAACATACTCCTATAAACACGCTTCTAAACATACAATCTAATGCAAAAGTTTACAGAACGCTGGATCTGGAAAAAATGCTGAACGTCTTCGGAGCCTCGGAACACAGCCAGCTTTAAGTTCAGGTGTACAGTTAGATGGTGCATGACCTTCACAGGGCCAGGCCTAACCCAACTTCCACTAAGCAGGATCCACTTTGGTTCAAACTTGATGTGCACAGCTTGAGAGGACTGAAGCTTGTGCATTTCAAGTTTGAAGGGATGTTTCAACTAATTTTTAACATGATATATTATTTATACAAACAAAGGTGCTGTAGATATCGCACTGTCGGTTCGGTGGCTGATCGCTTGGGGTTCAGTTGAGCGATCATGGTAAACAATTTTGTCAGTCCCATCGACAAAGACAGTCATGCTATGAGAACTCGTGCCTGTCGGTTGCGTCATTGTTGGCCTATTCTGATAAAATCGTGTCAACGACACACTGTGCTGAATAGTTGGCGTCGCAGTGCCTTGTCAATCTCTTATCGTCCCAGTGTTACCATGCCTTAAACGAGCTCATGAAAGCAGGCACCCGCTGCCATCACCAGCAAAAGGGGGCCAATGCTGCAAGGAGACTTTGTCAGCAATGTGACGTTTTTGAAGTGTCTCCCAAGTGTAACGCAAGGGTTTATCAATGAATTTGCTAGCCATCAATGCACTGTAGCAACTACATGTTTCACGTTACAATCCGGACGAAGCCCTGGCTGCTATTTTAAGTGGAGCTACAGTCTTACACTACAGATATTATCAGCACGGCACTGACGTAAAGCTACATACCAGTGAAGTTCCAATGCATTACACAGCACGAGTGTCTGCTGCAGTGCATATCTGTGCAGGTCCTTTTTTTTCGGGGAACTGTTCCCCGATATCAGGCTGCACAGCTGCTGAAACATGCATTCCAAATGTTTTGCGATTAATCCGCTAGGGCAGGGCGCATGCACAATCGCACCATGAGAAAGGTGGATTGTTTCAAAGACTTTTACATCGTTTTAGAAAACAGCCACCGTGTCCTTAGGTACCTTCGAGGATATATTCTTAACTTTGCCACAGAAAAGAAGCTCCTAAAAATCACTTTTTTATCCCTTTAAGTGCATGAACAGTACTTCCTTATGATTACATACAGGAGGATGTGCTAGTGTCCGTGACTAACTGGGACCTCAAGTTGTGTTCACAAGAAGCAGTTACTGTTGTTGTAGCCAGCTTTTTGTTTTGTATACTGGACACACAATGCATTTTTGATGACTGCTATTCTGCTGTCCTCAATGTAGGCAGTCATGCTACACTCCAAGCTATGCACCAGAATATCCAAATGACACGTGAATGATCAAACAACACTGAAATTAACTGCATACAACTTCAAGTTGCTACATTACCAACATAGAAGCGCTGGTTGGTGCTCGTAGAAGTCAGGATCGCCTCAGTCAGTTGTTTAGTGACACCTTGAAGTACACAGTGCATGTACTCAACACTTTGACCGTTCACGAGATCCAAACCTATAAAGAAAGTATGCATTGTGCAAGTCAAGCCAGTTCCTAGCATTGTTAGATCAAAGTAGCATACTGTGCAAAAACATGCACATAAAATTTCAGAATATGAGCTGCAGGTATTGCATTCATCCAACTAACCAACTGCTAGCAGAAGTACAGGCATTTACTTGTTAAAATGGTGAAAGTTGGCCAGGTTGGGTTCGATTCAATGTGAAGCAGCAGCAACTTATGAAAACATTCAAATTTGAGTAAGGTTTTTCCAATTCACTGTGAATTGATACTACAAGTGATAATAGTCAAAAAGGGAAGTGCTGTTTTCTCCTTCTGTCTTTTGTCATTTTTAGCAGCAAAATTTCATTTCGCTTTAAAATTTAACAGTCAAAAATATTCTGAAATTAAGAGCACTGCATAGCACTCATGCCAGAGAGGTGCTGTCTAGCTCAACTGAAATTTTATTTTTCCAGTATACACTAGAAACAAACACTTGACTAAAAGCAGCCACAAACAGCTTGACTGGTCCACAAGGCACTGTTCATAACAGCACAAGGACACTTCGTACTCCTTGAAGGGCACAAAATCAAGAATACTAACAAAATAATGCAACTGAAGATATACTAAACAATGACAAAAAGAAATGTAAAAAGAAAAATGTCAACACTGTCATAGGTCACACCAGTGACAGGATAACTAACACGCATTTAAAAGCGTCTGAACTAGAGCTTGTGTGTATGGCTTCATTACAGGGAAACAGCACCAAAAAATGGACAGCACTTGTCCTGTACGTCTTTCTTGTCTTGTTTCTTCGCACTTTTTCCCCATAATGCAATATTCACATGACATAACAACACAACAATTGCTTACTAAGAACCTAACCTTGCATACAACCCACAAGAACATGTGACTGCACCAGAGGACACACTTTTTATAAATGTAAACAAACCGACACAAACACCTAATGCAAACATTTGTTACACAATTTCATTTTGCCAAAATTAGGAGCCAATGGGAATTATGCATGTGCCAATGACAGCTCATGTTTAGCTATATATAGTGCCAACAACATATCCTACTTCTTCTAACTTGTACTTCCTCAGCCTAAGCATATATACCATAAAATCACAAGCAAGCACCGCTATCCATGCAAGTGGCAACCTCCACTTTTCCTGCGACTTAACTTGGTACCAACTACCAAGAAATGCCTCCTTCCTCTCTCCACCGTGTTCACTACTTCACGAGGTTCAGATCCTCCTTTATTAAATGTGATCTTTTTGTGAAATTAAAGAAAACTGTAATTTAATGAGGATGACAAAATGTATTGTTCATCGGCATGTCTGCTGCTGCCTGAAGTGGCACCAGCTTAGCCACTTTTTGCATAACTTTGCATGGCCTTTTACAGTCATTAGTTATGTCAGAGGCATCAGTTGCAAGGTGTCCCGGCTCCTGATGTAGATTTAGTGTGAAGTGCTTTGGTAGGTGGTCTGTACTTGACAGCCGGGCAGCATGCACTTCTATACAGTGAGGAAAATTTTTTAATGTTGAGGCTGTGGAGCGGCATCGGCGAACCAGGTGAATTGTGAACTACTGCTGGTGCTGTACAGTCAGAGGATTGCACGCCCCTACAGCCCGAGTACAAGTAACCCAGTTTTTTATCCAACTCAAACGTTTCAGTCATTTGATGGGTTTGGGAACAATGGCGCAGAATAAGAAAAGTAAATTCATGTTAACCAAAGCTCTTTAGTGAAGGAAGTACTGACAAAGAAAGACATACACCAATCAAGTAAAGCTTCTTGTCTTAAGCCGTAAAGCCCTGCTTTAAAGAAAAAGCTTCCGTATGGAAGGCGCAATGTATTGTTGTTTTTTCTTTTTCAAGTTTTACTTGGTCGGTGTATGTCTTTGTCATGTTTCAACCCGACAAGGCGGGCTTTTGCCAAACTCTCGATTGCAAAGGAAAGGCTGTGCTGTCTTTCTTTTTTTTTGTTTTCATCAGAGGTGTTCCACCGCTTCTTTAAGTTTGGTCGGTGACCAAGCGAATTGAGGGCTATGGTGCAATTTACTATGAATGAGCACAGTAAGTACAATTACGCACTTGTGGTAAAACAGATAAGACAAAATTTTACGGTGAGATTCACTAGGACACTGCAGCCACAAAGCATGCCCATATTGGTAGCTCTTGGCAAGCTGAATGGCAACTATGGTAAGAAGCATTTTGCATATGTTGCGTGACAAATTTACCCCTTGACATCAATAATCAGGGAAGCGAGAACAAAAATATTCAATGAAGTGGGGCAGAGCAGAAGCACTGCACTCTCCCAAATACCCACTGAACTGCACCAGCAAAATCCCCAATGGCTTTGCTCTCAGCATTCACCTTAATGTTGCCTTGAACTTGAGCACAGTGTGAAAGCGCTAAGGATTGCTGTCATCATGGTGCTGACAGGGCCCTGGTAAATGTGCTCTGAATGTGGTGAAATCAGTCTATCGGCTAAAACATAAAAGTAGCCACTGCGATCTACTCGCACATCTAGTTTGATGGACAGCGCTTTTGACACCATGTCAAGAATGTCATATCCAATACCATGTTCCTTAGACAACACACAAACGAATAGCAAAATTAAGGCTGGGCATTTTTGTTTGCGACAAATCCAGATCTCAGTGCTTGACTGCAACTGATTCTTGTAGCCTATGCACAGGAGGCAATCACAATCAAGAAATTAGATGCCGAGTAGACTCAATTGCAATAAGAAATGCTCCGTGCAGCACCGTACCAGTTAAGCAATCAGTTAACAATGATAAACAAATTGATAGGACAACAATTAGCTTTTGCTACCTTTCAAGTTCATCAATGCTGATGGTCATTTCACACCATTGATGACATCTTTGTAATCAAGTGCCATCTTCATATCTCTCCTGACGAGGTCCGAAGTCCGTGCCTCAACTGGCTCAGCTGTGACGTATCTCATGCTCCCTAAAGAAAATAAGAAATGTGAAAATTGTATAAAACACCGCAAAGAGTGCATCTCTTCCAACACGCAGAACTCCTTTTTGCACATAGTTGGTTCTAGCGAAGAGTGCAAGAAAGTGGCATATACTACTCACCTTCCACATGCTCGCCCCTTATAAGGCACCAGGGGCATCCAAAGTAGCCGTTGAAAGGCACCATGTTTAACACAGCTGCCCTTGCAGGCGCATCCACAGAACAACACAGCACGAAAGGCCTAGACGTATGGACCCTGTTCTGGTAAGTCCATGTCGCTGGTTTCGTGCTGTTCACTTCTTGCACAAACTTGTCAAGGAAGAGTTGCATGTTTGGATGCGACTTACCAAACCAAAGTCCTGCAAGTACCGGGTGCTTGAACCGCAAGTGTGGTGGCAGTTCATTAACAATGAACTGAATAGGCCACACAGATGTTTTTGACGACTTGAAGACTGGGCTGCCATCGGTGTTCATGGTCAGCGTCAAGTCATCATCCGCAAGGCTTCTTGCCTTCTTCAGTTTAGCATAGCACCGAGCATTTGTAATATCACTTATTTTCGATGCCGGCAGTCGTGCTTTTACCAAACTCGACTCTAACTCAGATTTAGTTTTTTCTATCAAAAAGCTGACCTGTTTGTGGAAGTCAAGGATGATAAAAACTGAGGGTTGCTCTTTCAGGGCCTGAAGTCTTTCAGTATGCTCGCAAATTTGGCACTGTGCCATTTAACCTTGTGGCGTCATTACTGCGCTGCATGTTTCGCATACATAATAGTACCGTAGCACTTCTTCTGCTTCATTGCTCCAAAGCTTGCGAAACATGTATTCGCTGCGCGGCAATACACTGGCACCAAAGAGAAAGTTAATAAGCTTTGAAAGATCACCTAGTGCCGTCCAAGTGAGACCGTGGGCAATAGCGTACGCCATAACTGCTGCAATTGCGCCGGCTTTCATGACTTGTGAGCCTGGCAGGGCTTCCTCGCTAAAGCCAGAAAACTGGCGATTGTCTCCGCTCTCAGATTGTGCCTCCTCAAAGCCGTCGCTCTCCTCACTACTATCTTCAGAGCTCCCTTGCTCGTCGTCACATCGTGTGTGCGTGCTACTGGACGCAGAACTGCACGGAACTGTACCGGCACTGCCATTGGCACCGTCGTTATCGTCGTCGTCGCTGTGGGCGAAACACGATGCGCTGGTTTCTGCCGAAGCCGGAGAGTCGTCTCCGTTGCAGAGACTTGTGCTCGCGACATTTGACGCTGCTGCGGCGTGGTCCTTCAGTCGCTTGTAAAGACTTGACACAGGCACCTGGAAGAACTTGTCACGATCCAGGTACTCCTTGCGCCGCTTCGAGGGGCCGGATGCCGACATATTTCCACGCTGCTGCACCGACTCGGCCGACTGAGCGAGCGTAAATAGGCGTACGATTATTGACGACGGTTAGCCGGGTCAATTGGCCGGGTTAGCCACACTAAACATAGTGGATTGATGAATGGATGAATGTGCGTATGGATGTATATTATGAACATCTTCATTGAAAAGAGGGGGGGAGGGGGTTTGGCGCTCGTTATATAGAATCACATCAGTGCTTATTACCGTCATTGAAGGCCTGCGGTTCCGGCCAACAAACCACCGAACCCGATAAGCATCTATTACAACAAAATTAATTACGTTCCTTGTTTTTGCGCCACCACAATTCCAGAGGTACACTGTATTCTCAAACGATCGTCGACTCAAAATTCTTCCTCTGCTTTTTTTTCTAGTTGAATACAGCGCCATCCCTTGAGTAAAGAATACGCTGCGGTTCCAAGGATTTTGCGCATAGTGGCAATCAAACACAGTGTTTATTTCTGTCGAGGGGCGGCGCTGCCATCCCCTTTTTTTTTGGGGGGGGGGATTGAAGCGGAATGTTTAGTGGAGGAATGGCAATACGCGACATTAATAGCGGTGGTCACGGTTGATTGTATTAACTTTATTCTATGGTATTAATAGGTTGCTACCACGTCCTGTGTCTGCTTAGTGCTCCTTTTGATAAGCTTGAAAATGTGTCAGCCTGCTCAATTTTCAACCCTTCATTAATTCTTTTGTAGGCTGTAGTTTGCCACGAAACGCAAGAACTGAGCACCAAGGTAAACAAACACAAAAACGATGTATTTATTTATTCAGCTAAGCTAGCAGCAAAAATCAGAGCACGTCGTTAAGGTTCTGTCATTTTCTTTTGTGACTGGGATGTTTTTATTGTACTACAGGCGCGTACATAGATTTTCATGTAGGTAGGCTGGCGTGTGGATTTAAAGGATTGTTCATGTGATGAAATTATCTATATATATGTAGCTTATACTGCTACGTGTCGACATCGTGTGTGTTCGCGTACACCTTCGTTTAAACTGGGGAATGTACATGTGACCCTTTTAAGAAGCTTGCACCATTTGGTGATTTTATCTTGTCCCCTAACGATAATCGTCATCTGCCCCGCTTGCGCTTCTTTTCTTGTACACTCTGCGCTTGCTACTATCCTGTCGAGAATCTCACACTGCATGAAAACGCGCATGTCCTTCGACCGGGAAGGAAGGCAATGCGGGCAGTATAGATGTCGATTGGCGTTGTGGGACACGATAATTAAGCCTTGCAAGGGTGCAAACTTTTGGATAGCTTGCTGTGTGTTTAAATTGGTTAATGTGTCGAACGGCCACAGCTTGGTGAAGGCTCACTGCGTGACATTGCGCGATAGATTTACCAATTGTATATGTTCTTTTCAATCGCTCTTGAATGTGTGTTCACTGGGACTCACTCAGCCCGCGGTGCTATAACAAGGCCTTTTCACCTGTGCTCAAAAGGAATGGCCGAAACTAACTTGAGCGATGGCAGCAAAAAATTACAAAGGAATCGAAATAACTTATGTGAAGCGGAAAGCAAAAAGTATAGCACGCACCGCTCTCATCTCCCGCTTACATTGAACGAATTCTTGGACGATACACCGAAATCGACACATACAAGAACCCGACACAGAGTCTCAAATCAAAATGGTTTTACCAGCGAAACAAAACGCAAAAGAAGAAAATGACAGTGCAGCAATTTAACCGTACTTATTTGCAACGAACAAGCAACTCAGGAATGAGCAAATACTCTGCAGCAGCTGGCAGTGTTGGAGCAATTGAAGAATGGTCCTTTGGGCGTGTATGTGCGCGGTTTCACGTTGTGCTAATTAACAACAATGGCCCCAACTACGATGAATTTCTCAACGGAAGAGGCACAGCGCATATCGGGGGCAATAATTATTCGCCACTATATATATATGCACACACAAACTGACAAAACTGTACCAAGGCATTAATTAACATGTAACAGCTCACTAAAACACCAGAAGACAAACTGAGTGCAAAGATTCCAGCTGTTAACGGGCGTTTATTTATTTCATTCGGCAAAACGTAAACGCGGTCGCTTTCCGAATAAAAACCCAGGAAGGAACACACTGCAGAATTCTTGGTCACGTTTGTTTATGCATAACAGTCGTCTAAACGCGTACTTTAGTCAATGCTTGCTACACTTTGATAATGTTTTGCGGCTATGTTAACATACTTGCAATTCGTTAAGCGATTGCGTTTAACATAGAATACACAACATTTGTACGGCACCACCATATAGACATTTCGCTTGAAAATTATGTCTGTAGACAATATGTAGCCTGTGTCACCTAATTTTGGGCGCAGACAAAAAAAATGAATTGATGACTTTGCTACTCGTTGAAGATCGGCAAGCAAACTTTCTTCTTGAAGGCACTTTCTCGCCACGGAGTTGTTTTCTTTCGTCCATACGCCATGACGAAGCCGGTTGTAACGTGGTGCTGTAGCCGAACGTAGCCGAATCAATCCGAGGTCACTGCGGTTGGTACAGCACGGTTGGGCCACAATAAGCTACGATGCTGGCGTACGTGAAGTACCACGATAAATATCGGGCTATTTTGCCCACCCGACTGATCAAAGTTTTTTCCCCGAAATCTGAAGAAGATTTCGACAAAGCCAAAACCGTCCAGGCGTTCTGCCGGAGCGAGGACGGTGACATTCAAGGATACTACCCAGCCTTTGTTGTCGCTCTGGCAGGTGAGTGTGCCCTGCAAAATTTTCACCTCTCTTGATGGTTTTATGTTGCGGATATGGTCAAATACATTTCTTGCCGGCTGGATGTATGTGAAACGTAGATTTTCGCTTAGTTGCCGTCGCAAACTGACGTGTGCTATGTCGTGTTCCTTGCACGTGCCAGTATTGTTGATCTAGCCGGCGACGCATGTCATTTGTAATGCGGGTGTAACACGGGCACTTTCAATCGCTATCGAGCCCGATCGGGGCCGAAAGTGGCCCGTGTGCATTAAGTATAACATTCACAATTTATTGTTTGCACACGCAACTGTTCTTATGCCAGCACGTGTGCATGCATGAAATACATGGCCGTGGCTCTCGACAACGTTGCACCTGCGTGCTTGTCGAAAGAAACGCTACCTGCCCTCAATTACTTTATGTACCGTACAATTCTAGCAGTCTGTGAAGGCCAGATTGCCAACTATACTTTAATTCTTTATCATAGTTTTGCATGTTACTAAATTGGCCTTAACTGAATTCAGTTATTAACTAATAAGTGTCAGCATCACTGTACTGTTCGCCGACGCTTGTGAATAACTTGTACTGTATTAAGTTGCTTTTCCGCGTGTGTTGGTGTCATTGTAATACCGCTTCCAGCTGGTAGTAAGTATTCCAATTGTATACTTTAAGTTCGCTGCTAGTACTTGTTTCATAAGTTCCTTGCAAATTGATTTTTGTTTGGTAAAGAGCAATATGATCGAAATGAATGTCGCAAACGCGCTTGCTGGTTCAAATATTTATTTTTCTTTGGCTCTGTGAAATGCCTTCGAGTGCCTTTGTGATGCAACAGCATTTTCTCAATACTGCTACAGAATTTTAGTGCTCACTTTAGTTTTGCAAAAGCTGTTGCTCAGAAATGAACTTGAACAAAGTTGTGTTTAGGAGCAAACAGAAAAAAAGAAACCATTTTGGCCCAATTTTCTTACACTGGTACACCTGGTGGTCTTTGTTAAGCATAACCTACGTGATATGTTTGTCATAGCTGCCCTTTCTCTTAGTGTCGTCACAGCCACTACAGTGCTCCGTATGTTTTCATCACTGTGCACCACTACTTTGGAAGTTCCATCGAGGTGGTGTAGTTGCTTCATCATTGGGATGCTGATCCCAAGGTCACATGACATAATACTGGCCGTGACAGTTTGATGGGGGATGAAACGCAAAAATGCCCTTAAACTGGGCATTGTGTGGATGTTGAGAAAGCCAGAGTGGTCAAAATTAACCCAGAGTCCCCTACTATGGTGCGCCTCACAGTCATATCCTGGTTTCGGCACATGAAACACCAGAATTTCATTAAAGCGCCCCTGAAACGGTTTGGACAAATTTTGTAGATGCTTAGGGTACAGCTATAGTAAACCATTCGTAAAACAGTTTGTGTGAAGCGTCTCATATTAAGGGAGCTACGGATGATTACAAGTTACCCTCCTCCATGGCCATGCATTTTCTCCAACTTGTTTGCCGAGGCATCGGGTCTAAGCTCCACCTTCACTGGTGCTGCGTCATGATAGCACATCGTGTCGTCTACTTCCGGTTTTCTAGAACCAAGTGCATGAAGCCTCTCCGCCAGCAGCTTGGCAGTCGACCCTAAGGGAGAGCTATCGAAGCAGCAAAGCATTGCGAGCATTCTGTCACAGCACCAAGTATGTCCAGTATTCCGGTAACCACAGGCGTGATGGGCATTTCGACGTAGAGGCGTACATTGAAGCTGATGACGAAACTTTAGTGTAGACGTACGTGAGCTGCCTGATCGGTCTGCATGGTCCAGCCACCTGGTGGCACAGAGCTTACAGCAAACAAATACCTAATATTTCTCTAAACAAGTGTAAAATATTTACAAAAACAATGTGTTCACGATTACGCACCTGATGAAATATTACATCAGCAGCAAAGTAGAATAGAGTTCATTACAGCTACTGTGTTTGTTTGAGCTCATGCTACCAGGTGGCTGCACCGTGTAGACCATTCACGTTTGTGCCTCTGCTCATCCCGTAAAATGGCACGGTCAAACGGCCTGACCCAGTCTGCTTGTGCTTGCATTTACCCAAACACCGGACACGCGAAACACTATTAGCCCAGGGAACGATCTACATGGGCTCTGCGAGCACCGATCGTGTGGCGTCAGGGCACGGACTCGCGCCTGTTTGCTGTAGTTCGGGCAGTGTTCGGGTGCCTTCTGCGGTGGTTTTGTTTGTTGGCTGTTGTTCCTTCTGCTTGTACACTCATGGTGGTAGTCTCAAATATATCTTTATGGCATCTTAGTTTGCGAAAATTTATTCAAAGAGCTTATATCTTAGATGACCGTACAGTTCTCAAAGGCAACTCTACAATGCCAGCCGAAGGAGCACAGGCTAGCCCATTGCGGGTTTTTCATGCGCGGATTGACAACCGCAAGAACATAGCATATAAGAATCCAGTTATAATACCATACCTCTATCGGTTCAGCAGGTATGTCGCAAACGCTGGCATTGTACGACTTCAACAACAGTTACCTTGATTTTAATTCGCTAAAACAGGTTGGCTCATGACGAGTAGATCATGATATAATATTGAATTTTTGCATTTCTTCACAGGAACACTCGGCAGTAACACAAGGACTTAACAGTGCAGTTTAGATTCTACCAGCACCACTTGCTTCTTTAACTGCTTCTGAAAATTAGGCGGTTCTTCACACGTTTATTTTAAGGGGCAGTTTTTTGAAGTAAAGCTAATTAATTGAAGCTTGCAGCTGTTTGCAGAATACGAAAGGGAATGCATCAATGTATATTTCCTTTTCCATGGTGCATGTTCAACTCACTTGAGCAATTTACTGGTGTTTGCTGCTTGAGGAATATACACGACGAATCTGTTTGGCAAACTGACACAGGTTGCGCAGTCCAAATTTTTTTAGTGAGATGTACTTTTCGGACCAAGTGGCTGCAGCTAGAAAGAAGCTGAAGCATCATTCATTAGTAATATGGGACATATTGAATTTAATTCCCCGGTGCAGGGTCAAAACTCAAGTGAGACATGTAAGACTTGTGATGCCTTGCTTAAGGTTTGCGAGATTTTCTTTTACATACTGATGAAGCGAATAGTTCTCCAATTAAACAACACTCGATCGAGATATAGTGAGGTCGAAGGTGCTTGACTTTTGCTTTTCTAGGCAGCCTAAGCTGCACTTATGTACCTCGAGTATGCTTTAGGCATTACAATTGACACTGCAAAAAACTGCCTCATGGTTTCAGTTCGAACTTGTAGTGAACTGATAGGTTTCGTGAACAATGCGTGCTTCGCCATAACGACAGTGGGTTGCTTCTGTTATGCGAGGGGTGTGCCACATTGCAGATAAAGGGCTCTGAGGGCCACCATGAAACATTTCATCGCTTCCAATTGATTATCTCTCGATCTTAAAATGCGAAGGTTGTGGGATCGTTCCCCGCCTGCGGCAAGTTGTTTTTTCATCCACATTCATTTCCATTAATTTATTGTTTCTTTATTTCATTTACTAAGCACAACTAATTTCCACTATGTTGTCCTTGGTGTCAGTGTTTGTTGGCTTCTTGTGATATGACAAACAAAAATCAGGCCCCTCGGTCAACCCCTTTTGTCTTGTTTAACCAAATGTTCGGGCATACATAGCTGCAGCTGTATCCGCAGTGATGATCACACAGGCACACATTTAAACATAAAGCTGCAGACACTGATTATGCGGCTATCTAATAGATGCACATCTGCCTCCTGGTCCTTAACCACTGGGTGTAGCCAATTGTTTGTGAGTAAGGTTCCTGTGCCTGTGCTCATTTGGAGCTGTTGTATGATGAGAACTGGGCGTTGTACAACAGCTGTAAACGAGCACAGGCAATGGAGCCTTAAAGTCATCATACAATGATATACAATGGTTATTATGTAGGTTGTGCTTTTAGTCTAGACTTTGCTGTGCACTTTATATGTTTATATACTTTTATTTTTATATGTTCAAAATATTCCGATACATGCCACTGGTAAAAGTGTATTGTTTTTTACCTAGGTGGTCTGGACTCCCTGCGACTCAAAATAAAAAGCATGCGGGAGCCATTTCCGAGGCTAATTGAAGCGGATGAAGAGGAGACATCATCGAGGAAGAAAGAAGTGGGTTTTACTATGTGCTAAAGCTATAGAATAATTTATTGTAGTACACATTATGGTAGAAAATTTGCTGTAGCACTGAGCATCTATTGAATCATTGTTTGTGATGAAATAAGCAAATAACTTGAATGTCACTGTAAGTTTTTATTTGTTGAGTGATTTCAGGTAATGTCATTAGGTGACCTTGGCAATGACCTTGGTAGGAAAAGAGCTCAGGGTTACTGACAAATTTGGTTGCTTTGCGCATGAAAAATTATAGGTCATGTGAAGGTGGTGTGCAGAATTTGTGCATTCTGTTGCTTTTTTTCTAAGTTTGCTTGAAGTTTAGGGATGTGTATCACAGTAAAATTGAGAAAGATGTTTGATGATATTGCTGCAAACTTTATGCACACAGCACAACATGCCAGATAATTTCTCTGGCCATCAGCCTTCTGCGTGTGCATTGGATTTTATAATAATGTATGTTGGGCCTGCAGGGGCACATTCTTCTGCAAACTTTGTCTACCTTTAACTGGAAGGAGTTCCAAAGTGGAATGTTATAAGTTAATTATGTGGTTTATCAATCACTTAATATAGTGGCACTGGCTCATCACAGCAAGAGTGACAGGACAATGGGATAATAACCATTTCATTGCTACATGCATACCTGCCCACTCTCCAGAACTTTTCTTAAGGTTGACCTTGGGCTCCTGCTACATTTTTATGAATGTCTGATCAATTCTGCAGCATCAATGAGAGGGTAGTAGTAGTCGTAATCAAACTCAATAAAAGGTATAAATTAAAGGTAGTACAAACATAAGCTCGAACATCCAGTCACGACGATGAGGAAGTAGATCAGTTTTATGAAGATGTTGAATTAGCGATGAGGAAAGTGCAAACGCAGTATACAGTAGGAATGAGGGACTTCAATGCAAAAGTGGGGAAAAAGCAGGCGGGTGAACAAGCAATTGGCAACTACTGTGTCGATTCTAGAAACGCTAGAGGTGAGATGCTGGTAGAATTTGCAGACAGGAATAAGCTGAGAATATATAATGAACACTTTTTTCAGGAAACATAGCAGCAGAAAATAGGGGGGACCTGGTGAAGCCCTAATGGTGAAACAAGAAATTAAATCATTTCATACTTTCTGCCGATGCCAGCATAGTGCAGGATGTAGAAGTAATAGGTAGGGTAAAATGTAGCGATCATAGGTTAGTGAGGGCCAGGATCCACCTCAATTTATAGAGAGAAATAGCAAAATTGGTCAAGAAAAAACAGGTCAACTTAGAGGCAGTAAGGGTAAAAGCAGACAAATTTAGGCTGGTACTTGCAAACAAATATGCAGCCTTAGAACAGAGAGATGATGACATAGAGGTAATGAATGAAACCGTAACGAGGCTGGCTTCAGAGGCAGCAATTTAAGTGGGAAACACGCCACCAAGGCAACCAGTAGGCAAGCTCCCCAAAGTAACAAAGGACCTAATAAAGAAACAACAAAGAATGAAAGTGTCAGGGCCTTGCAGGACATGAAGCGGGGAAGAGCAGCAGGAGCAAACGGAATAACAGTCGATTTAATCATAGATGGAGGAGACATAATGCATGGAAAACTGGCAACTCTCTGTACGAAGTGTATATCGACTTCGAGTCCCAGAAAACTGGAAGAATGCAGACATTATGCTAATCCAAAAAAAGGGAGACGTTAAAGAATTGAAAAATTATACACCCATTAGCTTACTCCCAGTATTATATAAAATATTTACCAAAATAATCTCCAGTAGAATAACGACAACACTGGATTTTAGTCAACCAAGGGAGCAGGCTGGCTCCAGGAAAGGTTACTCTACAATGGATCACATCGATGTTATTAACCAGGTTATCAAGAAATCCGCACAGTACAATAAACCTCTCTATATGGCTTTCATAGATTACGAAAAAGCATTTGATTCAGTAGATACCAGCAGTCAGAGGCATTGCATAATCAAGGAGTACAGACCGCTTACGTAAATACCCTGGAAAATATCTACAGAGATTCCACAGCCACCTTAATTCTACACAAGAAAAGTAGGAAGATACCTATAAAGAAAGAGGTCAGACAAGGAGACACTATCTCTCCAATGCTATTCACTGCGAGCTTGGAAGAAGTATTCAAGCTATTAAACTGGGTAGGCTTGGGAGTAAAGATAGACGGCGAATACCTCAACAGCCTTCGGTTTGCCGATGACATCGTTCTATTCAGCAACAATGCACACGAGTCACAACAAATGATTCAGGACCGTAACAGGGAGAGTGTAAGAGTGAAGTTGAAGATTAATATGCAGAAGACAAAGATAATGATAAATAACCGGGCAAGGGAACAAGAGTTCAAGATTGCAAGTCAACCTCTAGAGTCTGTGGAGGAGTAAGTTACTAATCACAGGGAACCCGGACCATGAGAAAGAAATTCACATAAGAATAAAAATGGCTTCAATCGCCTACGGCAGACATCGTGAGCTCCTGAACGGGAGCTTACCGTTATCATTGAAAAGGAAAGTATACAATCAGTGCATTTTACTGGTGCTGACATACGGCGCAGAGACTTGGAGGCTGACAAAGAAGCTTGAGAACAAGTTAAGGACCGCGCAAAGGGCGATGGAACGAAGAATGCTTGGCGTAACCTTAAGAGACAGAAAGAGCGCAGTATGGATCAGAAAGCAAACGGGTATAGACAATATTCTAATAGACATTAAGAGAAAAAAATGTCGCTGGGCAGGTCATGTAATGCGCAGACTAGATTACCGTTGGACCGTTAGGGTAACAGAACGGGCACCAAGATAAGGGAAGCGCAGTAGAGGACGGCAGAAGACTAGGTGGTGCGACAAAATTAGGAAATTTGTAGGTGCTGGTTAGAATTGGTTGGCGCAGGACAGGGGTAATTGGAGATCGCAGGGAGAGGCCTTCGTGCTGCAGTGGACATGAATAGGCTGATGATGATGATGACATTATGCATCACCAAACCTTTACATAGCTTAGTGCACAAACACTGCACTTCACCTTTACATATGTTTTGTGATTCTTCAGTATTTTAATGAGATTTGGTAGGATGCATTTCAAAATCGGGTTCAGTGGCATTAAAAGCGTAAAAAAATTGCAACTGTTTATTACTGTTTGGTCAGCCTTACCCGAGATTACCCAAATATTCCACCATCAAGTTGCAGGAGCAGCCCACAAGCAGGATAACAAAAAGGAAGAGGCTGGAAGCCGCCAGCGTTTTGCACGAGCGCATAATTGCTCAATCGGACAATGGAGCAGAATCACAGGTTTGTACCTGTTGGGATCATTTTGTTGGCACTCCAATCTGGTTAGCACAGTATGTCTAAGGGGACATGCAGCATGGTTTTAAAAATTATTTTCACAGAGATGTAAGTAATGGTTGGTTTTGCTTCAAGAAGTGTCATTTGTTTTGGCTCGGGAATATTGTTCATGATTATTCAGCCATGTTTCTAAGTATTGGTTTTCTTATTTATATATAATTTCAGAAACCTTAGGTAACATTTGTAAAGACAAGTTTCTATAAATGAAAACACCTATTTCATGTCCAGCATACTTGGAAAACACGTCTGATGCAAAACAAGCCGAATACAACGTAATTAGTAAACATGCATCATGACATGCTTGCACTGAGAGCAAGCTTTAAGACATCTGCTTCACAACTCCTTTTACGGATGCAATGTGCACATTATTCAAAGAGTTGGCACATGTGCAATCAGAGTATTTTTAAAATGTATGTGACATATGTTATATTTTTGTCTGCCATTGTTTCTTTAGCACCGTCTTCATGTGCACCTGCAAGGGATATACACCCAAAATTCAGCAAGCTGTTGTAAAGCAATCTCGGCAGGAACCTTCGATGTCAGTCCCATTGTGCAGAAAGCAATGGCAGAAATGCACTTTCAATGTGGTTCACTTCAAATTTCTCCCATGCCCTCTGTGTTATACGAAAAGCCTTATGTATGTCATGATCAGTGGAGAGCTTTCGTTTAGAACACTATGTGGAATCAATTTCTAAATATTGAACTAGTTGTGAATGTAAGCGAAATCTGCTGAACACATTACTTCTTCACATAATTTATAAAAGCAACCACCGATTTCTGCTTCGACGGTTTGTTTGCTAAGCCTAACTTGGCGTTTTCTTGAATATCATGTAAATCTCTCTGGGATAATTAATTTTCTTGGTGTTTCAGGAGAACGAGGAACAACAGGTTGAAGATGGATTAATTGCTCAACTTAGAAAAGCACTAGAAAAGAAAGACCAAGAGAATAAAAGACTTAAAAAAGAACTTCGGGAGGCAGCATCTTTAAATCAACGGCTGACAAGTACTCTGCTGGACAAAATTGGTGAGGATGGGCCCTTTCCTTTTTTGTCTATAAAGATAACAGATTTGCTGGGTTCACCTCAATAACATTCCAACACAGATGAGTATCCTGGGTTACAGTAACGCTAATTATCTTATAAAAAAATGAAAACTATATTGGCAGGTTTTTATGCAGTTTCGTGATGAAAATGTGTAGGATTGAAATACTATTCTAAAGTTTCCTTGAAACTGACGCATATAGGTGTCTTTTTTTTTTCTTTTCATGAGTATAGTTAAACCAACTTATAATGGTGAATGAGCCGTACTTTGGAACATGAGTGATGCGTTCGGGGCGGTGCGGCACGGCGGTGAGATGGCTGCAGCAGCAGAAATATCACTTGATCATATTTTTTTCACCAACAGGAAAATTTTGCAGTTGTGCGGGGTAGAGCTAATATGCTGCAGCGTGGACTCTAGTTCACGGTAACTGCCATTTGTGGGCAGCCGGTGTGTAGAAAACTTCGCAGCAAGGTGCTGTGCCGCCAGTTGTACGATTATGTGAAATTTTATTTATGTATTTATTTATATACTTCAGCATTTTTCATGTTCTTTGGGATAACAAAGAACAAACTCTCCACTTCAAGCTCTTTTCTCTTAAATTACACCACATCTTTTCCAAAGAGAAAGCAGCTCGATGTGGTCCATGGGGAGGTAATGAAGGAAGTGGCAAGTTCATTGCAGGTGTCAGCTTTTGTTTCTTATTGAACTCATGTTATCTGTTTACTTGCCTTAATATTTAGAAATGTATATGTCGGCCAAAGCGGAAGCATATAAATGAAAGCCTGAAGAAGTATGCGCAGAATGTCAAATCAAGAGAAGTCCAGTATATCAGGATTGTGTTAATTGAGGAAATAAATGTGTTCCAGAACAGTGATTGTGTTGAAAATAAAGGCACTTGTGTTGGATAGGGGCTTTCTACATTGAGGGAATTGCAGGCAAATGTGTGTTCCAGAACACAATGATTGTTTCGAAAAATAAAGGCACTCGTTATGGATAGGGGCTTCCTAGATTGAAAGAATGGGAGACAAATGTGCCAGTAGGCCCTAGTTAAACATGCATGAGAAGGAATGTTTATACATTTATTGAAGCTCTCACTGACTTGAGCAGTTAGGTTCCAGCTGCGGTGGTTGTATGTCTTGCTTTTATTGTCTGATTAACCTTGGCCCGCAATTTGGAAACTCCTCAGCATGGATCATGTAGTATAAGGTTCTAAACAAGGATAAAGTGCCTCAGAAAGGCTGGCCAATGTTTCAATAGGATGTATCTTCGTCAAAGGTGGCCTCGTCATCCTAGGCAGGTAAGTTTTAATGGGGTAATGGAGTGACGTCATGTGCAGTCAGTAGTGGCTGGCTGGAAGGAAGACACTGAAAAGAAAATGGGCACTGTCATTTGACATCTTTAGGCGTGGTTTCTAAGATGAGGGGACAAGAGTAAGAAAGTGGGAAGGCGGCAAAAAAAATGAAGGATTTAAGACGGTGCAGTGTTGGGGGAGTGAGACTTAGTGAGCCTTCAAAGGTGTCTTAGGTGGCATGCGTTTGTGGTTATAGAAGAGCAGGTCAGTGTATGAGTAACAAAAAGACATGAGTTGAAAGAATGACTTGACTTGCATAGCAGCAATGTGTCAGGTAATTTTTAAACTGTTAAGATGGCGACACGAAGTTTGGGGCTATGAATTTCACTCTCCCACTCTTGTCCCCTCGTCTTAGAAACTGTGCCTAAAGACATCAAACGACAGTGGTCATTTTCTTCTCAGTCTCTTCCTTTACAGCCAGCTGCCAACAAAAACGACCACACCTAATGTCACTCCACTAACCCGTTAAAACTAACCTGCCGAAGATAACGAGGGCACCTTTGATGAACATAGGTCCTCCTATTGAAAGGTTGACCAGCCTTTCTGAGGCACTTCATCCCTGTTTACAACCTTTATATCGCATGTGCGTTGCTCCATCTGTCCGCCCTCTTTTTGATTCAGCATGTAATTTTGCATGTATGTATTCAACCCTGAAAAGCCCAATGTATTATTTTTAATACTGAATTGGTTGCCTAAAAACTTATGCACTGGAAACTTAGTGTGGAGCCAAAACTAGTGTTTTTGATAAGCTGCAGGGAGTTTTCAGTTTGGACAGTCTTGCAAATCAATTACTAATCAAGTAATTGTAATAGTGAATATTTTTTGCTGTAAATTGTTTCATGGTTTCTTTTGTACCAATTTATCATCCGTGTCCAGAAATGAATGTGATCAAGTTGTTTTGATTTTCTGTAATGTGGAATGGTGCTCAGGTCTTCTTGGAGTTCATCTTTTCTACCTCACCTTTAGTTGCAGGTTCAGTGAGATGTCATGTGTTTTTCACTTGGTTTCTGTCTCTTTGCACTGGTTTCCTACAATGCATACATACCAACTCGCCCAGCTTACTGTTTTAGAATGAACTGGTATATAGAGTTCTTTCATGCTTGCATGGGCAGTAACATTTACGTGAATGGTCCCAAGAGGCTGTTTATAGAATAACAGCTAAACTATTTGATGGCTATCTCTCCATGAAGGCTTTTTCAAGGGACAGAAAAGCTTAGAATTATATTATTATAGAGGGCTGTGTTATTGTGAAATAGTAATGGGGTTCTTCCTTCTGGAATTTTTTCTTTAGAGGTAGCCCGAGCCACAGCAGAAAGGCTAGATGGTAAAGTCATCGCAGAGTATTTGATGCCCTGCTCTTTGGATGCAGGTAATGCTTTCTTTCTGCCCTTGAATGTCCCACTTTCATAATACACTAGTCACTGAACTGTGTTATGTGCCATTACAGGCACTGGGCTACCCAGGGAAATGGTGCCAGAGAGGGCAAATGATGCAGGTATGTTTAAGTGTTCTGTTATTGGCTGCTACTTGGATAGCTATATCTAGTTGAGCTGTAGTCCACTATACTTGGAGATGGTGAACAGTATTTCTTTTTGCTTTGTATTTTCTAGAAAAAAAGTTACATTCCTCACTCGCATATCTATTTTCTATGCAGGCATTGATGCCTTTGACATGCCCGACATTGATGCCTTTGACATGCCCTGTAGTGAGCAGGATCTTGCTGCATCTTCTGGTGAATATTGGCAGCATTCTTCAGTGTTGCAAGGAAGGATGACATAATTAGTACTATCTTTGTTTTTCACATATTTGGATGACTCTCATTATTTGTGCAGGCATTGATGCCCCTGTGGAAGGTGGCCCCATCGCGGGACATTGTTCTGCATCCAGTGGTGAGTGTTGAGCGTGCTTTTTTGTGTTTTGGAAGTGGATGCTATCACTTGACACCACATCCTTGTTTAGTGCATGTACTTAGACAAAGCAGCATTGCAGTTATACTATTGCCTTTGTTCTATCCTATTGTTCTGGATCAACAATAACATTATGTGGGTGTAATTTAGCAACAAAACAGCTAATCCAAAGGCAAAAAATAGCATACGTGCAGTTTACAATGTCTAGGATGCGCAATAACTGCAACACATTGCACATCCTAGATGTTGGGCGAGTCTGATATGGGCCAATCTAAATGTACTGGGCCTGTCTAATCTAAATTTACAGCTTGACAAACTTAACAAAAGAAACCTGTTTTCAAAGATTTTTGAAATGAAGGTTAAAGTAAATCAAGATTGACGAAATCTCGTCTAGTCTGAAAGTAACCGCATAATAGGAATAAAAACATAATGCTGACCAAAATAGGGTTGTCTAAAAATTCTTATGCATTTCAGCTTCCACACGGAAGCCTTGTTCATTGAGCTGAGAGGCACAAAACCTTCAGCTTAAATCCACATAAAAAATCGTTTCAGGCATCTTGCGCATGTTGGCAGGAGATTGCCATCATTTCGATTAAGCGTGTGTCCGGTTGTTTGTATTGTCAGGGATTCCAGATACTATCGCTTCGTCCAGTTCTTTTCTTGTGCGATGACTGAAGCTTGGCTCCAGTTGAAATCGTGTTACGTGGATTCTGCGTCTTCAGCAAGTGCGCTGGAAGGGACTTTTTTTTTCACATCATTCATGTGCTCCTTTAGGCACTGCTAAAAATTTCCGCTTTCACTAGTGTAGACATAATTGCAGACTGCGCACACTAGCTTATATATTGACAATCCCATTTTGGTTGTTGTTTTATTCCTATTATAAAGGTTAAAGTACTTCTTAGTGCTTTTTGTGGTAAAGAATGGAATTATACTACTCGACCAGGTGATGCAACAGGTGGCACTTATGTAAAGCCTATCAATGAATAAAAATAAGGCCATCAATTAAAGTTTGGCACTTCTGCACTTACGTTTTGCCATTCTCCCCCCACACCTCCAGCTTTTTGCCTCTTTTGTCATCTTGTGACATTGTGCGGCTTTCATTTCATTGCTTCTTTGATCAGAAGTGTGTCATTTATAGACGACTCTCTGCCGCTACTTCTGTTACAGTTGCATGTATACTTAAAAGGGTAACTGACACAAAATTTGTGTGTCATGGCCACCGACTTTGTAATCAGTGGGTGTGACGCAGTTCCTTAAACGTGCAATTCCTAAATAACATATTTTAATTCGATGAATTAAAAGAACGCATGAAATGTTTTGCTGAAGGGCTCGCTTACAAGGGACCTTTGTATGTCATGAACATTGGATGTGATCACAAGGTATCACTGATGCAGTAGTAACAGCTGAATTGTGATCATCCTTGTAAAAACCTTCAAACAGGATAATAGGAGAGAAAGGTGCAAAAGATAAAAGTCGCTGTGCATTTTGGCAGAATCAACAATAGGGGACCAAGCTCATCATTCCTTGTTTAAAGCCGGGAAGCGCAGAGTGAAAGAGCGCAGTGGTTTATTCGGCACTTAAGCTTTCTGAAATACATGGTCATTGTGTAGCTTGCAACCAGTGGACTTGACTGATGAACATGTGAGCCACCGTCTCTTAATTTCATGACATGCAAAGATGCTTTGTAAGCAGACCTTCTCTGACAAGAAACTGCCCTCCATTTGGTGCACATTTTGAAATGGTCATCTTAAAAAAATCTATAAAGGGTGATCTTTAGCTTATTCAAGGAATTATGCCATGCATAACTTTTTTGCATGAGTCGACAGCCGTCTAATAAACCAGCCATGGTTGCTTAGTGGCCATACTGTCGTGCTGCTAAGCACAAGGTCAGGGGATCAAATCCTAGCTACGGCGGCCGCATTTTGATTGGGGTGAAATGCAAGAACACCCATGTACTTTGATTTAGGTGCACATTAAGGTACCCCGGATGGTCCAGATGAATGCAGACTCTGTCAGTATGGCTTGCCTCATAATCAGATGGTGGTCTTGGCACGTAAAACCTGACAATTAAAAAAAATTTATCTATCTGATAAAGCAAGAAAAATTGGATCCACAGTTGTTTTAGTACTCTTTTACGTGAATCCGCAGCAGAAGTGTCGCATGCTAATAGAGCTTGCGAGGGCCACATTATTTCATCAGAAATATTCTTAGCCACAAAAACTAAATGTGGCAGCTGCTCTGAAAAATTAGCTACAATGAAGTATAAGACATGTATCATCTTCTCAGTGCCTTGTGCAAACTACAACATTGTCAACTAAGCTTGGGAACATCCCATTATGTTCTGTACGATTTTAATGCTTGCATCAAAGCAGTCACACCTTAGCAGAGTTCTCTCAGCGACTTTGAGGATGCTGGGATGGTGAAAAGCTAGTTAATGCATATAGTTGCATTCAAATGAAGCACAATATGCGTACAAGCACATAAACAAGAGGGGAAATACATGAAATTTGCCGACTAATGGAGTTCAGCATAATGCCACAATTGGGCTATGCTTTTACACTGAAACCTCATTAAACCATAGTTGGTCGGAGCGTGGAAAAAGTATGTACTAAACGGTAGTACTGCTTAACGAAAATAGTATGACATTGCCCACTTAGCTGTCAAAAACGGAACTCAGAAAGAGTGTGATGAAAGAACAAAAACTTGCAGTATTTATTCACTTCGCACGACAAAAGTCTGCTATTTTAATTTTCGTTTGATGACCTGGCCTAGCAGCGACGACAGCAGCCTCAAACTTGCTGAAGCTGCGAGTCACCTTTTCAGCCAGCCCCCTTTTCTCGGCAAACACTCACATGGCAGATTCCTTGTTGGCGCTGCATATTCTGCATGCGCGGGTGCTGTTCTTGTCATTACGATTGCATTCATGATGCTGACATAACTTGCAGCTTCTGCTACTGTCAGGTCTGAATCGCTCACACTGTCGTCCTCATCACTGTCGTTAGGTGACACTTCGGCAACGATGGCGAAAAACTGAACCTTGTAGCCGTCATTTTTTCACAACTTCTTTGCATTCCAAATGCCACACACCGTAGTCAACAGTAGATGCCTGTCGCGTGCCAGCACCAACTTCGTGCCACGTTTCATGGCACGATGTCCAATTTTTCTTCTAAACTGAGCACCCGGTATTTTTTATCTGAGCTTCGGCATGACGCGAGTCCTAGCTTGCACGACGCCGAAATTATGTTGATGTGGCTTCACGCGCAAATACTTAAGGCACTTGGAGACTGTTCTGACCTCTGAGACTTGTTCTAACGGGCCGTCCAATGAGGACGACGCACCGCCGTGATTGCACGACGAAAAGTGGAAACACTACACACTAACCGATACGTACGCAATAAGCTGGTACGGTTCGTGCAGATACAAAACGCAATGTGTTTAATGGCCACTGAGTCAGGGATTTGGTTTTACTACTTTTAAAATGAAACTACTGTTTAGGCAGGTACAGTTCAACGAGGTTTTACTGTAATTGCATTTTTTCAAAATGTAAGTGTATGCAATTTGATATGAGTGGGTTCAACTGAATTTGGTTCTAAGGGCATAATGCTCCCACACAGTGTCCTTTATTTATTTATTTTATTTATTGATACTGTTGACCCTCGCTTGAGGGTCGTTACAGGGAGGGAATACAATGTACAACAATGTACAATTTTGTACAACATACAAAATTCATATATCATAATCATCAAGTTGGGTGCTCCTGACAAAAGATGTCGATAGAACGTTCGAACTTGTGCACGTCCGATTGCTCGACAACTTCAGCAGGCAAACCATTCCAAATTTCGATCACCTCAGGAAAAAAAGAAAAACGAAAAGCATCAACACGTGACTCGTAAGGCTTGATGGATCGTGTGTGGTTTGTTCTCGCGCTCCGTTTTCCCGGAGGCTGAATATATCTATTTGATTTAATCTTAAAGTGCCCTTGAATTATTTGAAATAAAAGCTTTAGTCTTGATTTTTTCCTTCGATTTTCAAGTGACTCGAGCCCACATGAGTTCAGCATTTCCGTCACTGAATCCCTTCTTCTGTATCTTGACGAAATAAAACGAGCGGCCATTCTTTGAATTCGTTCCAGTTTATCTTTTAGGACTTTTTGGTGCGGGCTCCAGACAACACAAGCGTACTCCAAGGATGGGCGGATGAATGTTTTGTAAGCTATCAGCTTGACTTCTTTTGTTGCATGTTCCAATTTCTTCCGCAGAAAGTAAAGTTTTTGGGAAGCTGTCGAGCACACATTATTAATATGTTTATGCCACTGCAGATTATGTGCAATTGTAACACCTAGATACTTGAAGGTATCAACTTTTTTTAGATTATTTTTCCCAATATTATAAGAAAATAGCTGCACAGTCTTCTTATTAGTTATATGCGTAAAAGTTGATTTTGTGTAATTAATTTCCATGTCCCATTTTTCGCACCAAAGATGCAAGGAATGAAGGACACGGTTTATTCTAATTTGGTCGGTAGCTTGTGTTATTCGAGAATAAATTAAACAGTCGTCTGCAAAAAGCTTCAATTCTACGGGAGATTCGGTAACCTCGTTAATATCATTAATATAAATTAGGAACAGTAATGGAGCTAAAACCGATCCTTGAGGAACGCCAGAAAGTACTTCTAGTGTAGAAGAAAAACAATCATCCACATGCACAACCTGCCTGCGATTGTTCAAATAGGCTTTAATCCACTTAAGAATGGTTTCGCTAATTCCTGCTCTGTATAACTTGAAAAGTAATTTACTGTGTGGAACCTTGTCAAATGCTTTTGCAAAATCTATGCAAATGACATCTATTTGTTCTTGGGCATCTATGGCTGAACTAAAATCATGTATCGTTTCTATGAGCTGTGTTATGGTAGATAGCCCTCTTCGGAATCCGTGCTGATACTGATAAAAGAACGCGTTATCCTCGAGGAAAGTTAGTATATGTTTACTTATGATATGTTCTAATAGTTTACAGCTGATACTTGTCAGGGAAATTGGGCGATAATTATTTGCGAGTAGTCGGTCGCCGTTTTTAAAAACAGGTGTTACGACTGCGCACCGCCAATCTTGTGGCAACGAGTTAGTGTGTAGGGACTTTGTAAAGATTATTGTCAAGAAAAATGATATCCACTCAGCGTATCGCTTTAAAAACTGGGTTGGAATCCCATCCGGCCCGCTAGCCTTTTTAGAATCCAAAAGTAACAATTGATTAAACACGCCGGCCTGAGTCACGACCAGGTCTTCCATCGAACATGAGAGGGAGGAAGGCGGGTACGCGTCAAAGTCGTCATTGCTTGGTTTAGAAAAAACAGACTGGAAAAAGTTATTGAAATGATCTGCTATTTTTGTTTTTTCTGTTACTATGTTGTCACTAATTTGAATTCTATTTATTTCCTCTTTGTTGCCACTAAGGTAAAGCCAAAACTTCCGAGGTGCCGTTTTAACGAAGCTACATAGTTTTTTATTAAAAAATTGCTCTTTTGATTCCATCAGAGCCGTTTTTAAACTCTTTCGTAATTTCGATACCTCAGCTGAGCTGTCTTTTCTCCTGCGCAGCCTCTTTATCTTGCGCTTGATGTGTATAATAGGTCGATTAATCCAAGGGTTACGTGGTTTTATTTTCTTTTGTCGAGTTGGAATGAATCTGTCAACGCAATGTTTTATGATATTCTTGAAACGTAGCCATAGATCTTCAACTGGTTCACAATCGCAGGCAAGTTCGAATTCACTATATGACATTTCTAGAAAATCTTGAATGGATGTGTCGTCTGCCTGCCTATAATCCTTAAATTGTACAGGTACAAAGGGTTGGCCACGAGTGTTTGTTCTGACCGGAATGTGCACAGAAACCATTTTATGGTCAGATATCCCGTCTTTAACAGACACAGTATAGTCACCCACTCTGCCCGAGAGAAACACCAAGTCCAAAAGTGACCGGGATTCGAGTGTTACCCTCGTGTCTTCTTCCACGATTTGTTTAAGATTGTGCGAAAACATTATTTGCAGCAGTGCTTCGGAACTAGAAATTTCAACGTTCCCAGGTATCAGTCTGTCCCAGTTGATGCTTGGCAAATTAAAATCTCCGGTCATTATTAGTCTGGTGGTACGGTTCAAGTGAGTGCATAAGAACATATTAAGGTCATCCAAAAACTCTGGTGAAGTGGCAGGCGGCCTATACACTGCACCAACAAGGTAAGTAACACTCGCATAAGTAATTTTGCACCAAACTGTTTCAGGCAAAGTGCACTCGACCGTTACTGCATCTATAGATCTTTTGACAATGATTGCAACACCCCCACCACGAGTATCCCTGTCCCATCTGAACATCTGGTAATTTGGGGGTACCATACAGTGACTAGGCACACCGTTGTTTAGCCATGTTTCGCTTACGACGAGTACGTGTGGACTTTCTGTCAGTAATACATATTCTAATTCGGTTACTTTGTTAAAAAGGCTACGAGCATTCAAAGATAAGATTCGTAGCTATGACGGGGTGAGTTCAGGCATTGATTCGCTGGAATTATCCGAGATGTCAGAGCCATCATGCGAGTTGCCTGCTTTTCTAGTGCGTTGCTTGAACTTATCTCGGGAGTTCAGGAGCGAGCGTGCGTTCTTCTCGTTGTCCCATGTGTATAACTTGTCATTTATTTTGAGCTTGTCGTCGATCAAAAAGACTTTCTTGCCCTGCGCCCTTTCAGCAGAGGCACTTTCCCACAACTTCCTTCGCACCGCTACCGTTTCCTTTGCATAATCATTGCTTACACTAACCGATTGTCCTTTCAGTTTATTGCAGTTCTTTAGCACTTGTTGCTTTTCTCTGCTGTCATAAAATTTCATAATAATTGGCCTAGGTCGTTCTTTGTTCTTTTTCCCTATACGATGAATTTTTTCGACGGTTTTTACTTCAACTCCCAGCGTGTCGTGAAAAATTTTATCTATGACAGCTGCCTTTAACTCCGTCTCTGAATCGCCGATTTTTTCAGAAACACCAAAAACCAGCAGATTGTTACGACGACTATAGTTTTCATATTCAGTCAATTTCCTGGCCTGTTGCTGAACTGTTACCTTTAGCATTGCACTTGAGCTCAAGAAGCACAATGGCGACTATTTATTTTGATGTAATGCTACCAATTTCGCAGAGAAACAACAACCTGCACTTGCAGCGCCCCCAGACTTCACAAGCTCAAGCCAGGCACCAGAAACACCCCCACACTTCACAAGCGCAAGCCAGGCACCAGCAGGCTTGTTTGAAGAAGTCAATGGCCAGGTGACACTGCTTATGATTTATTGTGATTGTAATTATAGTGCGGACAGTCAAACTTTTTTTGCCAAGGATTAACTGCATGTTGTAAATATTGTCCACTATTTGCTGTTTCGCTTATTTGGTGTGGTTTAATGATATTTCATAAGTTGTGGGAGTTCTGTGTTGTATACACACCAGTGAAAATTTAGTAAACCTTAAAGTGGGAAAATCCAAAGCATGCTCTTTATGCATTTGCTTACACATGGGCATAGTGCACAGGAGTACTGTGAACTTGTGTTATGTGATCAGAGTTTGGTCACATAATATTGTAGGGGCACATTCTTTTTTTGTGTACACTAGACATTTAAAGATAGCTGCTGCATCGAATGACACCGCCGTTTTAATCTGCTCATTATGATGTCATATTTCTGCTGATAATGATTTCCAGGATCAATTTAGCAGCAGAAAAACAGCAGACTGCTACAATTTCGCTTTGCTTTTGTATTAATTATCAAGGAACTGCAGAAGTTAAATCTTAAGGTGCCACATATGGCATACAGGGAGCGATTTCGCCCTTTTAAAGCAAAAAATTCTGTTTTTGATGGGTGTATGATGAGGATTGGTGTCCGTATACCTCCTCCTGAGGCTAAGAAGAAACGGGGTTAACTGAGAAGCCCTTCTCATCATATCATGAGAAGCCAACAAGGACACCAAGGAAAACAAGGGAAATTACTTACTAATTGAATTAAAGAAATGATAAATTAAAGGCAATGAAAGTGGATGAAAAAACAACTTCCCACAGCTGGGGAGCGTTCCCACATCGTTGCATTATGCATGCAATGCTCTAACCAATTGAGCTACTACGGCGCGCGGCATAGTAGGCCAGCGCCACCACTCACAAACCTTGGCAGCGGATGCATCCTTTCTGCCGCAGGCGTCACGAGTACATGATCTTTCTGGGTGAAAGCAACTGTTCAATAAACCCGCACATGCTATATGAAGGCATCAATGTTGCCGGATTTGAGACCGTCATTATGTAAGAACGAGAAGAAAGGGGGTTAACTGAGGGGCCCAATATTTATTAATCATATCATGAGAAGCCAACAAACAGAAAACATAGGGGAAATTACTTGCACTGACTAATTGAATTAAAGAAATGATAAATGAAAAAAAAAACAAATTGTCACAGGCGGGGAACGATCCCACGTCTTTGCATTCTTCCTGAAGCTGTTGCCAACAATGGTGTGTGCAAGTTTATTTTGCTGATGAGTGTTTTACATTACTAGGCAGCGAAATTTTTTTCGTGTCTTGTGGGATATCTACTTGACTCCTCCTTTATAGATAGTTATATTTTAGGAAAAAAATAGTTGTTACTTTTCATCACTATCTTTATGCAGGTAAAAGTTGGTGAAAACACCTTCATGCCATTAGACAAATGGCTGTTTGTCATGAAGAACATACCGGATGCCAAGTGCTGTTTGAAGCTGGCCAAACACTTTTGGCTACCTTCTGAGGCTGCCACACGCTGCCTTACAGGCCAGGCGTGCCGCAGCATGGCCACGAACTCAACAAAGCTGCCGGCCACACCAGAGAAGGTGGAGATGGTAAAGAGTATATACTACAGCAGACATTTCTTCACAATATTACACATATTGCCCTGCAGTGGCTATGGTGTTATGCTGCTGAACATGAAGGCTACAAGCTTGACTCCCACTCGCTTCCAATATGGGAAGAATTGAAGAACATTGGGTCCTTCAGGAATTCCTGAAGAACCCAATGTGGTCATAAAAATCGGGAGCCCTCCACTACAGCATTTCTTGTAGCTCAGCTATCTTTGCTATGTTAATTCTCATCAGTTAACCAATTGGTCTACCCAAATAAGTCTGTAGAACCAAAATGTATACACTTCACTCCAGTGATAGAAAACTCACCTCAGTGGAACTACTGTATAAACTTAAATAGGGTTGCAACATTGGCTGGCTGCCCATTGGAATGATAATGATATGGTGTATTTCCGTTAACTAGTCCGGTTAATTCGATCCTGTTCTGAAAGCTTCAGCTGGCACTCATACATTTATATTGACTCAAATGCATTATTTCTATCTGAAGTTGGCCTTCGCTAGATAATTCAAACTTAGGTAATCATAATCATGCATGCTGTGACCCCCCGAAGAGTTGTTCAATAGCTGCTGTGTTTGTCTTGGGTGTTACTTAAGGCACAGTGAATGCAATGAACATATGTCTTCCTCCAAATACCCCATTTATGGCTTGCCTGTGGACATCTTAAGAACTGAAAACAGTTTACAATTAATTATACACTATTTGCTTGGATTTAATGTGCACATTTTTTTTATAGTAACATTAGTCTAAAAATTTCCTCCGCAGTACAGTCTAATGAAAAAGACGAGAAAACAGTCCCTGCACGCCTAGCGAAGCTATGTGGGCTGGATGCAGTGCGTGGCCAAAGATGAGTTGGAGACTAGTGGTATAGACTATAAAAGCAAGCTACTATAGTTCAAATTGCCTAGCATTACACAGAATATGATAGCTGCACTTTTCTTCGGCAACCTTTTGTGCGCAGGCCACGTTTACAATTAATTATACACTATTTGCTTGGATTTAATGTGCACATTTTTTTTATAGTAACATTAGTCTAAAAATTTCCTCCGCAGTACAGTCTAATGAAAAAGACGAGAAAACAGTCCCTGCACGCCTAGCGAAGCTATGTGGGCTGGATGCAGTGCGTGGCCAAAGATGAGTTGGAGACTAGTGGTATAGACTATAAAAGCAAGCTACTATAGTTCAAATTGCCTAGCATTACACAGAATATGATAGCTGCACTTTTCTTCGGCAACCTTTTGTGCGCAGGTAGACATATTGTGCAAAAGAAGCAGCATACCGTATTTACTCGCGCAATGATCGCACCCCTTTTTTTTTATTTCCCGTGTATTGATCGCACCCCGATCTTGCCGCAGCGATATGTCGTGTGCCAAGTGTAGCTAACGTTGATCGCATTTACCATCTGTCGAATGCTCTGCGAACGACTCTTCAAGACAAACCAAGCGGTCTGCACGCACCAAACGTTCTTAAGTAGATGCCTCATTTCATTACTTTTATCCCTTTCTGCACTTCCACAACTAAAAAAAAGCTGCAACCAAACTTGCCTTTATTATGTGTAGGCTTTATAATGGTTGTAGTCAACAACAACAAAAAAGGCGCCTTTCAATTCTTCTCATTTGCACTCGTGGGCATGCAACAAATCGCGAGTGGCAACGATAGTAGCCACGTTTACAGTAATACGTTAAAAGTGTACCCTGTTCATACGCCGACGCTTGTAACACAGCTAAGATATTCACCCACCCTTAGCGGAAACGTGCCGTATTAGGATAGTAGTGAAGACAGATGCCGCAGTTTCTGCGGGATACCGGCCCTGTGTTTTTATGTCACTGGCAGCTAAGCGCGCCCATCTGCTTCTGTCCCCCCAAAGTGGACAAGCTGTGTTATTGCCGTAAACTTGCCAATATTAACGATATTATTCATTAATAGAGGAAAAACTGTTTCAATGCACGTAATGCACTCACGAGAAGAAAAAAATATCGCGTTCAGCGCGTTCGGCTTGCTCCACCGGCTGCCATTTTTGTTTTGGTGTCCCGCAGCAAACGCGGGAGGAAAAAAATTTTTTTCTTTTCGCGGGAAATTTCACCCGCGTAATGATCACAGCCCTGACTTTACGTCAATTTTTCTGACAAGAAAAGTGCGATCATTAGGCGAGTAAATACGGTATATATGCAGCCTATCTTTTATTGAAATGTCCTCAATCCATCTCCTTCACTTAATGAAACTTCATTGAACCCTATACTTTTTCTTTCCCCTCATGTTGTTTAAGTGGATACCACTGAGCATCACTTCTGCAATATTTTTCAGACTGCCGGGCAAAATACGTTGACCTCCACCCTGCACCACAGCCACCTAGGGAGCATCGCGTCAATGCTGTGAGGAAGTACTTGCGTACTTTCTTTACCGAAGCAGCACGGCAGGGCAAGAGGGTGCGCAAAGCTCCAAAGCATGCTGATATGCAATAAAAATGGATTATATATAAGCAACGGTGTGACACCACTTATTGCAAGCATGGTGTTATAGTGCCTGTTAGGCCTATTATACATGTTTGACCTAACTTGCAAGTTATTTTTTCTCCATGGGCAAGCTGCTTTTCATGTTTCTTGGCTCTGAAATAATACACGGCAAACATCAACATTATAGGTCAGTTCGATTCACCTCAACCACTGAACCAGTTTACAGCAGGGTGCAAGTATATAGTTCAGAAATTATGCAGCTCATATTTAGTGGTGCAAGCCCAACGCTCAAATGCGATACTGTCCAGACGCGAGCAGGCATAATGTTTTATCTGCCTAAAGTGTGCCGTTCGCGTCGGTTTAAGAGATGATTTGCCAGATCCTTGCCACCGCCCACCGTCTACCCTCCACACCCACCATCCACCCATCATGCCCGCTGCCCACCATTCACCCATCATGCCCGCTGCCCACCATCCACCCAGCATGCCCGCTGCCCACCATCCACCCAGCATGCCCGCTGTCCACCATCCACCCATCATGCCCACTGCCCACCATCAGCCCAGCATGCTGCCCACTACATTAATCCACTATTATGATGGATGCTGGATTCCGCTATGCCCATAATGTGTGTTTTTCCAATAGGGTTCCCTGCGATTTTATGTGTTTAAAGTCGATTACATTTTCTGTATTCGGCGATCTGCGCAATATTCCCCATGCCTTATTCTGGCTTGTTCGTGCAGTTCTACATTCGTCATTCCACCAGGGAACACGTCTTTCAGATGAACCACCATTCAATTGCGGGATGAATTTTTCAGTAGCCCCAAGCAGGCGTTTGGTGTGTTGCGACACCACGTACCCGAGCACACGAGGGTTGAACTCTCCCGCGTGTAGCCGTGCGCGGCTCAGCCGTGTACGGGGAAAGGGGGATCCTGGAGGTTTAGCCGATGCCGGGTGTTTGGACCTTTAAGGCCCCCCGGCGGAGGCAACACAGCTCTTTGGCCTCTGCTTCACGTAGACGGCACCCCCGGACTGACCCACCCAGGGGAAATCGGCAGTCGCCTCTTCCTGTCTCTTTCTCCTCGAATCTTCGTCTTTCTCGCTCACTTTTTGATCTTTCCTGTCTTATTCTCTCTTCCATTTACTTCCTTTCTCCACGGCGGCAAGGGTTAACCTTGCGTGGCTATCCTACTTTGAGTACACCATATTTTGTTATAGTGACGGCGTACGGCTGGCGTCGTGCAGGCTTGAACAGAAGCTCTGCCGCGTCCCCCCGTTGGGCTCCGTGGTGGGCGGTCGGTGCTGTTGCCGAACATACATATTTTCCTATGGCAGCGCAAGCCTCTGTTGTTTACGATCGGCGTCTGAAGTGATGCCGCACCGATGTAACATTTCATTTCTCCTCTCGGAGCAACGCCCCATCCTTCCCCAAATACTATGTAGTACACAGCGAAAGCAACATGCCAGTAAGAAAACTCCCCATTCCTTAATTGTAGCCAAATGCCTGAAAGATAAAATCGGACCGATGTACAAAGCCTCCAAAATGTCTAGCGGGGACCTCCTCCTAGAACTAAATAATAAAGATCAAGCAGATAAGCTGTCTGAACTTACCCGTATTGGCGAGGCGACAGTGACTGTTTCAGCTCACAGAACACTTAATACAAGCAGGGGAGTAATATCTGAAGAACACTTTATTGGCTTAAGCGACGAGGAACTGCTGGAAGGTTTCCAGGAACAAAATGCTACCAAAGTACAAAGAATGGTAATCCGCAGAAACGACCAAGAAATCCCCACCAAACATGTTATACTCACCTTCGGAACGAGCGTAATGCCTGCTTCACTCAATGCAGGTTATGTCAAAGTCAATGTGAGACCATATATGCCGAATCCCAGACGATGTTTCAAGTGCCAAAGATTTGGACATGCTTCACATGCATGCCGAGGACAAACAACTTGTGCTAAATGCAGCTTCAAACCACCAATCAGAGAATTGCACCTCTTCACCATTTTGTGTTAACTGCAAAGCATATCATCCCGCTTACTCGCGGTCTTGCCCTTGCTGGAAAAAAAGAAAAAGAAGTAATTGCACTAACTGTTAAAGAAAAAATCTCGTTTTTCGAAGCCAGAAAGAGAGTGTCGAACCTTCCGCGAAGAAGTTATGCCGATGTGACGCAGGCGGGGGCAGCGTCACTGAGGCCTCCGGAGTCCTTCGAGCTCACGCGCAATGGTGCCGCAGTGACTCCTCCCACCCTCGTGGTGGAAGCAGTCAGTACTGCTCCACCCTCTTCGACGGCCCTGCCGACACCAGTCCCGAAGGGCCCTAAAATCAAACGAACCCCAAGGCCCGAGGCACGTGTCTCGGCGCCCAACTATCGGTCCTCCAGCGCCTCAGAGAGAGCGATGGAGGCCGACACAAAAACCCCGGTGTCATTGACACCGAAGGACAAGCGCTCTCTCGAGCGCGGTAAGAGGGACAAAATCCAAATAACAACTCAGAATAAGAATGCGGTAACCTAAAGGTTACCGCTCATTTGTATTAGCCTTTTTAAATCCATGTCACCTATACCTCACCTCTTAATTTTTCCGTAGTGCCATTTCTTATCTTTCCATATTAAGATGGCTTTTGTTATCCACTGGAATTGTAAAGGGTTTTTACACAACTTAGGTGACATTAAAGACATATTAATAAACTTCTATCCTGTGGCCCTGTGCTTACAGGAAACAAACCTAGGCGCAAAGCACAAAAACATTTTGAAAGGTTTCACTGTTGTACGGCGCGACCGTACTCAGGCGAACCGGCTGTCAGGTGGTGTAGCCATTGTCCTGCCAGGTGGTATAGCAGCCAGAGAAATTCCCATTAACACTCACATAGAAGCCGTTGCTGTCACCCTTTTAGCTCACAAAACCATCACCATTTGTTGAGTTTTCCATCCGCCACATTCACATTTTACCGTAAGAGACCTAGAGTTAATTTTAAACCAGCTACCCGAACCATTTTTTTAGCCGGTGATTTTAACTCCCATAACACGTTGTGGGGTAGTCAAACAAGTGACGCCAGGGGTCAAACACTTGAAGATTTTATCCTAACAAACGACATATGCCTTTTAAACACCCATTGCGGCAACTTACTACTGTCCAAGCACAGGAGCTATGAGTTGCCTAGATCTGGCATTGTGCTCTCCCTCTCTTTTTGGAGATATTCAGTGGAGTTTTACTGATAACCCTTATGGTAGTGACCATATGCCCGCTATGATCAAAAGAACATCTCCTCGTCCTGCCATCCCACTGAGGCCACCCCGTTGGAAACTCCACCTAGCAGACTGGCCTCTTTTTACTGAAAAGGCCACTCTGGAAAACATATGAGATGAGCTAACCATAAATGAAATGAATGATGAGATCACCGCCTGTATACATGCTGCAGCAGCAGAAACAATCCCACAATCGTCTGGCTTCCTAAGAAAAAACCTAAAACCCTGGTGGACGAAGGAATCTACGCAAACAAAAAAACTACAAAACAAAGCACGGGGTATCTTTCGGCGATATCCAACACAAGACAATCTACTCTCCTTCAAAAAAGCAAAAGCGAAAGCCAGGTGCACACGCAGACAAGCCGAAAGACGGGTCCTGGAAGAGTTATGTCTCGTTAATAAATTGCTCGATAACTTCAAAAAGAATGTGGGATCAGGTTCGTAAGTTTAGAGGCGACTACGCTCCTTACACGATAACCATACTTTCACCCCCAGACACACAAACAAATTTAGTAGAACAAGTAGACATATTAGGGCAGCATTTTCATGATATATTAAGCTCAGAAAACTACTCTGCTGCATTTTTAAACCTAAGCAATTAGCAGAAAAACTAAAACTTCCGACCACAGGAAGGTCAGAAAGACCGTATAATGCCGCTCTAACGCTACCGGAAATCAATGCAGTACTCACCACTGACAAAAAAACAGCATCTGGTCTGGACAGAGTTCATTACGCAATGCTCGCTCATCTATCTCCTAATGCAGTTGAAACCTTGCTTCGTTTTTTTAATATAATCTGGGAAACGGGAAAAATGCCCAAAGAGTGGAAGGTAGCCATCATTATCCCTTTCTTGGAAGCTGGAAAACCTCCCACGACAGCAACCAGCTACAGGCCTATAGCACTCACAAGTTGCCTTGCAAAGTCTTATGAAGCCATTATAAACATAAGATTGACATGCGTCCTTCAAACGGAAAACCTTCTAGATAACCATCAGTGTGGGTACAAGAAAGGTTGCTCGACAACGGACCACCTAGTCCGGCTAGAACACGAGATTCATTCGTGCGGCCTTTCTACACAAGCAATATTGTCTCACAGTTTTCTTTGTCTTGAAAAGGCGTACGACACAACATGGAGGTTTGGAATCTTAAGGGACTTAGCAGATTTAGGAATCCGAGATGGAATGCTCAAATTTCTAGCCGATTTCATGTCGGACCGAACATTCCAGGTGCGTTTGGGAACGGCGCTGTCACGTGTATTCATCCAAGAAAATGGTGTGCCACAAGGATACGTATTAAGCACAACTTTGCTTGTGGTCAAAATGAACTCGGTCAATAAAGTAATTACATCTCCAGTAATGCATTCATAATATGTGGATGATCTACAAATTGCATGTTGTACATCGAACCTGACATCCTGCGAACGGCAAATTCAAGTTACACTAAATAAACTAACACAGTGGGCGTCTGAAGACGGTTTTCCCTTCTCAAGTGAAAAAACTATTAGCGTTCTCTTCACACAAAAAAGAGGCCTACAACCAGATCCCATCCTTAAGCTTCAAGAAGCCACCCTACCAGTAAAACAAGAACACAAGTTTCTGGGTGTTCTGTTTGATAAAAAGTTAAACTTTCTCGCTCACATAAAGAGCCTTAAAATAAAACCGAACAATGCACTTAACGTCCTGAAAGTCCTGTCCCGGAAGCGCTGGGGCTCTGACCGTGAATGCCTGCTACGCATCTACCGTACCTTGGTGCGCAGCATATTAGATTATGGCAGCATCATATACGGTTCAGCGAGAAATTCTTACGTCCGTCAACTTGATCCAGTTTATAACCTTGGACTGCGACTGGAAAGTGGCGCTTACAGAACATCGCCTGTCCAGAGTTTGTATGTTGACTGTAATGAACCTCCTTTACAGCAGCGCAGAGTGCTACTAACTTTTTCTTACGTACTAAGAATTCAGTCCTCAGCACAACACATATGCTTGAACATTGTCACACAGTGTAACTCACGTTTACACTATACAAACAAACCAAACATGATTAAGCCGCTTGTCCTACGATATGAGGTAGCGACAAAAACGATATCAGGTAGCGATATCAGGTAGCGACAAAACCACCCGCTTGCCCCCGTGGCACGATTTCGCACCGTTATGTGATTAGACATGGACACATTAAAAAGAAAAAGACGCCCCACATGAACACATTATACAAGAATTCCGCTCTCTACAGGAAAAATATGAAAATTACACGGAATTTTACACTGATAGCTCTAAAACAAAAGAACACGTGGGTGTGGGGGCCGTAACAGAACAATTGGAAAGAAGTATTCGTTTGCCACAGCACGCCTCTGTCTACACAGCTGAAGTCTATGCATTATGGATGGTGGTTAAAAAGATCATCGCTGAAAAACACGAAAACACAATCTTTTACACTGATTCATTAAGCACACTGAAGGCTCTACACACGAAATCCCAATGTGAACCCCTGCTAGCGGATATTTTAAACATGGTAACACTAAACAAATACGGCCGGTCAATTAGTTTTTGCTGGGTACCGAGCCATGTCGGTATACCGGGAAATGAAGCAGCGGATAGGTGTGCACCAATGGCAGCGCACAAATACTTAACAAACACGGCGCTTCCATATAAAGATAGTATCCGTGCCGTTAGGAAGGCCTTAACATCAAAGTGGCAACACGAATGGGACCATTGTACAGAAAACACGCAACATCTTATTAAACCTGTAATCGGCGAGTGGAAATCATGCAGTCACCAGCAACGGTTCTACGAGGTGATCTTGTGTCGACTTCGAATTGGACACACACATTTGATGCACAATTTCCTCCCGCGAAAAGAAAACCCGCCTACCTGCGAAAAATGCCTTGAACCTCTTACAGTCATACACATCCGAATAACATGTCCACACATCGACACACTGACACGGAGGTTTTTACACAGCCTATATAATTTGCACACTCCATTACACCATGCCCTATTACTAGCAGATGACCCCCTAGTACCATTTGCTAACCTGTTCGACTTTCTAGAAAAAACTGGTGTCTTAAACCAACTATAATGCAATACAGGTTTACCTACTCTAACGTTGCATTTCCATTTGTCTTGTGTCTGGCGCAGCATGGCCTTAGTTGCCTTTGTGCCAATAAATCCAAACTAACCAACCAACCATTTCAGCAGCATCACAAATAAATGCGGTAAGATATGCGACAGCATCGTCTATACTAAAATTGTTTATAAATTCGGGTGATAAATGAGTTCATTCCTTAAAATGTTCTCAGTCAGCCGATGCTAATTGCCAAATGGAAAGACGGGGAGGGTTCTCATGCTGCGTTATTAAGTTTAAAGTTATAGTCAGTTAGTTAGTTAGTTTAATGGGGGTTTAATGGCGCAAAAGCGGCTAAGGCTATGCTGCGCCAAAAAGGAGGTGTTCTAAAATACAGTTTATAAAGGAAAAGACTATGTTAATAATCTATATTTTATGTAAAAATCCAGTGTCGTCTAGAAATTTACGGATGTTACATAATGGGACTAGCGGATCAACACCTAAAATTAGAGCAGGGTGTAACGGTACGTGTAGTTGATATAATTTGTGCAAAAGTGTTCGTCTGTGTGTTTCAATCTGCGTAAATGTGAGTAATATGTGTAAAACTGTTAGTGGCTGTTGACATTTCTCGCATGTTGGTGTGTCTTCTTTCGTAAGTAATTGTGTGTGAGGTGTGTGTGCCCAATGCGTAGTCGGCATAAAACTACTTGGATGAACCGCTCCTGATGATAGCATGACTTCCACTCCCCAACTATGTGTTGCGTGAGATGTAGCTTGCTGTCGGCACAACGGTACCATTCGCGTTGCCATTTTACCGTTAAGGCTTTTCTAATTGCGCGGATGCTATCTTTATATGGGAGTGTTGTGTTTGTAATGTCTTTGTGTGCTGCCATCAATGCATATCTATCAGCTGCTTCGTTACCCGGTATCCCAACATGGCTTGGGACCCAGCAGAAACGAATTGACCTACCGTATTCGTTAAAAGCCACCATGTTTAAAATGTCCCCAATCAGGGGTTCACACTCAGATTTCAGATGTATTGCCTTCAGTGTGCTTAAAGAAACTGTGTATATGACTGCATTTGTGTGTTTATCAGCGAAAATATTTTTAAGAACAACCCATATAGCGAAAACTTCGGCCGTGAAAACAGAGGCGTGTTGTGACAATCGAATACTTTTTTCCCAATTTTCCGTTGCGACCCCCACACCCACGTGTTCTTTCGTTTTGGAGCCATCAGTGTAATATTCCACGTCATTTTGATATTTGTCCTGAAGTTCACGAATTCTTGTGTAATGTGTTCGCGTGGGATCTCTTTCTTCTTTAAATGTGTCAATGTCCAGTCACATAACGGTTCAAAATCGTACCACGAAGGCAAACGCTGTGACTTTCCGGCAACCTCGAGGACTTCACAAGGAATGTCATAATCCCGGACATATTCCTCATATCGCAAGACAAGTGGTTTGATCATGTTCGGTTTATTTGTATAGTGTAGGTGTGAGTTGCATTGTGGGAGGATGTTGAAGCATGTGTGTTGTGGTGATGACTGAATTCTTAATACGTAGGAAAAAGTGAGTAATGCTCTGCGCTGCTGTAAGGAGGGTTCATTACACTCGACGTATAAACTTTGAATAGGTGAAGCTTTGTAGGCACCACATGCCAGTCGCAGTCCAAGGTTATGTACTAGATCAAGTCGCTGGATGTAATAATGTCTGGCTGAGCCGTAAACAATGGAGCCGTAGTTTAAAAGGCTGCGAACAAGAGAGCGGTAAATACGTAAAAGACACGTTCGGCCGGAACCTCAATGCTTATGAGATAAAACTTTCAGGATATTCAATGCTTTATTTGGGTTAATATTTAGTGTTTTAATGTGGGGTAGGAAGTTAAGTTTTTTGTCGAAGATTACTCCCAAGAATTTATATTCTTGTTTTACCGGCAGCGCGACATCATTCAATTTTACATCCGGGTCTAAGTACAACCCTCGTTTTTGCGAAAAAAGCACTGTAACAGTTTTCTGAGTAGAGAAGCGGAAGCCATTCTTCTCAGCCCGCTCCATTAGCTTATTTATTGTTATCTGGAGCTGCCTTTCACATGTTCGTAACTTTGAGGCGCGGCACGCTATTTGCAGATCGCCGACATATATGAAGTGCATAACAGAGGTGGGAATAACTTTGTTGACAGAGTGCATGTTTACTATAAAGAGTGTTGTGCTAAGTACGCAACCTTGTGGCACGCCGTTTGCTTGGATAAATGTGCGTAGGAGCACAGTGCCTAAACGGATTTGGAATGTTCTGTTGGACATAAAATCAGCGAGACAGTTTAGCATTTTGCCACGGATTCCTAACGCGGCGAGGTCACGTAAGATTCCAAATCTCCACGCGGTGTCGTACGCTTTTTCTAGGTCGAAGAACACTGCCAGGCAGTGCTGTTTTTGTAAAAAATGCTTCAAGTACTTCGTGTTCAAGGCGGACGAGGTGGTCTGTCGTTGAGCACCCTTTTTTATAGCCGCACTGGTGAAAATCAATGGAGTTTCGTGTATCAAGCGTAAAAGTTAGTCTCGCATTTACGACACTTTCGTACGATTTCGCCAAACAGCTTGTGAGGGCAATGGGTCGAAAGCTGCTTGGGGATGTGGGGGATTTGCCGGTTTTCTAAAAAAGGCACAACTATTACGTTTTTCCAATACTTTGTTAAAAAAATTAAGGAGAGAATCTACGGATGCTGGGGACAGGTATGCAAGCATAGAATAATGGATCCGGTCAGGACCTGCTGCAGTTTTCTTGCCAGGACAGAGAACCCTGTTAAGCTCTTGCAACGTAAATGGAGCGTTGTATTCAGTGGCGTAGCAACAGGGGGGGCCGGGGGGCCGTGGGCCCCGGGTGGAAGGGGCTAGTGGGGGTGGGGGGGGGTGTCATATACGCCTGAAGACACCCCTCTTTCCGTCGGCTTGACTGGGTGCAAATTGCAAAGAACGCTCCGATATCCAGTAGCACGAGCTCATGCACCCGATGCGTTGCGCTGCAGAATTGTCGACTGCAGCTCTATCAACATCCCACGAAATAATTGCACAAATTGGCTAAAAAATGTAATTCGCGAAATGGTCGCTAAACTACTCGCCTTAGCGGAACGTTCCATGTCGGGTGCGCTCGTGCTGTGCGTTCATGCTGGGAACAGGAGTCGCTAAACCTACAGTGAGGCGTTGTAAGGCGTTGGGGCTCTTGGGTCCCTCTTCCGTTCAGAACGCGAAGCGAAGACGAACAAAGACAGCAGCAAGAGGGCGTTGAACCAGCGCGCCCGGCGCTCGCGTTTACGGCGAAGCGTTCGTTGAGAGCGATGTTGCATAAGTGGGGCCGTGAAAAGTCGCGAATGGGATTCTCTGGATCGTCTCCAGACTCGATTCGGCGGAAGAGTTTAGCGGCGTATGACTCGACAGGCTGTAGTCGCGGGCCCGCCGCGATGTCCGGCTCGCTTTTACTTCCCCTCTCCCGCTGGCTCCGAGAAGCCGCTGCGAAACCTGCCGTTATGTTTCACGCTTTCCTTCTTACCCTCGAAAGTTTCCGAAAACTGTTGTTGTTGTGTGACTTCACGTCACAAGTACAATGTCTGTATCAGCTGCACAGAATTTTATAAAAAAAGAGGTGAATTTTGTAAGGATATTTCTCGATCGAGATTCTATGAAGTAATGTCTTTTTGTGATTACTAGGAACTCGGTAGCGCGAAAAATATGGCAGATAAGTAATAACCGTATCCTTAATAATCCCGTGATTAGTACTTATAGAGGAAGTACTTCAATTCGAGAATTGAGGACTCAAAGTCGTATTATTAACTCAACAAAAACTTCTTAAACAAAATCGTTTTGGGTGCTACAACCTACAGTACTTTGGCACTGCGGACGGCGCCCAGTATATGGCAGCAGCGAAAGAAATATGAAATAGTGGACCAGTGACGTTGATCCATTAATCCTCTCCATTGCGAGTGCAGACCAACAGTAGTGCAAGCTTTCGCTGGCACGGGCTTCATCGCGGCCTTTTCTTTCTTTTTTTTATGGTGACGCCAAGAATCGACAGGAAGCGTTCTCTATACTGTTCCCAATCTTGCGGTGGTACTGCAGCTCGGATAATAACGTTTGTCCGTAGAGCAGCAAATGAAAACAACGCTTCTTTGATCAGAATGAAGAGAACTCGTAATTTTCATAGCATTGGCGCCCACGCAGCGGGGAGGCAGGTAGCGTTTCCTAATAGGGTGGGGAGATCAGCGTCACTGACAAACAATTTAATTTTCGTTTTCGTTCAGGGCTGCCCACAGACAAAATACTGCCTGCCATAGTACCTACGACGATTTTTGTGAAGTTGTTGTTGGGCAAGATATGAATGCCGGGCTTCAATTTTGCAAATGCAATATTGCCGCTAAAATTGGTAATTAAAACTTTGTTATAAAGATATGTTTTCTTGTGACGTGAGTCATATTTTCCACGATGCCGCATTTGTATTGGCTGCCAAGCCTTACAGTCTGACAGAAGATGTGCACATGGGCTTATCACACGTTATCAGTGCAGCACCCTGTGTTATTTGGCGCAGGAAAAACAGCGCGTATATTTGCTGCATTCGCGATCTTTGGGAAAGAAAGCGAAGTAGAGGGGGACCCGGGGAACGTGCGCGGTATCCAAGGCGGCTGTACTGGTGCTGAAACCCGGAAATTGTCGATATCTTCTCCTTCCTCGACTACATAAGTGGGGGGAGACAGAAGACCTATGGGCCCCGGGTGCCAGACGACCTAGCTACGCCACTGGTTGTATTTGTCCCTTGACATACACGTAGTTGGTAGCTTCTCTTTTTCTGCCGACAGTTTGTATTTTAAGAATCTGTTTGAATAATTTGCCGAGCTAGATACGTTATGGAAATGTTCCCCAAGTATATTCGGTTGTTCTTGTAGTGTTGTCTGAGTGCCTGAAGGTGTAAGTATGGGTGTCGTGTATGGTGAGTAGTCCCCCTTAAACTTCCTGACCTGGTCCCACATCCTTTTGGATGTGACGGTGCTATTAATTGTAGATACATATTTTTGCCAGGAACATTTTTCTGCCTGTCTCCGGATATATCGAGCTTTCGCTTTGGCTTGTTTAAAGTTAGAAGGTTGTTATATGTTGGGTACCTGCGTAAGATTCCCCAGGCCTTATTTTGATCCTTTTTTTGCTACGGTGCATTGATGTGTCCACCAAGGATTAAGCTTTTTCCGAACAACGCCAGAAGATTGCGGAATGGCCTTTTAGGCTGCAGAAATAATACAGTTATTAATTTTTTTATTTATTTCGTCAATGCTTAAGTCTGTTAAAGTAAGCTCCTCCAGCCTGGCACTTTCTGTGAAAACAGACCAGTCTGCCATTTGTAGTTTTCAACGGCGCGGTTTGTGAGATATAATGGGTAGCGTTGATGTGAGGTCGATTATAGCAGGTAGATGATCACTGCCATATGATGTCTTCAGTACATCCCATTTAAAATCGGCAAAAATGTCGCGAGAGAAAAATGCTAAATCAATGCAGCTAAAAGTACGTGAACTCGGTGAAAAATGAGTTGGCGCACCTGAATTTAAAAAACAGATGTTATAGTCAAAATAAAATCTTCGGTAAGTTGTTGTCTTTGGTCACTCTTATCGCTACCCCAAAGAGTGCAGTGAGCATTAAAATCTCCACCTAAAACAAAAGGCTCCGGCAGCTGGTCAATAAATCTTCCAAATCTCGAGTTGTGAAATGGATATGGGGAGGAATGTATAATGAACAGATGGTGACAGTCTTAAAAGATAGAACGGTTACAGCTACTGCCTCATACGGAGTGTTTAATAAAACGTTCCGTGTGGGAATGCCGCTTTGGACGACAATAGCGACACCTCCAGATAGACGAATGGAGTGCTCGCGGTCTTTTCTTACGACAGTAAAACATTTAAAAAAATGTGTATGTTTGGGTCCTACCCTTACAAAAATGACTTTAGACTGTCTATAGAAAGTCTATAGACTTTTCATAGATGACCTTTCCTTTCTATAGATTTGGACTCTTGTTGATATAAAGTCTATAGACTGTCTATAGACGAAAGTGGATAAAGTTTCTATTTCTTTTTGTCTATTCGCAGTCCATAGACGGTCTATAGAAAAAAGTCGATAAGGTGTTTGTTTCCTTTTTGTCTGCTTCCCCTCTATAGAATACCTACAGACGAAAGTCGACACAGTCTCTGTCTATTTTTGTCCATACTTTGTCTTTAGACTTTCTATAGACGAAAGTCGATAGGGTTTCTATTTCTTTTTGTATATTCGCAGTCTATAGACGGTCTATAGAAAAAAGTCGATAAGGTGTTTGTTTCCTTTTTATCTGCTTCCCCTCTATAGAATACCTACAGACGAAAGTGGATACAGTCTCTATCTATTTTTGTCCATACTTTGTCTATAGACTTTCTATAGACGAAAGTCGATACGGTTTCTATTTCTTTTTGTCTACTCGCAGTCTATAGATGGTCTATAGAAAAAAGTCGATAAGGTGTTTGTGCCTTTTTTGCCTACTTCCCCTCTATGGACTACCTATAGACGAAAGTGGATACAGCCTCTATCTATTTTTGTCCATACTTTGTCTATAAACTTTCTATAGACGAAAGTCGATAAGGTTTCTATTTCTTTTTGTCTACTCGCTGTCTATAGACGGTCTATAGAAAAAGTCGATAAGGTGTTTGTTTCTTTTTGTCTATTTCCCCTCTATGGACTACTTTTAGACGAACGTCGATACAGTGTCTATTTATTTTTGTCCATATACTTTGTATATAGACTTTCTGTAGACGAAAGTCGATAAGATTTCTATTTCTTTTTGTCTACTCGCAGTCTATAGATGGTCTAAAGAAAAAATTCGATAAGGAGTTTGTTTCTTCTTTGTCTACTTCCCCTCTGTATGGACTACCTCTAGACGAAAGCCGATACAGTTTCTATTTATTTTTGTCCATACTTTGTCTGTTGACTCTCTATATTATGGACAATAGTCGACAAGGTTTCTATTTTTTTCTCTACTCCTGGTGTATTGAATGTCTATAGAAGAAAGTCGATAATATGTAATTCCGAGTTCCCATACCCTTCCCGCCCTCTGCGAACGCGATGATATGGCACTGGTTCATGCACGACGGCACCGCAACCCCGGCGGGGTGGGCAAACCGTGCAGACTGCTAGTCTGCGTTCGGTGCAGCTGCACCGAACGAGGATCGCGGCGGAGCAGGCACCGTCCGAGTCACCAAGGTCTTCCAGGCACCCGAAGGCCCTAAACCTGGCTGCTTCCCGGACGTACAATTCGCGAAGACCAGGTGGTGAAGGTCAGATCGTGAAGATGTGGCAAAGGGGGTGAATAAGTGGCGAAAGCCCGCAGACCAGGTGGTGAATTCACCACCTCTGAGTTGTCGTGGTCTTGCATGTCTATAGATTAATAATAGAAAAACATCGTTAATCTGGGCCCAACCCGTGTACGCTGTAACCAAGCGCAGGTACCGGTGGATAATACATAGCTGCATTTGATATAAGCCACTAAAGTTGTATACTGCTGAGATTGCTGTATAGCCTATTTGTAGACTTTAGTATACACATAGTGTATACCTCCGCATTTGTTGACCACATATGATCTACGTAGTCGCTCTCGGCAATCCCAAGACAGTCTTCACAGTTGTCGCATCACTTTTGCGGCAGTAGAATAACGGAAGCAAAACGCCGATCCAATTGTTAAAATATATGTTATGAACGCCAGCTTCAGATACAAGTGGATTCGAAACAGGCATCAAGCTAACAGCAAAGACACTCGTAATGTTTGTAGCTGACAAAGCGGACTTTGTGAATGTGCCATGAACCGATGTCGCGCATGTGGTGTTCGCGTTGTGTGTCGTCCGATTCTCGGATACTTTTCACATTGTTTTCAAATCTCGGCTGCGTCACTAACATCGGGCGACTTTTGTTGCCTAATATCCTGCACTATAAACTCATCAAAGTTTCTCATTCACTTAAAATAGGTGCCAAATTCTCTGAGCCCACCCAGTATTTCGCCGGCGGTATGCCTGCTCAGCCACGCATATGAGTACCTCAATGCTGTACTGATTGCTTTGACCTATCATCGGAACAGAAAATTAGCACTAACATACGTGCGGGCATCACATTTGGCGGTACGCTGGAAGATATGCTACAAATACGCTGTATTACTCATCGACGCTGGCAATAATGCGTCTAAAACGTCTGAAGGGCCCCGTAACAGCTTTTACAAACAGCGCATTCATGTTAGCGTTCCAGCCTCATACGATAGCCCACAGCGTTTGTCATACAACCTGCCAGCGCATATCCTTCGTCCACGAAAAAAATGCATAACGGAAAAGAAAAGCCACCCGTTCCGGCGCGCATGGCGCGCAGAGAGAGAGAAAGAGACAAAGAAAAAAATGAAGGAGGAAAAGGCGCTCACACTCCTCAGAGCGCGCACGCCCTCCCGCGCGGAGCTCCTGCGCATGCTCGGAGCTCTTGCGCATGCGCGGCGGTGCGCCGTCTCAACGAGTGCGCCAGGCACGTAAACGGTTGTGCCGGTGTGCGGTGTCTCCCTGAACGTTGGTGTCTGTGTATGCGTGTCTTCTTTGTGGCATCACACGTCAACTACACTGAATGGTAAGCTTTATCAAAGACGTTTTGCGTCAATACCTCATGATTATGTGAGCGCATTTCGTAGCGCGAACCGGCTGCATGTAGCGCAGGCGACTCGGGTATAGTGACGGTTTGTCGTTGACATGGTTTGATAACGCGCTCTTGTTCTCGCTTCTACTATACGGAATGTTTTGCGGCGAGCGATCGCTCGTGCTTGTTGATTTTATCAGTATAGCTCAGGTGCGTAAAAAAGGAAGTACACCATGTTTTAACTTGATACTGAGCTACCACTAAGCGGATTGTGTGTGTTGGGCAGCCAGTGTGGTAGATCTCATTTAGTGGCGCCTGATCCGGCCGCGATGAATGCTGCACCGTATGTGTAGCGAAATTCTCGTGACACGCTTTACGTATATATCTCGAAATTGTGTTAGCATCAAGAATTTTCAAACAGACAGGCATAGTTGAATAACTGCTAGCGTATTCGGATGAAAGGCCGTGTTTGCGGGGCATGCATCAGCAGTGTGTGCGCTGCCGTTTTCGCATAGTTTAAAAGTAGCAGTATTTTTAAGGTTCCTGGCAACCAATCTAAATAATTTTGGGAAGTTACAGCAAGCAAAACACGAGACTTGAAGAAATATCTAGTAGAAATCTCTAGATTCACCCAATCTATTTATATGCAACCACAAACGCTTTTGGAGCATGAAACCTGCGATAAGCTCAGTCACTTGCAGCTTCGCAACTTAGCCGAAAAAATTAGAGAACAATAAATTAGTCGCTCCGGGAACACCTTTACACGTTTCAAACTGAAGGCATTGCGTTTGACGGTAGTTGGAAGATTTGTTTTTTGTCTCTTTTTTAAACAATTTAGCAGCAGAAGTTATCTTTCGAGCTATATGAAAAGCGTTAAGCGGCTTCCGATGCTTCGGCGTTCTGCAGTTTACGTGCTCTTAATCACAAGGCAGCTGCTGGCGCAGATTCGCATTGTGCTAATCGTGCATGGTATGAAGCCATTGTTGTGCCTAATAAGTGTTCCGGTTTTCGTTACTGTTGCTTGTAGTGCCGTCGTCTTGGACAGACTGCATACAATATGCGCTGTACAAAAGAAAAAAGAGCCAGATTATCAATTTGGTGGTCTTTTCTAAGTAGATAACGCACAGATTATTCAAATAATTCAGTGGGCATTGCATTTGTTCTACCCTTATCAACACACCTAAGAGATCGTAACATGTTTTAGTTGATAAGTAACCTGATCAGTACGCCCCCATTCATGTGCATTCTACTGAAAGTGTGGCAAATGTATTCATCTCGAAGTATGAGAAAAGAGACATTGCAGACTGTTCTAAGCGGAAATAAATTGCAAATCTTAACGTGATTGTTCAAAACTGCAGTCAGTATGCTGAGTATGTTCGTTCGGCACGGGCATATTGCATTAACACCTGAAAAATGTGCACAGTCCAGCCGGGTATCTTTGTTTCAACAAGTATTATTATAGGAATCGTTTGGGATTCTCGCATTTCTTTTATTTTTATAAGTACACTGTGTGTCACATGAACCTGTCTTAAAACGAAACGTACCGTTGCTGGCACCGGAGACCATTACGGTTGTCTAACTGCTTATCATACTGTAGCAGAACGAAACATCATAATGGTACTGATTAATATTGCCATGTAGTCTTTAGTCAGAGGTAAACAAAGTTAACTAGAGGCATAAGTGATGAGAGCAAATTATATTGAAAACTACTATTGAACCGTAAAAATAACTAATTGTATAACTCATTGTATAGTTTTTCCTCACATTGTTGCATTTGCTTTACGTGTGTCTCTGTGTCTTCCGTGCTGTACTCGTGTGGCCATCAATTACGAACTTGCCGAAGCCCTTGTCAGCTTTATTAATCAAGGGATTCAAGTCAGTTGAATCTAATACTGCATGTCAAGTGACTGACGTGTTATTCGTTTTATCTAAATATTATGGACTGGCAGTACTTGGCAAGCTATAAACCACAATATTTTTTTTATTACACTTAAGCTGCAGGCGTCATAGATTGCCAAAAAAGTTTCATGAAAATAGCCAGGGAAGGCTTGGAAAAAGATCGGGAAATTTTAAATGGCCACATAGATGTGCTGTCTTGTTATATGTCATACAAAGTTTCCAGAGAATCTCTGAGTTAAATATATTTTTAAAACGTTTCACCTGATAAAAATTGAAGGAAATTGGTTCCATTTATTGAAAAATAAAAGAAAGTCAAGCTTAGTGACAAGGCATTTCTTACTCAATATGTGTTGTCTTTTAGTTAACTAAACGTCCTGAACCTCGATAGCCTATAAAAAATTTTCATCTTTCAAAGCACCTTAAATAATTTACTGTAATAGAATTCATTCGAACTATACTATCAGTTCTGTTTCCTAGGAGGTGCATATCTGTCGTGCCATGACACAAAGTGCTCGTGTGGTATTTCGGGTGCTCATGTGGTATACCTAACTTGGAAACCTGTTAGCACGCCCAAGAGGCCTCATTACCTGTCACAAATTAAGTGACCATATCGATACAATCAGCCCATCTGCCTTCCGTTGAAGTTATGGCCAATCACCCATTCATGTAGAAGTATGAGAAAGACATTTAAATTTGTATTAAGCAAACTAAATTACAATCTTAGGCATGATACTGTGAATATTCCAGTCACGTCTTCTGAAAATATCCCTCTGCACGGGCATACTTAACTACCAGCCAAAAAGAAATGTACAGACAGCCCAACTGGGTAACGTTTCAGCAATAAATATAGAGACCATTTGTGATAAGTACAATAATGCATCATATATGAACCTGTCATAAAAGGGAACATACTGTTGCTGGCACGAGCAGCAGTTGTGACTGTTTAATTGTTCACCATACCATGCAATAAAACATTGTATAAAGGTGCTGATTTGTATTGACAAGCAGCCATTAGTCATAGTTAAACCGCATTAAGTATTGACTTAGATGGTTTGAGCAAATATATTAAGCTGCTTAATGAACACACAAAGAATATACACTTGTTATTTTTGCCTCATATTGCTGCATCTACTTATTTGCAGCATACACCTGCAGCACCTTTGGGACTAATGACACAAAGGTCAAGGCCAGCCTGGCGACCATGCTTGCCAAGGAGTAGTGTAAATATTTAATCTGTTTCCATAATAGCATACGACATGAATTTAAGGAATTCATCTATTATATCGAGCAATAAAAACGGTGAATGCATTGCTGGTGCATTTGTTTTATTTTTCGCACTGCAGGATTCAGCACTATATAAATTCTTTCTGTTTATGCAACATATATGAAAGTACAGCTGGTTCAGAAGCATTATAAATCTACTAACGGTAATGCATAAGTGCAGATGAAAAGGAACAGGTGCACATGCATAAATACATGCAAAACTTTTTGCTACCGCATGTAAACAAAAATGTAAACTAACTTGTAGATAGTCGCTATGGAGTTATGGCCTTATACACTCTTTGTAACCTTGTCTATAAGATATCTATGTATATAGAGTGCCTATAGATTTAAAAAAAATTCATATTTGTTAACAAATGTCTGCAGAATGTCATAGAAAAAAAGTGTATCGGACTATAAAGTTCTGTTTTTGTAGACTGAAGTCTATAGAATGTCTATAGACTATCTATATACATTTCTATATAGACATTCCATAGACTTCAGTCTACAAAAGTAGAACTGTATATATAGTTCTACTTTTGTAGACTGAAGTGTATAAAATGTCTACGGACAAATCTCTTCTGTAGACATTCTATAGACTTCAGCCTACAAAAGTAGAACTGTAAGCCTATACACTTGTCCATAGACAGTCTATAGATAGTCTATAGACCCAGACTTCTTATAGACTAGTCAATAAAAAGTGTATGGCCATAAGTCTCTAGACTGTCTATAGGCAGTGTATAGACAGTCTATAGACTCAGACTTTTTATAGACTAGTCTATAAAAAGTGTATGGCCATAAGTCTATAGACAGTCTATAGACTCAGACTTCTTATAGACTAGTCTATAAGAAGTGTATGGCCATAAGTCTATAGAGAGTCTATAGGCAATCTATAGACTCAGACTTTTTATAGACTAGTCTATAAAAAGTATGGCCATAAGTCTATAGACTGTGTATAGACAGTCTATAGACTCAGACTTTTTATAGACTAGTCTATAAAAAGTGTATGGCCATAAGTCTATAGACTGTCTATAGACTAGTCTAAATGTCTATAGACAGTCTATAGACTCAGACTTTTTATAGACTAGTCTATAAAAAGTGTATGGCCATAAGTCTAGACTGTCTATAGACTAGTCTAAAGAAATGTCTATAGACAGTCTATAGACTTCATAGACATGTCTATAGACTGTCTATGGACTTTCTATAAAAATTTTTGTAAGGGTACGTTCGTTTCTTGGAGGCAGAATGCCACTGGTGATAACTTATTTATAATATCTTTTATGTCACCTAGATTGTGCATTAGGCCTCTGCAATTCCAATGAATGATAAAAGCCATCTTATGGGAATTGGGAAAAAATACTTATGTGTGTGAGCTTACAGATTGTAGGTGACATGTATTTAAAAGCTGATTACTCTATGAAGGGCGGTAACCGTTCACGTTATCTTTCCCTTTCTCACCGGAGTTATATTATGTTTGTCCTTCTGTGAGCGCTCCAAGGAGCGCCGATCTTTTGGCCTCAATGACGCCGGGGTTTTAGGATCGACCTCCATCGCCTTTTCCGCGGCACTGGATGATCGAGCCAGGCGCCGAGACGCGCGTCTCAGGCGGTGAGGTACGGTTCGACTTCGGGCCCTGCGGCAGTGTGGTCTGCCGGCCCGCCTTCGTTTCTGATGGAGCAGCACTGGCTGCAGCCACCAAGGGGGCGGTTGGAGTTTCTACAGGGGTACCGGACGTGGACCCTGTAGATTCCTGAGACCGGTGCGGCACTGCCCCCTGCCGCGTCACACTGGCACAGCTTACTTGAGGTAAGTGCGCTAGCCTTTTCCTCACTTCATAGAATGAAATCTTTTCCTTTACAGTTATTGCAATTATTTCTTTTTCTCTTTTCCAGTAAGGGCAGCTCCGCGAGTAAGCTGGATGATCGCCCTTGCAATTGACACATTGTGCGGGAGCATTGCAGTTGTCAGATGGACGGTCGTTGGCACTACACTTCGCGCATGTTTCCTTTCCTCTGCATGATTGTGATGCATGTCCGAACCTCTGGCACTTGAAGCACCGCGTCGCGTTCGGTATGTATGGTCGGACATTGATTTTCTGGTAGCCTGCGTCGAGTGAGCTTGCCACAGTACTGGAACCAAATGTGAGTACTACGTGTTTTGTGCGGATCTGTTGGTCGTTTCGGCGAAGTGTTATCCTTTGTATCTTGATTACATCCGAACACTCAACCCCCAGGATCCCCCTTTCCCCAGACACGGCGAAGCCGCACACGGCTACACGCGGGAGGGGCCAACCTTCGTGTGCTCGCGTACGTGGTGTTGCAACACACCAGACGCCTGCTGACGCAGACGCCCCTGCGGGGGTGGATTTTTTATGACATGCCATTTTAAAGCAGGAAAAAAGAGGCAAAGCCAACCGAAAGGTCTGGTGATGAGTATTATGACAAAGTTTGCACTACGATCCTTCTTATTCAAGACGCATGCACCAGAGTTCACGAAGAAGTTTTCTATGAGTCGACCTCTCGCATTGTATCGCGAGGCTCCCCAAAGAGTGCGATGAGCATTAAAGTCACCGGTAATCATGTATGGTTCTGGGAGCTGCTAGAGGAGGATGTAAAATTACAGCTTAGAACGACAGAAAGCTGAGCTAGTTGGTAACGATTCATTATGCAAATAAAAGTGAGGCGTGCAGAGAGGACACAAGAGTAGAGAAGTGGACAACACGAACGCCGACTATCAACTGAAGGGAGCACTGAGGCGAAAAAAAGAAAGAAGACACAAAACTAATCTGCGCATGCTCAGGAATGGTAACACCACGTGTCAATCGGGTACACGTGCCGGTCTACGTGAGAGATAACTGTTAAGGCACTTAATCTCTTCCTTACGTAAAGTAATCGAAGGCTGACTCACGCACGCACTTCCACCATTATAGATATGCCATGCCTCTACCATAAGACGCGTACCTTCATTCTTATGCCTGTACAATTTTCGTTAGGCGCTCAGCCACAGTGGCCACCGCTGCACTAGGATAACCTGCTTCTAATAGGCGCCGGACCTGCGCATTAAAACTGGCGCTCATTTTGTGCATGCAGGATCTGGTGAGGGAAGGCTTAAGGCACGACATGGCAATTACGTTTTTTACTAATTTAAAATGCTTGGATTGAAAGTTTAGCAACGTTTTCGAAGATGTTGGGGAGTACTGCCAACAAACATGATTTTGTTCGAAGATCAAGGAAATGGGGGAGGATTAAAGTTTACCAAGGAATTTCCTCAGCGACGCGTAATTCAGTTTCTTGACATTTCCTTGATCTTCGAACAATATCATGTGCAGTACTCCCCAAGATCTTCCAAGCCGTTGCTAAACTTTCAATCCAAGCATTCTAAATTAGTAAAAAACGGAATTGCCATGTCGTGCCTTAAGTCTTCCCTCACCAGATCCTGCATGCACAAAATGAGCGCCAGTTTTAATGCGCAGGTCCGGGGCCTATTAGAAGCAGGTTATCCTAGTGAAGCGGTGGCCACTGTGGCTGAGCGCTTAAAGAAGTCGGTTTCGAGAGGGACGGACGTGATCACAGAAAACAGTAATAGCAAAAAAAGAGTAGTGGCTATTCCGTATATTCATTCAGTCTCGCACAGGCTTAAAAAAGTTGCTAGTAGATATGATGTTAATGTTGCTTTCACTGCTCCCAATAAGCTAGGTAAGATATGCGCTACCGTGCAGAATAAAGAGGAGCGGGTAAAAGGCAAAAAACGAACAGATATTTGTCCAGTAAAGCACAATAAGAACAACAGTTTTACTGACTGTCGTATGGGTGTGGTTTATAAAATTCCCCTTAGCTGTGGCCAGTTCTACGTAGGGCAAACGGGACGGTGTATCAATCAGAGGCTAATGGAACATAAAAGGTCGTTTACCGGTGGATCGCCTTCAAATCTTTCGCTACATTGCCGAGATTATAACTGCACGCCAGAGTTAGATGAATGCGCGATATATGTACAGGCATAAGAATGAAGATACGCGTCTTATGGTAGAGCCATGGCATAGCTATAATGGTGGAAGTGCGTGCGTGAGTCAGCCTTCGATTACTTTACATAAGGAAGAGATTAAGTGCCTTAACAGTTATCTCTCACGTAGACCGGCACGTGTACCCGATTTACACGTGGTGTTACCATTCCTGAGCATGCGCAGGTTAGTTTTGTGTCTTCTTTCTTTTTTTCGCCTCAGTGCTCCCTTCAGTTGATAGTCGGCGTTCGTGTTGCTCACTTCTCTACTCTTGTGTCCTGTCTGCACGCCTCACTTTTATTTGCATAATGTAAAATTACATTTTCCTCGCAGGGGCATGCATCTGCATGAGCAGGCGTTTGGGGTGTCGTGTCACCACGTACCCGAGCACACGAGGGTTGTACCCTACCGCGTTTAACCGTGTGTGGCTTAGCCATGTCTGGGGAAAAGGGGATCCTGGGTGTTGTGCCGATGCTGTGTAGTTGGAACTTAAGACCCGCTGTCAGAGGCAACACACCCTTTTGGCCTCGTCTTCACGTAGACGATACCCCCGGACTTACCCACCCGGGGGAAATCGCAGTTTCCTTCTCCTGCTCTCTTCTCCAATTTTCGTCTTCCTCGCATACTTTCCACCTTTCCGGTCTCCTACTCACTTTTGTATTACTTCCGATATTCCAGGCAGCAAGCGTTAACCTTGTGTGAGTATCCAACCTAGGTTATGTCATGCTTGGTTATAGTGCAGGTGTTTGCAGGACTTGTTTTTGCACGCCCTACAGCATCCCCTTGTACGGCTTCGTGGTGGGTGGCTGGCGTTGCTGTCGAAAACTACACGTTTACCTATGGCTAGCTCCTCCCCCCCCCTTACCTGATCACCCTGAGAAAAGAGGGGGCACCGATGAAGTATTCCAGTTTTTTGGACGGCGAAAAGGAAATTTTCCGCGATAGCATGTACTCCACTCCCAGAAACCACAAAATACAGTAAGAATGATGTCACGTTTAGTTGTTGCGAAATCTCTCACTCAAACTCTTGGTGCATGCTGTAAAGTATTCAAGATTGTAAAGTATTCAAGATGGCGAAGAGTGATCTTCCTCTGGAACTCCGTGATGAGAAGTGCAGGAAAACCGGCTTAAGCTAGTCTCATTCGGGGAAATCCCGGGGACGGCTACCCCATACCGTACCATGAATCCAACCCGAGGTGTCGTTTCCGAAGATGATCTTATGGAATTGACTGAAGCCGAACTTTTAGAGGGTTAGAATGAGCAGTACGTGATCAATTTCGAAAGAATTAAAATGAGGCGTGATGGAAAAGAGATCAATACCAAGTACCTAATACTTACATTTGGCTCAGGCAATCTACCCGACACTATCGAGACACGGTATGTGAAGATCCGAGTCAAACCGTATATCCCAAATCCTCTGCGCTGCTTTCACAGCGATTCCGCCACAGTTCACAGAACTGCGCAGGTCGTCAGACTTGTGCGAAATGCAGTGCTATCGAGCACCTCTCTGAATGATGTCAAAACTCTCTCCCGCGTGTCAACTGTGATGGGGAGCACACGTCCTACTACAAGTGTGGGTTTATTGACCAGTTTCTTTCAGTCAAAAAGGTCACGTACTCGTGACGCCTGCGGCAGAAAGGATGTTCTGCATCGGCCGCCAAGGTTTGTGAGTGGTGGCGCTGGCTAACGCTCGCAGGGTTAGTGCTAATAGTAAAACATAAATACCCCAGAAAGTGGAACGGAAAACGGCGCCATGGTAGCTCAACTAGTAAGAGCATCGCACGCGTAATTCGAAGACGTGAGCTCGTATCCCACCTATATCCAGTTGTTGTTTTATCGACTTTCATTTTAGTTTATTTATCATTTCTTTAATTCAGCTAGAAAGTACCAGTACTTTCCCTTATGTTGTCCTTGATGCCTTTGTTGGATTCTTTTCATATCGTCGTAGCACTGCACGACTGAGGCGGAGGAAGAAGTAGAGTGGGCGCGCGTGATCTCGGGGTACTCTGCGCCAGCTGTTCCTGCTTTCTTCTATCTTGTCACCGCTTTACTGCGCTTAGAAAAAGATGGTTGGAAATACCTTTTCGAAGAATTGGCCTGGACTTGACAGAACCTGCAATTCTTTCGTTCGGAGCGTCCACTTTGGGATTCAGCCACACGGATGCATGCTTCGCTGTCCGAACATTCCTTATGGAATCTAAACGAATGCCCTGCTAATTTTCTTTATTTTTGTTTTTACTTTTAAGTTAATTATTACCAATTCAATATTACCTTCCTGATGTTATTTAACAGGCAATTCTGCGCTATTCAATGCTATTTCAATAACTATTAGGAAATTTATGCTTCATAATAATTTCGAATAATCCACCCATCTCTTGGCCAATCCCCCATCGTGGGTAGGAGCCACACTCATCACAGGCCACAACAACAACAACAACAACAACAACAACAGCTGTTCCTGGCCTGTGCCCGCCCCTTAGACCTTGTTTCACCCTGTAAATAAACATCTTTCGTAATATCTGTGGTATATGTGCGGGACAAATCTTAGGCGATTCTGGAAGACCCAGCTCTATCAAATGTCTGACGGAGTAGACACTTGGCCGGTTTGCAACAATCAGCGGACATGGCCGATTCCGGAGAAGGCAATGACGACCCCATCTGCGGCGAACCAGACAGCAATTACGCAGGTCAGCCTCGCTACTGGACACCGCTGCGATAGCCACCCACCTTTTCGGGGAAGGCGAACGAAGACGCCAACGACTGGCTTAAACATTACAACAGAGTGAGTTGCCACAACCACTAGAGCACTACGAAGCACCTCGATAACGTTTTTTTCTCGCTGGAACCGTGCTCCCCTGATTTGAAAACCACGAGAACGTTCTGATAAGCTGGAATAATTTTGTAGAATTCACCAAGTGCTTCGGGGACCCGATCTCTAAGAAAAAGAAGGCTGAGCAGACGCTTTCCCGACGAGCTCAGTTACCTGGCGAAACTTGTACAACGTACATAGAGGCTGTTTTGAAATTATGCGGAATCGTCAGCGCCACCATGACAGACGAAGACAAAGTAGCACATCTGCTTAAAGGAATTCCTGAAGATATTTATAATTTTTTTATAACGAAGGAAGATCTTAGTACCCCGTCTGATCTCAAGAAACACTGCCTGGCGTTTGCAGCGCTGAAAATGAGAAGGATTAGACCAAAGTTCGGATGCTTGGACAATGTCACTACTATTGCAAGTGTGTCCGTCCCAACCTACGACGACATCTCCTCGGTGATTCGACAAGTGGATAAAGAAGAGCTTGAACGCCTTAAAGTTGTTGACGACGCTCATGTGTGCCATCAATGAGCATTTGATGATCGCTCTCGCGTGCCACCGTTCACCTGGGCACGTCAGAATTACCGAGAGCCTTGCAGGACCTATGCTGATCGCCCGGAGAGGAGCAATATTACACCGCAACCGACAAGTCTGGGACGCCGGCAAGATGCACCCCAACGATTTGTTCCACGGGCTCTTCCCTCCTACAACCAGCCTGAGAGTTCGTTTGTACCCCTGACACCCATATCACCGGTGTCACCCGCGACAAGCCGCATTTGCTACAGCTGCGGTGTGCCTGGACACATTGCTAGGTATTGCCACCGCCGCCAGCAGCGTGCTCCATGGTTCAATTCTTATACACCCCACGTGCCCGCTGATGAGCCCTGGCCGTACCCCAGTTCCTTCCAACGGCTGCAGCATGGACGTGCGAACCGCAGTGACTCCCCCGTTTCCGAGCGCAGCCTTACACCACCACCGACACGACAACGGCGCTCTCCATCACCTCGCCGTCGCTCGTTGTCACCGCCGCCGCTGGGAAACTAGCTGGTGCGACCGACGGGGTGACGCCGCAGTGTATTCATCTTCATCAAGACCCCCTTGTTCAAAATTGGTTAAAAACAAAGTGTATGTTTTAGTTGACAATGTGAGTGTTCTTGCTTTAGTTGATACCGGGGCTGCAGTCTCTGTTATGAGCCTGTCCTTCAAAAATCGTCTTGGACAAAAAGGTATGTTTTCTTTGGATCCGAACGCTACCTTTCGCGGAGTTGGCGGGGAAGTGTTACGCCCACTTGGGGTCTGTTCTGTTTCAGTTACGATAGGGGGCCAGACATTTAGAAGGGAATTTACTGTGCTTGCACGTACAACGCATGAGATTATTTTAACAATTGATTTCTTGCGTGAGTGGGGGCAACTTTGGATGGTGGAAGTGGCACGATTTCTCTTCGCCGTGACGCCCAAACTTCAATGACAGATTACACCAGTGATGCCACCGACGTTCTCTCCGTGTCGCAAGATGTGTGTTTGCCCCTTCAGACTGCAATGTCTCTACCTGCCAATACTTCTTGCCGTCGTACGGGTTCATGTTGTGGTTTAGCCGAGCCCGATTATAACAAAGCGCGCAAAAAAAATGTGATAGTCCCTCGCTCCCTCATTGTCACCATTGATAGTTGTATTCGTTTGTGGACAGCGATCGTTTGAACTCAATCCATAACTTTGCCACTAGGACTTAAACTGGCAAGTTTTGACGAACAAGCCATTTTCAGCGTCGGAATGGTCGTCATGTCAACTGCCAAAAAAAAAAAATCCAACCCCGATTCCAGCCATTATAATTCTGCTGACTTTAAGCGCACGATTAACAAGTCTGTCTTCCAGTGAGCAGTGCCTGCTTCAAGGAGTGCTCGCTCGCTACGCCACAGGGTTTGATTTTGCTCAAAACCAACGAGCGTCCCATACACCACTAGCGCCTCGTATGCAACACCGCATCTATACAGGGTCGTCGTCGTCGTCGTCGTCCTCATCGTCGTCATCATCACCATCATCATCATCATCAGCCTGGTTACGCCCACTGCAGGGCAAAGGCCTCTCCCATACTTCTCCAACTACCCCGGTCGTGTACTAATTGTGGCAATGATGTCCCTGCAAACTTCTTAATCTCATCCGCCCACCTAACTTTGTCCCGCCCCCTGCTACGCTTCCCTTCCCTTGGAATCCAGTCCGTAACCCTTAATGACCATCGGTTATCTTCCCTCGTCATTACATGTCCTGCCCATGCCCCCCCCCCATTTCTTTTTCTTGATTTCAACTAAGATGCTATTCTCCTTTCTATTCTACTCCCCTTTCCCCTACCCCCAGTGTAGGGTAGCAAACCGGAAGCTGTTCTGGCTGACCTCCCTGCCTTTCCTATCCTTGCTTTCTCTTCAACTAAGATGTCATTGACTCGCGTTTGTTCCCTCACCCAATCTGCTCTTTTCTTATCCCTTAAAGTTACACCCATCATTCTTCTTTCTATAGCTCCTTGCGTCGTCCTCAATTTAAGTAGAACCCTTTTCGTAAGCCTCCAGGTTTCTGCCCCGTACGCGAGTACTGGTAAGACACAGCTGTTATGCACTTTTCTCTTGAGGGATAATGGCAACCTGCTGTTCATGATCGACCCGCCGTAGTTGTTCAGTAGCTATGGTGTTGGGCTGCTGAGCACGAGGCCGCGGGATCAAATCCCGGCCACGGCGGCAGCATTTCGATGGGGGCGAAATGCGAAAACACCCGTGTACTTAGATTTAGGTGGACGTTAAAGAACCCCGTGTGGTCGAAACTTCCGCAGTCCTCCATTATGGCGTGCCTCATAATCAGAAAGTGGTTTTGGCACGTAAAACCCCATAATTATTATGTTGATTATCCGAGAATGCCTGCCAAACGCACCCCATCCCATTCTTATTCTTCTGATCTCATGAGTCTCATGATCCGGATCCGCGGTCACTACCTGTCCTAAGTAGATGTATTCCCTTACCACTTCCAGTACCTCGCTACCTATCGTATACTGCTGTTCTCTTCTGAGACTGTTAAACGTTACTTTAGTTTTCTGCATATTGTCACGTGGTGGTGACGTTAAGAACACAGTAACAATACTGTGAAAGGCAAAACTAGATTTTTATTGGGCGAACCTGTGCCCACAAAACAAGCTACACTTATAGCACAACGAAAGCGGCGAACACAGTCGGCGATCGTCGAAAATCTGATCTGCGTGTCAAGTGCGTCGGCTTTTATAGAGCAGTCGTCGAATGTTCCAGACTAATCGTTCGGACCCGCGTGCCTTGCACAAAGTTCTACACCATTCGCGTCAGGTGATGAAATCAGATAACATAAGTCTCGGCGACAACAGACAGCGGATAGAAGCATCGATAACTTTCCAGAACCTTCGGATACATGCAGGCACGTCCCATGCTGTGCGATTGCATTTGTTAGGCGGCTAAACGTGGTTGCCCGATAAAGATAAGTACACGTGTCAATATTAATTTTAAGACCCACCCTTCTGCTTTGCCTCTGCAGGTCAGTGAGCATGCATTGCAATTTGTCCCCTGAGTTACTAACCAAGGCAATATCATCAGCGAATCTCAAGTTACTAAGGTATTCTCCACTAACTCTTATCCCCAATTCTTCCCAATCCAGGTCTCTGAATGCCTCCTGTAAACATTTACGTATTTTGAACTTTGAACTTTATTTGTATCTATACAACGTACAGATAGCAGGGGCACAGACAAAAAGCCATAAAATCGGCTTGACTAGGTCTGTGTCCCTTATTGGTTTCTTTGGCATCACGTAGCAATGCGTGCACAAGTACAAGATGAACAATAAAAAATATAAACAATATGTGGATAAATGGGACTATTTATACAAAGTTACTTCGCACTGCGGCGAAAAAATTGACATGAATGCAGATATAGTATTGTCATACAAGTTACGAAAAACACGAACAGGAAAAAAAACAAAATGCAGACATTATGAATCCCTTTTCATTTACGGGTAACATTCACAGAAATACAAAACTAAATAGGTCACTGTGCAATTCACACGCTGTGCTATTCACACGCTGTGAATAGCATTGGAGAGATCGTATCTCCCTGCCTGACGCCTTTATAGAGATTTGTTGCGTTCTTTATGGAGGACTACGGTGGCCGTGGAGCCGCTATTGATATCTTTCAGTATTTTTACATACGGCTTGTCTACACCCTGATTCCGTAATGCCTCCACGACTGCTGAGGTTTCGACTGAATCAAACGCTTTCTCGTAATCAATGAAAGCTATATATAAGGGTTGGTTATATTCCGCACATTTCTCTATCACCTGATTGATAGTGTGGATATGGTGTATTGTTGAGTTGCCTTTACTGAAGCCTGCCTAGTCCTTTGGTTGACAGAAGTCCAAGGTGTTCCTGATTCTATTTGCGATTACCTTAGCAAATACTTTGTAGGCAAGGGACAGCAAGCTGATCGGTCTATAATTTTTTAAGTCTTTGGCGTCCCCTTTCTTATAGATTAGGATTATGTTAGTGTTCTTCCAAGATTCCGGTACGCTCGAAGTCAGGAGGCATTGCGTATATAGGGTGGCCAGTTTTTCTAGAACAATCTGCCCACCATCCTTCAACAATTCTGCTGTTACCTGATCCTCCCCAGCTGACTTCCCCCAGTGCATAGCTGCCAACGCTTTCTTTACTTCTTCCAGCGTTACTTGTGGGATTTCAAATTTCTCTAGAATATTCTTTCTTCCATTATCGTCGTGGGCGCCACTGGTACTGTATAAATCTCTATAGAACTCCTCAGCCACTTGAATTGTCTCATCCATATTAGTAATAGGAAACATTGGTTGCGCTTTCTAGACAATCACATGTAAGAAGACAAGACAGGCGCAAACTAACCAACTGAGGTTTATTCCAGAAAAAACACTTATATATCAGACCATACCAGTGCAGGCGCATCAGGGTATCAGCAGCGTAACAGAAGAACAACCCAAGATCACAAAAAACCAAAGGCGTGGCTCACTTAAACATACTATCAGGAAAACGTGCCTCCCTATTGTAAAGTATGACTGATGTGTCACTGATGCATGCTTGTCCCTTCTTTTTTGTCCCATCCTGCTAAACTTCATATTAGTAATGATATTGCCGGCTTTGGTCTTTAACGCATACATCTGATTCTTGCCTATTCCTAGTTCCTTCTTCACTGCTTTTAGGCTACCTCCGTTCCTGAGAGCATATTACATTCCATCCATATTATACTTCCTTATGTAAGCTGTCTTACGCCTGTTGATTAACTTCGAAAGTTCTGCCAGTTCTATTCTAGCTGCAGGGTTAGAGGCTTTCATACGTTGGCGTTTCTTGATCAGATCTTTCGTCTCCTGCGATAGCTTACTGGCATACTGTCTAACGGAATTACCACCGACTTCTATTGCACACTTTATAATGATGCCCATAAGATTGTCGTTCATATCTTCAACACTAAGGTCCTCTTCCTGAGTTAAAGCCGAATACCTGTTCTGTAGATTGATCCGGAATTCCTCTATTTTCCCTCTTACCGCTAACTCATTGATCGGCTCCTTATGTACCAGTTTCTTCGGTTCCCCTCTCAAGTCAAGGCTAATTCGAGTCCTTGCCATGCTATGGTCACTGCAGCGCACCTTGCCGAGCACGTCCACATCTTGTATGATGCCAGGGTTAGCGCAGAGTATAAATGCTATTTGATTTCTAGTGTCGCCATTCGGGCTCCTCCACGTCCACTTTCGGCTATCCCGCTTGCGGAAGAAGGTATCCCTTATCGGCATATTATTCTGTTCTGCAAACTCTACTAATAACTCTCCCCTGCCATTCCTTGAGCCTATGCCATATTCCCCCACTGACTTGTCTCCAGCCTGCTTCTTGCCCACCCTGGCGTTGAAGTCGCCCATCAGTATAGTGTATTTTGTTTCGACTTTACCCATCGCTGATTCCACGCCTTCATAGAAGCTTTCGACTTCCTGGTCATCATGACTGGATGTAGGGGCGCAGACCTGTACGACCTTAAATTTGTACCTCTTATTAAGTTTCACAACAAGACCTGCCACCATCTCGTTAATACTAAAGAATTCCTGTATGTTACGAGCTATATCCTTAGTAATCTGGAATCCGACTCCTAGGCCCAAACAACGAAACGTTCCTTTCCTTCAAGCGCTTCCTAACCTTACGTGAGGCCTCGTTACAGCGAAGGACCGATGGAGGAAGCAAGCGTCCTCTGAAAGCTCCCTTCACCCGTCCAACGTAAGGAATGGCTGTCGCACACTTGGGTTCGAGATTATCTCTTAAAAGCTTTACGCGAACACCATTATTCAATAAGAAAATGTTGCATCGTTGCACAATCTTTAAATTGAAGAGCTAATGTAGAGAAGAGTGGACGCTTTCTTCTAGTTTTCTTTACTTAACATTCAGAAAGTAGCGCATTGCAGTGCAAAACTTGATGTGCTCCATCAACGCTGGCACGCCGGCTTCGTGCAACGCCTAGCAATGCCTAGCAACGCTTTTATACCGCACGCGTGAGTGAAACGAACATGCCTGGCAAGACGTACCGTGCTCGCGCTTCTCCGCAGCTGGTCGATAGCGCGCATGCGCAAGCAAACGTCACGTGGTTAAACAGTGAGGTGGAGCGCTCGTTCAGTGTCAGGAGCGGCATAAGGACGCATGAAGGACGCATAAGGAGCTTTGGAGCTACCTCATGCTGAGGAAGCCCCGAGGAAGCCTTCACCGAGGGCCCCTCAGTAAAGAAGCTTTCAGAGTGACATAAGGTAGCCTCACCGCAATGAAGGCTTCCTTACTGAGGTAAGATTTCCTTGTTTGGCCCCTAGTTCTCGTCTCTCCGCTAAGCCCCAGTAGCACAGGACGTACGCGCTTTTTAGCACTGTATGTGCTTCTTTCGTACTCCTAACTTCACTGAGCCCTATTATATTGACACGTGTACTTGTCTTTATGGGGCGACGCGTTTCATCGCCTAACAAATGTTGTCGCAAAGCGCAGGACGCGCCTGCATGTATCGGAAGCTGCTGGAATGTTATCGATGGTTCCATCCGCTGCCTGTGACCGAACCTTGTGTAATCTGATTGTATGTATGCGCGACGTGAATATTGTAGAAATTCGTGGAAGACACGCGGGTCCCAGCAATTAGTCTGGAACATTCGACGATTGATGTATAAAAGCCAACGCACTTGACCCGTTGATCAGATTTTCGACGATCGCGGACCGTGTTCGCCGCTATCTTTGTGCTATAAGTGTAGCCTGTTTCTGTGGGCACAGGTTCGCCCAATAAAAGTTAGTTTTGTCTGATGCAGTATTGTTGCTGTGTTCTTCAACGTCACCACCACGTGACATCTGGAGGCCATCCTTTGCGTTCACGTACCGGACGCCACCACGAAGCATTGACCCAAGCCCACACGCGGGAGACAACACCAACGTCGCCAAGAACCAGCGATGTAGCCGCAGGCTGCAAGGACTGCCCCCGGAGCACGGACTATTGCCTGAGACGACCAGGAAGATCGTCGCCCAGTCAACTCCAGTGGCAGCCCCAGTGTCCCCCATCGTGCTGCATCAGCCCAGGGAGCCTCCCACGTTCCGCGGTTCAACATTCGAGGACCCGGAAACCTGGCTTGATACATACGAGAGTGTCGCAGCGACGACAAACTTCGTCAAGTCTTTTTCGTATTGGAAGACGCCGCCAGAACATGGTCCGAGAACCGAGAAACCGCCTTAACGATATGGGACCTGTTCCGAAGCGGCTTCCTGCAGACATTCACAAGCGTCGTACGCCGAAAACGAGCCCAAGCACTACTACAAACCCGAGCGCTGCCTAATGACACCATGGTGATTTTTAAAGAAGAGATGAGCCGCCTATTCCGCCACGCCGACCCGGAAATGTCCGAGGAGAAGAAAGTCGCCTACTGATGCGTGGTGTAAAGGAGGAACTTTTCTCCGAAATGGTACGAAGCCCACCGAAGACTGTCGACGAGTTTCTTCGCGAGGCCGCTAGCATCGAGAAGACACTGGAAATGCGGAACCGGCAATTCAACCGCCGCACGAAGTCGACAAGCTACGCCGGAGTTCAGTCACTGGCCACCGACGACCTGCGCGAGACTATCCGAGTGGTCGTGCTGGATGAGCTACAGAAGCTGTTCTCATCATCACAGCCTCAAGTGGCTTCGATTGCCGACGCCGTACGTGAGGAACTCCAACAACAACTCGGAGTAGCCCCTGAATCGCCGCAGCCTCAGCCGCAAGCGGTGACATACGCGCTGCCCGCCGTGTAGCCCGCCGTCACGTTCCCCCTCCGCGCCCACGGTAGGGCCCAGTGACGACAAAGTTCCGTCTTCCACCACCACCCCCGCAGCCAGCAGGCCAACCCGTCACCCCACGCGGTATTCCAAGGAAGACTGACGCTTGGCGCGCCCCCGACCAGCGTCCGCTTTGCTATCACTGCGGAGAAGCCGGGCACATCTACCGCCGATGCCCATACCGGGAGATGGGACTCCGAGGGTTCACCGTTAACGCGCCGCGACCACAGATTGGCGAACGACGTCGCGATATCGCCGACTACCTCGCCGCCACACAGTGGAACCCTCGACGACCGTCCCGTTCGCCGTCACCAGGCCGCTACCTGTCGCCGCAGCGCCGACCATACACCGGCCCAGCCCGGGGCCGCTCTGCGAGCCCATATCCGGAAAACTAAAAGCAGCAACCGATGGAGGTGCGGTTGCTGTTCGTCGAACTGACGAAGATCCTCCGCCGCCGACGAAGACGACGAAGAGACCATCTCGACGACATAATAACGACACGCTGCCATCCCGACGAAGTCAGGAAGTCAAGACTACACCGACAAAAGACGACCTGTCGACGCGACGTTCCAGCTTCAGTTCAACAAGACGCAGCCGTGATCGGACGCCAAGACCTAACTGCAACGCCAGACAAAGAGCCACCGATGTCGACGTGCTTGTCAATGACCACGCAGTTACCGCCTTAGTGGACACAGGGGCAGATTACTCCGTAATCAGTGGACACATCACCGCCCAGTTGAAGAAAGTTGAAACTGCATGGGAAGGTCCTCAAATTCGAACCGCTGGAGGACACCTCATTACGCCGCCGGAATCTGCACGGCAAGAATTACCGTTCATGACCGGACTTAATTGCCCTGCCACCTTCGTTATCCTCCAACAGTGTTCACGAGACGTCATTCTCGGCATGGACTTCCTGAACCAACATGGCTGAATCATAGATCTGAAGTCAAAATCGATAACGCCGTAGGAAGATCAAACGATACTACCAGAGAGCTCTCGTAGTCACCCCGCCTTGACTGTGTTCAAAGATCAAGTGAGCATCGCGCCGCGTTCCAGCATTATTATTTCCGTCGGCACCGAAACACCTGCTGACGTAGAAGGCGTCATCGAGGGCGACCAACATCTATTGCTCTACCGTGAAATTTGCTTCGCAAGAGGGATCGCTCGACTCCACGGAGAGAAAGCGGAAGTTACGCTAACCAACTTCAGCCAAATTTTCAAGCACATCAACAAGTGCACGACAATCGCGCACATCGAGGAAATTGTGGGAACCAGCAATGCTTTTGTCCTCTCGGATTCTGCCGCATCTACCCCGATGAGCATAGTTCCCGAAACAGACTTCGACGTAAACCCAAGTCTTCCGATGAATAAGCAGCAACAGATCAGAAGTCTTCTCCGACGATACAAAGACTGCTTTTCGACGTCATCGAGGATTCGACAAACACCAGTTGCAAAGCATCGCATAATAACCGAAGAGTGCGCTAGACCACTCGGCCACAGCCCTTACCAAGTTGCGACGCGATAACGTGAAGCTATTATGCAACAAGTCAACAAAATGATGCGCGACGACATCATGCAGCCGTCGAAAAGCCCGTGGGCATCTCCTATAGTCCTGGTGAAGAAAAATGACGGAACCCTACGCTTCTGCTTCGATTATCGTCGACTGAACAAGATCGCGAAGACGGATGTATACCCCCTTCCACGGATAGACGACGCATTGGATCGGCTCTGTAACGCTAAATACTTCTTGTCGATGGACCTCATGTCTGGCCACTGGCAAATAGGTCGACGAGAGCGATCGTGAAAAGACCGCCTTCATCACGCCAGACAGCCTAGACGACTTCAAGGTAATGCCATTCGGACTGTGCTCGGCGCCTGCAACATTTCAGCACGTCATGGACACGGTGTTAGTAGGATTGAAGTGGTAGACGTGTCTTGTTTACTTGGATGACGTCGTTGTCTTCGCCGAAATTTCGACGATCACCTTAGGCGGCTTGCGACAGTACAAGAGGCCATCAAGTCATCAGAGCTCACTCTGAAGCCGGAAAAGTGCCGCTTCGCTTACGATGGGCTTCTGTTCCTAGGCCACGTAATCAGCAAATCTGGAGTCCGCCCCGACCTGCAGAAGACAGCTGCCATAGCAAAGTTCCCACAGCCCATCGACAAGAAGGCAGTGCGTAGATTTCTTGGCATGTGTGCCTACTACAGGCGATTTGTCAAGAACTTTTCACGCATCGCTGAGCCGCTGACGCAGCTAACTAAATGTGACGTCGAGTTCAAGTGGGAAACGCCGCAGGCCGACGCATTTCAGGAACTCAAACGACGCATGCAGTCGCCGCCCGTACTTGCGCACTTCGACGAGTACGCCGATACTGATATTTACACTGACGCCAGTAGCCTAGGCCTCGGTACCGTTCTAGTCCAGAGGAGAAACGGAGTCGAACAAGTGATAGCTTACGCTAGCCGGTCGCTGTCAAAAGCGGAAGGCAACTATTCTACGACCAAAAAGGAATGCCTCATCATCGTTTGGGCTACAGCCAAATTTCGCCCTTTATGGCAGGTCATTCAAAGTCGTCAGTGACCATCACGCGTTGTGTTGGCTAGCGCATATAAAGGATCCTTCAGGACGACTGGCGCGGTGGAGCCTCAGACTACAAGAATACGACATCACTGTAACCTACAAGTCCGGACCAAAACACTCCGATGCCGATTGCTTATCACGCGCCCCCATTGATCCGCCGCCGCAAGACGACTAGAATGACGACGCCTTCCTTGGAATGATAAGTGCGGAAGGCTTCGCTGAACAGCAACGGGCAGACGCGGAGCTAAAAGGCCTCGTCGAATATTTGGAAGGGCTCACCGACGTTGCCCCGAGGGCATTTAAGCGCGGATTATCTTCCTTCACGCTTCAAAACAATCTACTCGTGAAGAACTTCTCACCAGTCCGCGCCAACTACCTTCTTGTTGTCCCGTCAGGACTTCGTCCAGAAGTATTGCACGCCCTACATGACGATCCGACCGCTGGACACCTCGGATTTTCCCGGACACTATCGAGGATACAAGAAAAGTATTATTGGCCGCGCCTGACCGCCGACGTCGCCCGTTATGTCAGAACATGCCGAGACTGTCAGCGACGCTAGAAACCGCCGACAAGGCCAGCCGGATTACTACAGCCAATCGAGCCTCCTTGCCGACCATTCCAGCAGATCGGGATGGACTTGCTGGGACCCTTTACGACATCGACAACCGGAAATAAGTGGATCGTCGTGGCGACGGACTACCTCACCCGCTTCGCTGAAACTAAAGCACTGCCGAAAGGTAGCGCAGCCGAAGTGGCGAAATTCTTTGTCGAAAACATCCTGCTGCGACATGGCGCCCCAGAAGTCCTCATCACTGACAGAGGAACGGCCTTTACAGCAGAGCTCACCCATGCCATTCTGCAATACAGCCAGACAAGCTACAGAAGGACAACTGCCTACCATCCGCAAACGGATGGTCTCACGGAGCGCCTGACCAAGACCATCGCCGACAGGCTAGCAATGTACGTCGACGTCGAGCACAAGACGTGGGACGCGGTCCTGCTGTATGTAACCTTCGCTTACTACACGGCGGTGCAAGAAACGACACAGATCACGCTGTTTAAGCTGGTTTATGGCAGGAACCCGACGATGACGCTCCACACCATGCTGACGCACGTCACTGACGAAGAGAATGTTGACGTGGCTACCTATCTCCAGCGCGCCGAAGAAGCCCGAAAGCTCGCCCGCCTACGGATCAAGAACCAGCAGCGTACCGACAGCCGACACTTCAACCTCCGACGATGCTACGTCGAGTACCAGCCCGGCGACCGTGTTTGGATATGGACCCCGATACGCCGACGAGGACTGAGTGAGAAACTATTGCGGCACTATTTCGGACGCTACAAGGTCATCCAACGTATTGGCGCACTGGACAACGAGGTCGTGCCAGACGGCATTTCGCATTCACAGCGGCGCGGCGCACGATCTGAAGTGGTCCACGCGGTGCGTCTTAAACCCTTTTACGGACGCTGACGAACTTCCTTATTTTGTTGTTGTCTTTGCTACGAGTGCTTTTCATTATTATTTTCGTTTGTTTGCAGCATCGGGTTGATGCTTTTTTAAGAGGATGGTATTGACACGTCTACTTGTCTTTATCGGGCGACACGTTTCACCGCCTAACAAATGTTATCGCACAGCGCAGGACGCGCCTCCATGTATCGGAAGTTTCTGGAATGTTATCGATGGTTCCATCCGCTGTCTGTGACCGAACTTTGTGTAATCTGATTGCATGTATGCGCGACGCGAATAGTGTAGAACTTTGTGGAAGACACGCGGGTCCCAGCGATTAGTCTGGAACATTCGACGATTGATGTATAAAAGCCGACGCGCTTGACCCGTTGATGAGATTTTCGACGATCGCCGACCATGTTCGCCGCTATCTTTGTGCTATAAGTGTAGCCTGTTTTTGTAGGCACATGCGTTTCTTATCGCGCCTGTGCATAGGCACAGGCGTTTTTTATCGCGTTTAACCTTCAGAGAGGAAAGTCATTGCCGAGCAGGTCGAAGAAATTTTACAGAAAGGAGTGATCCAGGAATCATGTAGACCCTGGGCTGCTCCTGTGATCCTAGTCAAGAAGAAAGACAACTCATGGAGATTCTCTGTGAACTGTCGCCGCCTAAACACAGTCACAAAGAAAGACGTGTACCCCCTACAACGAATAGACGACGCCGTCGACTGCCTCCACTCCGCGTCGTATTTCTCTTCTGCTGATTTATGGTCAGGATATTGGCAAATTCCCATGCGCCCCTCAGACAAGAAGGCAGCCTTCGTGACACGTGACGGTCTCTTTCGGTTCAACGTTGTGCCCTTTGGCTTACGGAACGCTCCAGCGACATTCGAGCGATTTATGGATACCGTGTTCCGCGCACTCAAATGGGAAATTTGCATGTGCTATTTAGACGACATCATTATCTACGGGCGGACGGTTCACGAGCACACTCAGCGCCTGTCGGCCGTTCTTGACTGTATCCAGGAAGCTGGCCTTATTTTAAACTCGAAGAAATGTCATTTCGGTGAGCGTCAAGCCTTCTTGCTAGGCTTTCTGGTCGACAAAGACGGTATACGACCGGAGCCTGAAAAGATAGCGGTTCGCGACTTCCAACAGCCACACACGCTGAAAGATCTGCGAAGCTTCTTGGGCCTTTGCTCATATTTCCGGTGCTTTATCAAGAATTTCGCACAGTTTGCCTCTCCCCTCACGTCGTTCTTCCACAAGGACACCCCATTCTTGTGAACTGCTGACTGTGAGTCGGCGTTCCAACAGCTGAAATTTTTGTTGACTTCTGGCATTTTGATCCGGAGGCGTCAGCTGAGCTGCATACTGAGGCCAGCGGTGTGTGTGTTGGCGCTGTGCTTGTTCAGCTCTGCAGTTGCCGTCAGCATGTCATTGCCTATGCTAGGCGGACACGTATAAAAGCGGAGAAAAACTACACCATTACTGAACTCGAGTGTCTAGCAGTCATCTTCGTCATTCAGAAGTTCCGTCCGCATCTACACGACCGCGAATTCACGATAGTGACTGACCATCATTTACTCTGTTGGCTCTGGCCCACCGGGCCAACCGTCTGGCCGGTTGGCCCTGCGGGCTTTCCGCCTTCAATAGTACAGCTTTTCCGTTAACTACAAGTGCGGACGCTATTACATGCATGCTGATTGTCTATCCCATCTCCCTTCGCCGCACACTAAAGCTCACGATGATAACTTCGATGACTACCTAGTTTCCATCTCTTCCGACTTTCCAGACCTGAGTACCTTCGAGAGCGAGCAATGTTGCGACCCTACCTTGAAATCCTTACGGGCAGCTGCACGTGAGCCAGCAGGAACAACACCGTTTAGCTTTCGTAATGATTTGCTGTACAAAAAAAATAACTCGGCTGGTGGTCCTCCATTTCTTCTAGTGGTACCCGAAAACCTGCGCCCTGCTGTCCTTCGTTCATTCATGGCGATATCACGTCCGGCCACCTTTGCTTTGCACGCACACTACACTGACTTCGACAGAGATTTTTCTGGCCCAAGCTTTGGAAAACAACGAAGTAGTCTGTCGCCAGCTGTACTGTTTGCCAGCGCAACAAGCAAACGACGATGACTCCAGCAGGTTATATGCAACCAGTTAGGCCCCCGACGTTACCCTTTGAAAAAGTCGGCATCGACTTGCTCGGCCCGCTCAGAAAGATGTCAGCTGGCTACCAGTGGATTATAGTATGCGTCGATTATCTGACTCGTTACACGGAAACGGTGGCACTTCCATCTGCCACTGCAGCAGGTGTCACTTCATTTTTGGTGCATCACGTCATACTCCGTCAGGGCTCTCCCCGGTTTGTCATCACTGACCGTGGACGGCAATTCACCGCCGACATTGTTGAATTTTTTACGGCTTTGTCGTTCTGCATGTCGTAATTCCACTCCTTACCACCCTCAAACCAATGGCCTCACGGAGCGGACGAATCGAACCCTTACGAACATGTTACCAATGTATGTCGCTGCTGACCACAAAAATTGGGACGGCGTCTTACCTTTTGTAACATACGCGTACAATAGTGCCAAGCACGAAGTTACTGGATATGCGCCGTTCTTTTTGCTGTACGCACGCACTCACCACAGCTTCCTGGACACTATTCTGCATTTATCGCGTCAAGATCCTTCCATCGCCCAAACACTGTGTCGTGCTGAAGAAGCACGTTGACTGACGCATCTTAGGACGTTGTCCTCATAAAGGCAACAGAAAGATTCGCTATGAAGCGCAGCATATCCCCGTCAGCTTTACTCCCGGTGACTATGTTTTGTTGTGGACACCTATTCGCAAAAAGGGATTGTGCCGCAAGTTTCTCGCCACTTACATGGTGCCATTCGATATACTCAGTCGCCTGAGTGATATAAACCATGTCGTCGCCAAAGTGACGGCAAGTAATCGGCGTTCACATGCGACGCAAGTTGTTCACGTGGCGAGACTCAAGCAGTACCATCACAGGTCCCTTCAACTCGCTCAGCGAGCTTCGTCTGCCCCTGGGAAAAATGTCGCAGCACTGCGCGACTGAGACAGAGAAAGAAGTAGAATGGGCTCGCGGGATCTCGGGGTACTCTGCGCCAGCAGTGCCTGGCCTGTGGCTTCCTCTTGGACCTCGTTTCACCCTAAAAATAAACCTCATTCGTAACAATAGGAATAATAACAATCGGACCCATGGGCTGCCTCTCTCCTATGTATATATATATATATATATATATATATATATATATATATATATATATATATATATATATACACACACACACACATAGAGGGTGTCGCAGCTAACTTTAGTCATAGTTTAAAAACTTGCGAATGCCACGTAGCTGGACAGAACGGAGGCAATGTTGTTTGCCGTCGCTTGGAGATCCTCAAATTATTTCTTTAATTCCGCCGAACTAAATAATTACTCTTAATTATTAATGCAACTTCTGAAATATTATAATGACATGAAAAGTCTCAATGAGAAAATTGGAGAGCGGCATGAAAAACTCCCGATACAGCTTTCTGTTGCTGAATACGTGATACTTAAAACTGTTTTTCCGAGCATGAAAGAAGCCTGCGACCCCGCAGGGGCGTGTGCGTCAGCAGGCGTTTGGTGTGTTGCGACACCACGTACCCGAGCACACGAGGGTTGCCCCTTCCCGCGTGTAGCCGTGCGCGGCTTAGCCGGGGAAAAGAGGGCCCTGGGGGTTGAGCCCATGCCGGGTGTTCGGACCTTTAAGGCCCCCCGGCGGAGGCAACACACCTCTTTGGCCTCTGCTTCACGTAGACGGCACCCCGGACTGACCCACCCGGGGGAAATCGGCAGTCGCCTTTTCCTGTCCTCCTCTCCAATCTTCATCTTTCTCTCTCGCCTTTTACATCTTTCCTGTCTTCGCTTCACTTCTCGTCACTTCATAGTTTCCCGGCGGCAAGGGTTAACCTTGCGTGGCTAGCCAGCCTTGGTTATGCTGTATTTGGTTATAGCAGCGATGTACGGCTGGCGTTGGTAGGGTTTTTCTAGCAGGAACTTCTGTCACGTCCCCCTGTTAGGCTTGATGGTGGGTGGTTGTCATCGCAGCTGAAAACCCAACATTACTTATGGAACATGCTTTTCCTATACTACCTGATCGCCCTCAGAAACGAGGGCGCACCGAAGAAGTTTTTCAGTTTTTCGGACGACAAGTCCACAACTTTCCTCGATTCCACGTAATTCACTCAGCAAAACCAGACAAACTAGTGCGATCCATTTCACCGTTCCTTGTTTCCAAGTCTTTGACCGAAGTTTTTGGTACAGGATATAAGGTGTCATCTCATCTATGGGATCGCATGCGCGCGCTGTTGGTTTTAAAGCGCAACCGTGGTAGGGAAACGGAAGGCGATATAAGCATGCGTGTCCATGATACGCACACGACAAACTGCCTTACAATATTTAGAATTGATATATATATATACACACACAAAAGCCAATATAGGCTGCTCGACACTATCTCGCGCGTTTTTATAGCGAAGTACATCAGAACCGACTCGTCGTTCCACAACAACCATTTCCTGAGTGATCGCCAGATATATGCCGAATAACTTCCTGTCATTCAATAAGAATGTCTCTCTTTCATGCAGCCTACCAATTCGCGCTGTTTCGGTTTAGACAAAACAATTTATCATTCGAGGCGCACTTGCCAAGTTTTCCTCCAGTTAAAACTGCCTGCGATGCCTATAGTGCAGCTCTTATCTCGCTCAACATACACAGTTCTATATATGTGCATCCGGTGCAATGCTTTCCGCTGTATCAGCAATTTCAATGTCATGGCCGATCATGTAAGCAAAAGTAGCTGTTTACTATTTACAATATCCAGAATTGATCAAACGTGAAGTTGTCACCGGCATTCTGAGTGGTTGGAAGGCATAATTTCTTTGAAAAATGGCCGCCAGAGGAGCAGCGTGAACTCGAGCGGCTTTATACACTAGAAAAACTGCCTTAAAATATTTAGACTTGAGGGGAAGCTTCGTTAACAAACTATAACACGGCAATCAGCACTCGTATACGACGAGAGAAATTATTGAGACGTGGGAAATTCCCTTGAAATAAATCTGGTTTGCGAGACAAATGCTTGTATGTATTGAATCTCTTAAAAGATGAGGGGGGAAATATGCGCTCACCGAGAGGGCATCTTCAGCACGAGACCACCGCGAGGCACCTTACTGAGATGTAGAGAGCTTCGCGGCCGGAACGAAATCTCCCCTCTCCGTCGGCCCAGGGTGGAAAACGCGCTTTCCGATCGCTCAAGGTTGCGCGGATATTGTGTAGCTCTAGCGTCTAGGAAAAAGCTTAAACAGGTGCGGGGGCGCCACGCATAGCGTGGGAAGCTAGCCGCCGGAATAGCTATCTCAAGTACTGCTGCTGGCGAGGGCGAAATACCTTCGTGTAATTATAATAACCCTAATAGGACTTCTTTCAAAGAAAAAACAAAGAGAAGAAAAAGAAAAGGGAAACGGCTCAGAAGGCGATACTACGAGAGCTATGACTGATACTTTTCTATATATATGTATTCATCTCATCTATGGGATCGCATGCGCGCGCTGTTGGTTTTAAAGCGCAACCGTGGTAGGGAAACGGAAGGCGATATAAGCATGCGTGTCCATGATACGCACACGACAAACTGCCTTACAATATTTAGAATTGATATATATATATACACACACAAAAGCCAATACATATATATAGAAAAGTATCAGTCATAGCTCTCGTAGTATAGCCTTCTGAGCCGTTTCCCTTTTCTTTTTCTTCTCTTTGTTTTTTCTTTGAAAGAAGTCCTATTAGGGTTATTATAATTACACGAAGGTATTTCGCCCTCGCCAGCAGCAGTACTTGAGATAGCTATTCCGGCGGCTAGCTTCCCACGCTATGCGTGGCGCCCCCGCACCTGTTTAAGCTTTTTCCTAGACGCTAGAGCTACACAATATCCGCGCAACCTTGAGCGATCGGAAAGCGCGTTTTCCACCCTGGGCCGACGGAGAGGGGAGATTTCGTTCCGGCCGCGAAGCTCTCTACATCTCAGTAAGGTGCCTCGCGGTGGTCTCGTGCTGAAGATGCCCTCTCGGTGAGCGCATATTTCCCCCCTCATCTTTTAAGAGATTCAATACATACAAGCATTTGTCTCGCAAACCAGATTTATTTCAAGGGAATTTCCCACGTCTCAATAATTTCTCTCGTCGTATACGAGTGCTGATTGCCGTGTTATAGTTTGTTAACGAAGCTTCCCCTCAAGTCTAAATATTTTAAGGCAGTTTTCCTAGTGTATAAAGCCGCTCGAGTTCACGCTGCTCCTCTGGCGGCCATTTTTCAAAGAAATTATGCCTTCCAACCACTCAGAATGCCGGTGACAACTTCACGTTTGATCAATTCTGGATATTGTAAATAGTAAACAGCTACTTTTGCTTACATGATCGGCCATGACATTGAAATTGCTGATACAGCGGAAAGCATTGCACCGGATGCACATATATAGAACTGTGTATGTTGAGCGAGATAAGAGCTGCACTATAGGCATCGCAGGCAGTTTTAACTGGAGGAAAACTTGGCAAGTGCGCCTCGAATGATAAATTGTTTTGTCTAAACCGAAACAGCGCGAATTGGTAGGCTGCATGAAAGAGAGACATTCTTATTGAATGACAGGAAGTTATTCGGCATATATCTGGCGATCACTCAGGAAATGGTTGTTGTGGAACGACGAGTCGGTTCTGATGTACTTCGCTATAAAAACGCGCGAGATAGTGTCGAGCAGCCTATATTGGCTTTTGTGTGTGTATATATATATCAATTCTAAATATTGTAAGGCAGTTTGTCGTGTGCGTATCATGGACACGCATGCTTATATCGCCTTCCGTTTCCCTACCACGGTTGCGCTTTAAAACCAACAGCGCGCGCATGCGATCCCATAGATGAGATGAATACATATATATAGAAAAGTATCAGTCATAGCTCTCGTAGTATAGCCTTCTGAGCCGTTTCCCTTTTCTTTTTCTTCTCTTTGTTTTTTCTTTGAAAGAAGTCCTATTAGGGTTATTATAATTACACGAAGGTATTTCGCCCTCGCCAGCAGCAGTACTTGAGATAGCTATTCCGGCGGCTAGCTTCCCACGCTATGCGTGGCGCCCCCGCACCTGTTTAAGCTTTTTCCTAGACGCTAGAGCTACACAATATCCGCGCAACCTTGAGCGATCGGAAAGCGCGTTTTCCACCCTGGGCCGACGGAGAGGGGAGATTTCGTTCCGGCCGCGAAGCTCTCTACATCTCAGTAAGGTGCCTCGCGGTGGTCTCGTGCTGAAGATGCCCTCTCGACTGCCGCGGACAACGTCTGCCGCGGACAACATCAGTCCCTTTCCACATAAGTATGAGGCTCGGAGCAGGAACTTTGGCGCTTGAAAGTAACCGTTGGCTTGACGAACCAACCGACTGAGCTACCTTTGCGGGCAACATTGAAGGATCACGAGTTCAAATCACATGTTATATTTCTTTTTTCTTCCTTTTTTTCTTTTTCTTTTAATGTATTTTCCTTCTTTTTATCACTGTACGGAAACCCTCCTAAAAAAAAAATTATATATCCTCAATTATGTGTGGCCACACATGTGCAGGTCATAAATACCAGGTTCTCTAGCCGAGTGCCATCCATGCCGTATAACCGAGCTCAGATTGGTCCACCTTGACTGATCAAATAGGGCACCACTGTAGGTTAAATGAGGTGTACAACTCCTGCGGGACCCGCCGTGGTTGCTCAGTGGTCATGGTGTTAGACTGCTGAGCACGAGGTCGCGGGATCGGACCCCGGCCACGGCGGCCGCATTTCGATGGGGGCGAAATGCGAAAACACCCGTGTACTTAGAATTAGGTGCACGTTAAAGAACCCCAGGTGGTCGAAATTTTCGGAGTCCTCCACTACGGCGTGCATAATCAGAAAGTGGTTTTGTCACGCAAAACACCATAATTCAATTTTTAATTTAACTCCTGCGGGGACGGTAGAGTATCCGTCTCCAGTGCAAGAGGACCGTGATTCAAATCCCGGTGCCGCGCAATTCTCCACCGGGAAATACAAAAAAAAACCGTGTGTTGAGAAAATTGCACAAACAGGCCTGGAGTGCGGCCTGATCCCGGTGACCAGAACCGGTAACGCACTCTCTCACCAGAGCAGGATTGGCCACCCTGGTGCAGTACTTGGCCACAACCTCCTATATGAATACAACAATCAAACCCCGGCCCTCAGTCCCCAGCAGCCGCGAAGCAACTGACCACGGCGGCGGTCAGATCTGTAACGCTGCAGAGGGTGCTAAGAATACCTGGCTCCGGACAGGCTGCCATTGGAATCTGAACCTGGCAACGTTTAACGTTAGAACGCTATCTAGTGAGGCGAGCCTAGCAGTGTTATTGGAGGAATTAGAGGGTAGTAAATGGGATATAATAGGGCTCAGTGAGGTTAGGCGGACAAAAGAAGCATATACAGTGCTAAAAAGCGGGCATGTACTGTGTTACAGGGGCTTAGCGGAGAGACGAGAACTAGGAGTCGGATTCCTGATTAATAAGGAAATAGCTGGGAACATACAGGAATTCTATAGCATTAACGAGAGGGTGGCAGGTCTTGTTGTGAAACTTAATAAGAGGTACAAATTGAAGGTGGTACAAGTCTATGCCCCTACATGCAGTCATGATGACCAGGAAGTCGAAAGCTTTTATGAAGACGTGGAATCGGCGATGGGTAAAGTCAAAACAAAATACACTATACTGATGGGCGACTTCAATGCCAGGGTAGGCAAGAAGCAGGCTGGAGACAAGTCAGTGGGGGAATATGGCATAGGCTCTAGGAATAGCAGAGGAGAATAATTAGTAGAGTTTGCAGAACAGAATAATATGCGGATAATGAACACCTTTTTCCGCAAGCGGGTTAGTCGAAAGTGGACGTGGAGGAGCCCGAATGGTGAGACTAGAAATGAAATCGACTTCATACTCTGCGCGAACCCTGGCATCATACAAGATGTAGACGTACTCGGCAAGGTACGCTGCAGTGACCATAGGATGGTAAGAACTCGAATTAGCCTAGACTTGAGGAGGGAACGGAAGAAACTGGTACACAAGAAGCCAGTCAATGAGTTAGCGGTAAGAGGGAAACTAGAGGAATTCCGGATCAAGCTACAGAACAGGTATTCGGCTTTAGCTCAGGAAGAGGACCTTAGTGTTGAAGCAATGAACGACTATCTCATGGGAACCATTAAGGAGTGCGCAATAGAAGTCGGTGGTAACTCCGTTAGACAGGAAACCAGTAAGCTATCGCAGGAGACGAAAGATCTGATCAAGAAACGCCAATGTATGAAATCCTCTAACCCTACAGCTAGAATAGAACTGGCAGAACTTTCTAAGTTAATCAACAAGCGTAAGACAGCGGACATCAGGAACTATAATATGGATAGAATTGAACAGGCTCTCAGGAACGGAGGAAGCCTAAAAACAGTGAAGAAGAAACTAGGAATAGGCAAGAATCAGATGTGTGCGTTAAGAGACAAAGCCGGCAATATCGTTACTAATATGGATGAGATAGTTCGAGTGGCTGAGGAGTTCTATAGAGATTTATACAGTACCAGTGGCACCCACGACGATAGTGGAAGAGAGAATAGCCTAGAGGAATTCGAAATCCCACAGGTAACGCCAGAAGAAGTAAAGAAAGCCTTAGGAGCTATGCAAAGGGGGAAGGCAGCTGGGGAGGATCAGGTAACAGCAGATTTGTTGAAGGATGGTGGTCAGATTGTTCTAGAGAAACTGGCCACCCTGTATACGCAATGCCTCATAACCTCGAGCGTACCGGAATCTTGGAAGAACGCTAACATAATCCTAATCCATAAGAAAGGGGACGCCAAAGACTTGAAAAATTATAGACCGATCAGCTTACTGTCCGTTGCCTACAAAGTATTTACTAAGGTAATCGCAAATAGAATCAGGAACACCTTAGACTTCTGTCAACCAAAGGACCAGGCAGGATTCCGTAAAGGCTACTCAACAATAGACCATATTCACACTATCAATCAAGTGATAGAGAAATATGCAGAATATAACCAACCGTTATATATAGCTTTCATTGATTACGAGAAAGCGTTTGATTCAGTCGAAACCTCAGCAGTCATGGAGGCATTACGGAATCAGGGTGTAGATGAGCCATATGTAAAGATACTGGAAGATATCTATAGCGGCTCCACAGCCACCGTAGTCCTCCACAAAGAAAGCAACAAAATCCCTATAAAGAAAGGCGTCAGACAGGGAGATACGATATCTCCAATGCTATTCACAGCATGTTTACAGGAGGTATTCAGAGGCCTGGAGTGGGAAGAATTGGGGATAAAAGTTGATGGAGAATACCTTAGCAACTTGCGATTCGCTGATGATATTGCCTTGCTTAGTAACTCAGGAGACCAATTGCAATGCATGCTCACTGACCTGGAGAGGCAAAGCAGAAGGGTGGGTCTGAAAATTAATCTGCAGAAAACTAAAGTAATGTTTAACAGGCTCGGAAGAGAACAGCAGTTTGCGATAGGTAGCGAAGCACTGGAAGGGGTAAGGGACTACATCTACTTAGGGCAGGTAGTGACCACGGATCCGGATCATGAGACTGAAATAACCAGAAGAATAAGAATGGGCTGGGGTGCGTTTGGCAGGCATTCTCAAATCATGAACAGCAGGTTGCCACTATCCCTCAAAAGGAAAGTGTATAACAGCTGTGTGTTACCAGTACTCACATATGGGGCAGAAACCTGGAGACTTACGAAAAGGGTTCTGCTGAAATTGAGGACGACGCAACGAGCTATGGAAAGAAGAATGATGGGTGTGACGTTAAGGGATAAGAAAAGAGCAGATTGGGTGAGGCAACAAACGCGGGTAAACGACATCTTAGTTGAAATCAAGAAAAAGAAATGGGCATGGGCCGGACATGTAATGAGGAGGGAAGATAACCGATGGTCACTAAGGGTTACGGACTGGATTCCAAGGGAAGGGATGCGTAGCAGGGGGCGGCAGAAAGTTAGGTGGGCGGATGACATTAAGACGTTTGCAGGGACAACATGGCCACAATTAGTACATGACCGGGGTAGTTGGAGAAGTATGGGAGAGGCCTTTGCCCTGCAGTGGGCGTAACTAGGCTGATGATGATGATGATGATGATGATGATGATGATGATAAGGTGTCGAGAATGTCAAGCGGTGATCTCCTTTTGGAGCTCCAAGATCAGAAGCAGTATCAGAAACTGCCGAAACTTGTGTCATTTGGGGAGGCCCAAGTAACAGTAACCCCGCACCGCACTATGAACACCACCCGCTGCGTTGTCTCGGACGATGACTTGCTAGAGCTCTCTGAAGCTGACCTCTTGGAGGGCTTCAGTGAACAGAATGTCATAAATGTTAAACGAATTAAGATGAGGCGAGATGGTAAAGAGATAAAGACGAAACACCTGATACTTACTTTCGGTTCAAGTGTCCTTCCCGAGTCCATCGAGGCCGGTTATTTGAAACTTCCTATTAGGCCATACGTGCCCAATCCCCTTATATGCTTTAAGTGCCAAAGGTTCGGCCACAGTTCACAGAACTGTCGAGGCCGGCTGAAAGGTGCCAAGTGCAGTAACAAGGAACATACCTCTGAAACGTGGCAGAACACTCTACATTGCGTAAACTGTGATGGCGAGCATGCCGCATACTCGCGGTCCTGCCCGTCTTGGAAAATAAAAAAAGAAATTGTGACAATCAAAGTCAAAGAAAACATCTTTCAAGGAGGCACGTAGGCGGGTGTCATACCTGTCTAAGAGCAGCTTTGCCGAAGTGGCGCGTCAGGGGGCAGCGTCACAACGGCCTCCGGCGGCTGTCCGACCCACAAGCAGTGAGTCGGCAGTTACGCCATCTGCCCCCGCGGTGGTTGCAGCTAGCGCTGCTTCGCCAACCGAGCAGAAGGGACCATCTACCCCGAAGGTGGGCGCAGCCGAGGCTACCCGAACCTCCCCGGCCCCTTCCAGCGCTGGCAACAGCCGGCGCAGCCAAATCCCCCAGGGAGCCCTATCGACCTCCGGGATGGTGGGCGCAGGGGTCTTGCCCTCCAAGTCGGGACTCTCTCTGGTGACTTCTCGCTCGCAAGAGCACGTGTCTGGAGCCTCGCTAGAGGCAATGGAAACTACACCTGTCCTCAAGGCGCACCAACCGCCTAAGGAGCGGCGAGGTTCCCTCGAACGCTTCAGAAAGGGCAAAACCCCGATTACACGGCCGCGAAAGAGCTCTGTAATCTAAGGCATCACTTCTGTTTCCGTACACACAGCACCTACTTACTTCCAATATGGATACACAAATATTTCAAACGAACGTCAGAGGTCTTCTTAAGAACCTTGATGATGTGCAAGAGCTTATCCACAAACACAATCCAAAAGTGCTGTGTCTTCAGGAAACACACCTAAAACCACAACACACAAACTTCCTCCGACAGTGCATCATTTTCCGCAAGGACCGTGTTGAGGCTAACACCTCGTCCGTCAGTGTAGCAATCCTTCCAGTCAAGTTCGTAGCTTGTCGCCAGGTAGCCTTACAGATGCCCCTCGAGGCACTGTCAATTAGAAGGATTCTTTTCAATAAGTTGGTAACTGTCTGTACGATATATATATATTCCCAAGCTATCACCTCCAAAAAGCCGATTTCTATAGCCTCATAAAACAGCTCCCGCAACCCTACATCCTTGTGGGCGATTTTAACGCCCACAATACGTTGTGGGGAGACGCGCGTTGCGACGCAAGAGGCCGACTCATTGAAAACTTTATTCTGCCCTCTGGTGCCTGCCTGCTTAATAAGAAGGAACCAACATATTACAGCATTCAGCACAATTCATATTCATCCATTGACCTAGCAATATGCTCCGCTTCCCTTCTCCCTCATCTGGAATGGAACGTGATGAATAATCCATATGGAAGTGACCACTTCCCTATAACTTTAAACTTAATAACACAGCATGACAACCCTCCCCGTCTTCCCATTTGGAAATTAGCATCGGCTGACTGGGAGCATTTAAAGGAATCAACTCACTTATCAGCCGATTTTATTAGCAATTTTAGTATAGACGATGCTGTCGCATATCTTACCGCTTTTATTTGTGATGCTGGTGAAAAGTTGATCCCGCAATGGAATGGTGGTTTATCTAAAAGACGCGATCCCTGGTGGAATTAAGACTGTAGCAATGCACGATAAAGACAGAATAAGGCATGGGGAATATTGCGCAGATCGGCGAATACAGAAAATCTAATTGAATTTAAACACATAAAATCGCAGGGAAGGCGGATACGACGTCAGGCGAGGAGAGAAAGCTGGGCAAGGTTCCTTTCAGGTATAACTTCGTACACACAGGAGGCGAAAGTTCGGAATGGCGTAAGGAAGGTAAAAGGGCAGCAAATAAATTCATTGCCTGTGGTGAACGATCGAGGGAATACCTTAGAAGAACAAGCAGACACCCTAGGGGAGCACATTGAGCATGTGTCAAGCTCAATACACTACTCAAAATTATTCAACAAGTACAGTCCAATAGAAGAACGTAAGGCATTTGAGCGGAAATCCCCACAAAACGCACCGTACAACCGTCCTTTCTGCATTGCCGAGCTGAGAGCTGCCTTGATCGTATGCAACAGCTCTGCACCGGGACCCGATAGAGTAATGTACCACGATTAAGAACGTACACACTGACACGCAACTGTCAATACTTGCACTTTTTAATACTATCTGGGCTGCTGGATATCTTCCACTTGCACGGAAAAAAGCGATCCTGGTCCCCGTTTTGAAGCATGGTAAAGATCCTTCGTCAGCGGCAAGCTACCGCCCGATCGCTCTCACTAGTTGCCTTTGTAAGCTGTTTGAAAAAATGATTAACCGGCGACTAATACATGTCCTTGAAATGAACAAAATACTTTATCCTTACCAGTGTGACTTCAGAGAGGAGCGGTCCACAAACAATGGTCTCGTGCGCATTGAGGGGAATATTTGTGACGCGTTTGTACACAAACAGTTTTTCTTATCGATATTCCTCGATATGGAGAAGGCGCACGACACAACGTGGCGGTACGGGATCTTAAGAGACATGTCGGGAATGGGCATCCATGGCAATACGCTAAACCTGATAGAAAGTTATTCGTCCAATCTTAACTTCCGCGTGAAAGTCGCGAATGTACTCTCACGTCCATTTATACAGGAAACTGGTGTACCCCAGGCAGGTGTGCTCAGCTGCACACTTTTATAGTTAAGATGAACACACTCCGCGCTTCATTACCACCACCTATCTATTATTCCGTGTACGTGGATGACATACAAATAGGTTTTAAATCCTGTAACCTTGCAGTGTGAGAAAGACAAGTACAGCAGGTATTGAATAAGATATCAAAGTGGGTAGATGAAAATGTGTTTAAAGTCAACCCCCACAAAAGTTCGTGTGTTCTCTCTACAAGAAAGAGAGGCCTCGTTCCAGACCCGTGTATGGAACTGTGTGGACAAGAAATACCTGTCAACAACGAACTCAGATTTCTAGGTATAATGCTTGACTCTAAGCTTACTTTTATCCCACACATAAAATATCTCAAAGCTAACTGTCTAAAAACAATGAACTTACTCAATATACTATCACACACAACATAGGGTAGTGACAGGAAGTGTATAATGAATATTTATAAGAGCCTCACTCAATCACGGTTAGACAATGGCGCCATGGTATACAACTCTGCCGCCCCGAGTGCACTAAAGATGCTCCATCCCGTCCACCACCTGGGTATCCGTATGGCCACAGGCGCATTAAGAACTAGCCCCATTGAAAGCTTCTATGTAGAATTGAATGAGTGGTCACTCAATCTGCAGAGATCTTACACCAGCTTCACATATTTCCTTAAAGTGCACTCTAATCCTGAACACCCATGTTGTGAAACTATTAACGATTCGACATGTACTGCACTTTTCCGTAATCGACCCTCTGTGAGACAGTCTTTTTCAGTCCGTGTGAGGGAGCTTAGCGTGGAAATGGATGTTCCACTCTTCGAACACCGCTTAATGCCTCCAGCGAAACAGCTACCGCCTTGGGATTGGCAGGTGATAGAATGCGATATATCTTTTGTAAGAGTTACAAAATACGCAACAGAGCTCGAAATACGAATGCATTTCCATGAACTCCAATTGAATTACTGTTGTCCGAAATATTACACCGATGCGTCAAAATCGCATGTTGGTGTGTCTTACGCGGCTGTTGGACCCTCTTTCTCTGAAGCAGGTGTAGTGAACTCCCATACAAGCATCTTTACTGCAGAGGCCTATGCAGTACTGTCTGCGGTAAACCACATAAAGAAATTTAAACTAGAGAAAGCGATAATATTCACGGACTCGTTAAGTGTTGTAAAAGCACTAATGTCCTTAAGAAAACACAAAAATAATGTTTTCATTCAGCTTTACTGTCTCTTGTGCAATATTTATTTGTCTCGTAGATATGTGACGATATGCGGGGTCCCTGGTCATAGATGCATCGAAGGCAATGTGCTGGCCGACCAAATGGCCACATCAATTACACCTCAAGCTGGTAACTCCAACATTGCTATTCCTGCCACAGACCTCAAGCCTTTCTTACAAACGAAACTGCGAAGCTACTGGCAACGCATGTGGGACAAAGAAACAAATAATAAGCTGCACTTGATTAAGCCTAGGATAGGTTTCTGGCCCCCCGTTGCAGAAACAAGACGGTATAATGTCGTATTCGGTAGATTCAGAATAGGACACACATATGGTACTCACAATTTTCTGCTTTTTGGCAACGAACCTCCTACCTGTGGTAGATGTGGTGAAAGGCGGACCGTCCTCCACGTACTCGTGGAGTGTCGGGAAGCCGAAAGAGAAAGAAGGAAACATTTTCCTCTACCATACTGTTATTGTCTACCTCTCCATCCTGCTTTGTTTATAGGCAAAGAACCCCTTTTTACCACCAGAGTTGTCCTGGATTTCTTGAACGATGTGGTCTTGCATGTTAATAGTCCAAATGTTTCGTAGCACATCCTCTCTACAGAGGATGGTGCTGTGATATTAGTCTGTACAGCACACGCCTTCAGGTCCTTCGGCTTCAAGGAATCTGTTAGGGCAGTAGTGCTTTTCGTATTTTTGTCCAAATTACCAATCGTACATCGTAACTCTTTTACAATGCACCTTTCGCGTCCTTGGCACACTTCATCGTCATTGTCATAGTTTTATTACATGTAGCTCTTACACACTTTACAGTGGCCATCTTTTAGGCCTCTTTACAGCCCCATAACATTCATTGCTCGTAATGTATTGCTTCACTTTTATATAATTACCATTGGCTTGGCGCTCTTTGGCCAAACCTGGCCCTTGCGCCATAAAACTCCACACATCAATCAAAGAAGCCTGCGAATATACGCAAAGTGCTACGAGCGGCCAGTCACGCGACAATTTCGCTCCCCTCCCCGCTTCGGCTGGGTTTCGCACGAGGGGTGGGCGAGTACTGTGGTGGATGAGCTATCCAACAATGTATTTGAAATGAACAACGCTCAAATGAAGTACAGCCGCAGTGCAAATGTCATTTAAGTGTTTTGGTGTTTGAACGAATAACAAAGAGAGATGGGCTGGAGAGGGGTCTTGTTTTGATTGGTGCACCATACAATTCACTTTAGTCGATAACGATAGCTATAGGCAGAAATAACCCCCCCCCCCCAAAATTCATCGTGTCATTGCGAGTTGATGCGGGGTGGTGGTGGTGATAATGATGATGCTGATGAAGATGATTTATTGTCATCCCCTTTGAAACGGGGATAATCCCTTAACCTGCTTGAATAAATCAGGTATGCTATACCTCGTTTTCATTCTAGTATTTTGCATACATCTCCTTTATCTTTTCTCTCTTCATCAAAACACGTCTGTCTGCCTTGTACCGCTACCTATGGCTGTAACAGATCCGTCCATATCACTCGCTTCCCTGTTGTTGCTTTTCCGCCAATACTCTAAATTTCACTTGCTTATCTGGACTTCTGACCGGTTGATGCTTACGCCCGCTTTAAATCCAAGCGTTTTTGGAAGGTATGTGTTACCTACGGGTTTCATTAGGCAGATGTCTTCGCATTAGGTTATGGTGTGCTGAGTGGTGTCTAAATTTTTGCTGCCGATTACACATGCCTCATTTTGTTGCGAATATTTGCTCCGGTAAGTTATTGCCCTTAGGCAACCAGCTCGAGGTCTCAAATAACGAGGCACTGCCCTTTGTGTCATCCTACAGATTTACCCTTCTAATTGCTTTCTTCCCATGTTGAAGCAGAAGGAGTGAACTTGAAGGAGCTGTTGCCATCTATTCGTTGTTGCATCCTTTCTTGCTTACTAGGCCTCCTCTGAGGGTAATATGAGCATGCTTGCTATTGCAAAAAGTGACTTAAGAATGCAGCTTAACTTGGTTTTATTCCCATTAGTTTCCCTTTAGGGGCAGCAAAGGATGCGCGCTTAAAGGGCCCTGAAACAAATTTTGAACGTAGTAATAAAACGCTGCCGATTTGTCGTAGAGGTGGCTACGAATATGTGAACCAAATATCAGTGAAGTGCATGCAGCTGGAAACTTACAAAATCCTGCGATAAATGGCGGAAAATCGCTTGCTCTCCCTTCCTCGGTGCCGTTATCCGGTGTCATCGGAAGCAGCTGGATCCGCCAACGCTATTCGCTGACTTCGCGATCGCGACGACATCCTCAGTAGTAAATAATTCCGAATTTTGTGTTAAATAAATAACAAATGATATATGTATGCGATCGCAAAAAGAGAGAAAAATAACTAATATTGGGCCCTGCGCGTGGTGACGTCAGCTTCGCATGGTCACCGAGTCGACAAATCGGCAACGCAGCAACACCACGGTGTGGCGCGACGAGCCCTTTCGTGACCGCAACACTCAACTTTCGTCCGGGGCTTTGAGCTCTTGGCTTCTCTGCTGTGTAGCTCCAAGCGCGCTAGCGGAGAGTAAAAGAGTGAGGAAGCAGCATGTCGGTGCGATAGCTCCGTTTCTAGTTGAAGGACGCAAATTGCTTCGGCGGTATGATATTTGTAAGACGACGTCCTTTAACAATGGTGCCATCCTATGATTAGGTGGAAAAGTGTTTGAGGGCCCGTTTGAGTCTGTCCAATACAGGACGAGCCTCACGTTTGATTCAGACTAGCATGGTTACAAATAATTTCGGCGTAAGGATGTATTCACAGTAATGAGTAATACGTAGCATAGCTGGAAAGCTGAATGATGACACGAATGCGTGTATACGGAATGCTCGGTGCCAGGAAAGCTGCGTGCCACGAATATAGAGTTGAGAAGAAATTTACCTGCTTAAATTTTTTGCGGGGACAAGTAGTGTGGTCGCCATGAATGCCAGTACTGCAGTAACGGCCTTCATTCTCAGCTTTGGGCTGGTCCTTGTTCGGTAGATGGACGACGCTTTTCCTACTGCGGTGGTGTCTGTAGTGTAGTGACTTCGTCACTCAACGACTCCGATTAGCTTGGAGAAGAGCGGTAGCTTGAATTTATTCTGTAAACGCGACGATAAAGTCAACAAGCTATATTGGCGCACAAATCAGAGCACCGGACTGCTCCGAAGTAAAAAAAAAAGAAAAGAAAGAAAAACCTGACCGTCCCGTAATCAATATTGCAGCTGCTGTGCACTTTTGCGAGTTTCTTGCCAGAAACAGAAGTAAAGTACTGTAAAAATGGAGGGAAAACACCGTTCGGGAGCTTAAGAAAAACGCCTGGCAAGTGAGCTGCCCACCTCGATCAAGACCCTAGCTAGACAGAAATTGCCATAACAATCAGCAAATAATTCCAGACAGAGTGCTTGCTATCGGGAATGGAGAAGTGTGCCTGGTACACAAAAGGCGCTTTGTCCCAGACTTTTCTCGCAGAAGCGTATTTTCCGAACGCTTTCCACGTCTCCATTCTTATTCTTTCCGTATTGAAGACCTGCGCTGTTTGCGATCGTTCGCAGTTAAGCAAAGGGCAAATTGAAATTTTGCTCACAAATAAAACATATGGGGTCTTTAAAGTATTGACAATATATAAAGTTTGTTCTTTTTTTTTCTTGCAATATAGGCGCTTGTCACAAAGTGGAAATTAGTGTTCTTGATTGACCTTCATTCCACAAAAACTTTCTGCGCGGTGATTACAATCAATAAAAAACGCTTTCAAATGAGCCAAAGAGGCACGCAATCAAAGATCGCAGGTTGTAGGCAACGCGTATACTTTCGCCTCGCGGGGCTTCGAAAATTCGATCGACATCTTTTTGTACTTCTAGCGCTCGCAATGAGTTACACCGGCAAACAGAGAATCAACTTGCCTATTTCCGCATGGCAAGCCGGCTGAGCTCCAACGTCTCAAATCATTCGAAACAGGCGTTCTGTGCAGAGGCAACGGCGTTCGCGTGCGCGCCAGCTAAGTAAGAGTTGCAGCGGTAACACGAAAAAAAGAAGAATTGGCGCAAAGGAATACCGCGGAGCGTCGCGTGCGCCGTCGAACAATCAGAACTGGTTTCTTAGACCACTTTTTTATTATAATTTGTTTTTCCACGCATTTTACGACAGTGAGCGCTCAATATTTCACCTAGCTGTACTTTGCCGTTACACGTGCGTGCCACACGGTGGTGCACCGGTTTCCACCTTTTACAGCGCTGTGCCTTTGTACACTAACGTGAATTCATCCGTATTCATGTACAGTCGAGAGCAACAGCCTAGAGATCGCGGTATCGGGAGAAAACATTTTTTTTTTGTACAGCAGTGAAACGTGAAATTGGCTTACTGCGTAACGTTGTTCTAAAAGGTGCATGCAGGTTGTACCACGGGATTTCAACCCACATTTCTCTACTGCGAAGAAAAAAAAAGCGTTCAAACGTTCACATCAAACTTCAAACTTTTTTTCCCGGATTCACCTGTTGACGAGACGCTGGTGAACAGAGCACCCACTTATATCCAACAGCTCATTTCGTTGTGCTGCAACCTAGCGCAACTCGTAGTCCAATTGGTATGATCCTTCAAGCATCTAAACATGACACGGGCTTTCTGGTACTAATGACGTACTCTCTTTTCTAGCTCAGTGAACGCTGTCACACTGAATGACACCACAACATACCTGATTATGTGGTGAGCTGCTAATAGCGAGTAAGCAGAAAGAAACAAAACATGATCGAGGGTGCTATTCTGGACACTGTCAAATTCTTCCAATGCCACTCGAATCTGTCATTTGGTCGGCTCTGATTGGCTAAGAAGGCCGCTATGACCGCCCTGAGTGGCTGAAAACGTCAAAACGGCAGAATTTATGAGTGTACAGGAGAGCATACTAAATTGGGGACAAAAATTCGACAATGGTTCGACAAGGAAACCGACAAACATTCGATGTGACTGGAGGGTCGCTCGTCACGCTGAGGCTGAGCGCTCATCGCTGTAGAGGAAACCCGGCACAACAAGCACTTCGAGAGCAGTCGAATTCCGGTCGGCTCGTCGAGCTTTTCTCCGCAGGGGCGTCTCAGTGAGCAGGCGTTTGGTCTGTTGCAAAAGCACGGGAACACATAGCGGTTGGACACTCCCGCGCGTAGTCATGCGTGGCTGAGCCGTCTTTTGGAAAAGGGAAATCCTGGGGGTTGAGCCGATACCGGGTGTTTGTACCTTTAATGCCCTTAGGCAGAGGCAGCTTTTTTGCTTCCGGCCTCCGCTTCACGTATACGGCACCCTTGGACTGACCCTCCCGGGGGAAATCGGCCGTCGCGTTTTCCTGCGCCCCTCTGCAACCTTTTTCTTTCTCTTTTTACTTTTAAATCGTTCCTGTCTTCTACTCTCTACTCCTCCCAAATTTTCAGGTGGCAAAGGTTACCCTTGTGGATTATATAGAGTCTAGGCTATATATGGAGTGATCCTTGTTGAGGTTTGCGTAATTTTGGAAAAATCTCCTGTGGCAGACAGCGTAACTCATGTTCTAGAGCTGGATTATTTAAAGACGCCCCCGCAGGGGCGTCTGTGTCAGCAGGCGTTTGGTGTGTTGCGAGACCACTTACCCGAACACGCGAGGGTTGGCCCCTCCCACGTGTAGTCGTGCGCGGCTTAGCCGCGTCTGGGGAAAGGGGAATCCTGGGGGTTGAGCCGATGCTGGATATTTGGACCTTTAAGGCCCCCCGGCGGAGGCAACACGCCTCTTAGGCCTCGGCTTCAAATAGACGGCACCTCCAGACTGACCCACCTGGAGGAAATCGGCAGTCGCCTTTACCTGTCCTCGTCTTCAATCTTCGTCTTTCTCTCTAGCCTTTTCATCTTTCCTGTCTTCTTTTCACTTCTTCTTACTTCCGAATTTCCTGGCGGGAATGGTTAACCGTGTGTAGTATACCCATTCTTGGTTATATGCATTAGGTTATAGTGGCGGTGCATGGCTGGCGTGTGCAGGTTGCTCAGAACCTGTCGCGTCCCCTTGTCGGGCTCGGTGGTGAGCGGCTGCCACCGCCGCGGAATTTTGAATCCATGTTATGGCAGAAGCTTTCCCGCGACTTCCAAATCGGCCTCTGAAATGAGGCCGCACCGATGGACCTTTTCAATTGGCCCTCCGAACCGACCTAGACAACTTTCAACGTTACCACGTCTGACATGTTGAAGGAACACTAACTATGCGTAAGTTATCCCCTTTCTTGGTGGCGAAACGCCTCATAGAAAAAAAATTGAAAAGACTAGAAAGCCTCGAAAATGACCAGCGGAGACCTGTTAGTTGAATTGAAGAACAAAGAACAAGTGCAAAAGCTGTCCGAACTCGCCAGTATTGGTGAACTCAAAGTAACAATTTCTCCCCATCCCTCATTAAAGTCTTGCAGGAGCATTATCTATGAGGAAGATTTTCTCAGCTTGAGTGACGAGGAACTCCTCGAGGGGTTCCAAGAACAAATATGATCAAAGTGCAAAGAATTACAATCCGAAGAAAAAATGAACAACTCCCCACCAAACATGTGATCCTCGCATTTGGTACTAGTATTCTCCCCACTTCTCTCGATGAAAGATACCTAAAGATAAATGTCAGACCATACATACCAAACCCGAGGCCGTGTTTTAAGTGCCAGAGGTTCGGCCACGCATCACAGTCATGTAGAGGCAAAGAAGCATGTACGAGATGCAGTGCCAACGATCACCCATCTGAAAACTGTAACGCTCCCCCACGCTGTGTGAACTGCAAAGGGGATCATCCAGCGTATTCACGATCATGTCGCTGTTGGAGGAAGGAGAAGGAAGTAATTGCTCCCTCAGTAAAAGAGAAGATTTCATTTTTCGAAGCAAGGAAGAGGCTTTCACTCTTACCTCAAATAAGCTATGCCAATGTGGCGCGGCAGGGGGCAGCACCACATCGGTCTCAGGAGTCTACAGGGGTGGCTGTAGGGTGTAGGAGTCTACAGGGTGTCAGTGGTCCTGTACCAACTCCATCCGCCCACTCGGTGGCAGCACCTAGTGCTGCTCCACCATCATGCAAGACGGCCCTGCAGACAGCTGTTCCGCAAGCCCCAAGAGTAAACATAACGCCAAGGCCCGAGGCCCGTGTCTCGGCGCCTGGCTCTCGGTCATCCAACGCCTCAGAGTAGGCGATGGAGCTCGATACTAAAACCCCTGCGTCATTAACGAGAAAAAACGGCGCTCTTCTGATCACTCTAAGAAGGACAAGGTCCTTATAACTGCACAGAAAAAGGGACAAGTAACCTGAATGGTTACCGCCCATTAAACGCGTACTGTCGCATATCGCATGTCACCTATAATTTTTAAGTTCGCAAACATCAGTACATTTTTCATTTTACAACCATGGCTTTCATTGTACGCTGCAATTGCTAAGGTCTTATACACAATATAGGTGACATCAAAGACATTATCAAAACATTTTCGCCAGTTGCAGTGTGTCTCAAGAAACGAATCTTCGTCCAAAAAATAGTAAAATAGTCAAAGATTTCACCGTTGATCGAAGGTACCGCGAACACTCTAGCCGTTTGTCAGGAGGAGTCGCCATAGTCGTTCAGGGCGGCACGCCTACGCGAAAAGTTCAGTTGAATACTTCTTTCGAGGCTGTCGCCGTCAGCGTTCTATCACATAAAACTATCACCATCTGTTCACTTTACATCCCACCCCATACTCAATTTACTACTAGACAACTGGAAAATCTAATACACCAGTTGTAGGAGCCTTTTATTTTAGTAGGAGATTTTAATTCCCATTGTACCCTCTGGGGCAGCGATAGAACAGACAAAAGAGGACAAGTAATCGAAGCTTTTATTTTGTCTAACAGCATATGTATTTTAAACTTGGGTTCACCAACATATTTTTCACCGAGCTCACCAAAATTTAGCTGTCTAGATTTAGCCTTCTGCTCACCGTCTGTCTTTAGCGATTTTAAGTGGAAAATCCTGGACACTTCATATGGAAGTGATCACTTGCCGGCATTTATCAAGCTATCATCCACATTACCTACCATAAACTCTAAGCCACGTCGCTGGAAAGTACATCTTGCCGACTGGCCGCTTGCATGTATGAAACATGCAAAACTCGAAGAAGTCTTTTTAAATGAACTCAGCGTCAGAAGTTCACTCAGCGTCATTTAAATTTCAGCGGCAGAAAAGGCAATACCTCTAACATCGAGCCTTGTGCGCAAAATAACTTTCCCCTGGTGCACTCCTGAGTGCACAGAAACAAAAAAAGCTCCAAAATAGGGCCTGGGGTATGTTACGAAGACACCCCAACCTTTTATGCTTTAAACAGGCCAAAGCCAAGGCACGATTTATCAGAAGGCAGGCAGAAAAATCATGATGGAAGAAATACGTATCTTCCATAAACAGTTCAGTCACATCTAAACGCCTGTGGGAACAGGTTGGAAAGTTTCGGGGAGATTACTCATCTTACACAATACCGTTACTTACAAGTCCCGACACACAAACGACGATACAAGAACCGGCAGATATACTTAGCGAACGTTTCTGTGATGTATCCAGTTCAGGCAATTATACAAAGGAAGGTTTACAGTAAAAACAGTCTGCTGAAAAACAGAAGCTGCCCACTACTGTCGCGTCAAATGGACCGTACAATCCCCCCCTCACACAACAAGAAATAAACAGAGCTCTTTCTGCAAGGAAAAAAGCGCCAGGTCCCGACCGTATTCACTACGCAATGCTGGCTCATCTATCTCGGGCATCTGTAGATGCTCTGCTTAAGTTTTTCAACATAATCTGGGAATCAGGTATAATGCCCGAAGAGTGGAAAAAAGCAATAGTAGTTCCATTTCTAACAGCCGGTAAATCCCCAACATCCGCAAGCAGCTACAGACCCATTGCCCTCACAAGGTGTTTGGCAAAATCATATGAAAGCATTATCAATATAAGACCCTCATTTATTTTAGAATCAAGAAACCTCATAGACCCCCACCAATGTGGATATAAAAAGGGTTGTTCAACTACTGACCATCTTGTCCGTCTAGAACATGAAATTCGATATGCATTTTTACACAAACAACACTGTCCTGCAGTTTTCTTCGATTTAGAAAAAGCCTATGATACCACATGGAGATATGGAATCTTAAGAGACCTGGCTGACCTCGGCATCCGTTGTAAAATGCTGAAGTGCCTAGCTGATTTTATGTCTAATAGAACATTTCAGGTACGTCGGGGTTCAGTACATTCTGATACATTTACGCAGGAAAATGGCGTTCCACTAGGCTGTGTTCTAAGCACGACACTCTTTATAGTAAAAATGAACTCAGTTAATAAGTTATACTGTCGTCTCTTATGCACTCTGTTTACGTAGACGATCTCCAAGCGGCTTGCCGCGCCTCAAATTTGCCAACCTGTGAAAGGCAGCTTCAAATGACAATAAATAAACGTACACACTGGGCGAACAAAAATAGTTTCCGTTTTTCAATACAGAAAACAGTTACTGGTTTGTTCTCTCAGAAACGAGGGCTACTCAGCGATCCAGTCCTAAAACTGAATGCCACCACACTGCCGGTGAAACAGGACCATAAGTTTTTAGGAGTAAGCTTTGTCACCAAACTTCCTAACTCTCATAAAAGCACTAAAGATTAAAGCAAATAAAGCTTTAAATATCCTTAAAATTTTGTCTCATAAGCACTGGGGTTCCGACCGAACGCGCCTTTTACGTGTTTACCGGTCCCTTGTGCGTAGCCTTTTACACTACGGCTCCGTGGTTTACGGCTCAGCCAGACAGTCCTACATCCAACAACTTCATTCAGTACATAACCTTGGACGGCGACTGGCAAGTGGTGCCTACAGTACTTCACCTATTCAAAGCTTATACGTCGAGTGTAATGAACCCTCCTTACAGTAGCGCAGAGCATTACTCACTTTTCCTTACGTACTCAGAATTCAGTCATCACCGCAACACATATGCTACAACATCCTCACACAATGCAACTCACGCTTACACTATACAAATACACCAAACATGATTAAGCCGCTTGTACTGCGATATGAGGAATATGTTCGGCATTATGACAGTCATCGCGAAGTCCTCCAGGTTGCCAGAAAGCCACAGCGTTTGCCCCCGTAGTACGATTTTGAACCGTTCTGTGACTGGACATTAACACATTTAAAGAAGAAAGACACCCCCCTCGAACGCATTATACAAGAATTCCGTGCTCTTCAGGACAAATATAAAAATCACATGGAATTCTACACTGATGGCTCCAAAACGAAAGAACACGTGGGTGTGGGGGTCGCAACGGAAAATTAGGAAAAAAGTATTCGATTGCCACAACACGCCTCTCTTTTCACGGCCGAAGTTTATATATCGCTATATGGGTTGTTAAAAAGATTATCGCTTATAAACACAAAAATGGACTCATATACACAGATTCTTTGAGCACACTGAAGGCTTTACATCTGAAATCGTAGTGTGAACCCCTGATTGCAGACAATTTAAACATGGTGGCTTTTAACGAATACGGGAGGTCAATTCGTTTCTGCTGGGTCCCAAGCCATGTTGGGATACCGGATAACGAAGCAGCTGATAGATATGCATTGATAGCAGCGCACAAAGACATTACAAACACAACACTCCCATATAATGATAGCATCCGTGCAATTACAAAAGCCTTCACGGTAAAATGGCAACGCGAATGGGACCGTTGTGCCGACAACAAGCTACATCTCTCGAAACCCATAGCTGGCGAGTGGAAGTCATGCTATCATCAGGAGCGGTTCATCGAAGTAGTTTTATGCCGGCCAAGCATTGGGCACACACACCTCACACACGATTACTTACTTACGAAAGAAGACACACCAACATGCGAGAAATGTCAACAGCCACTAACAGTAATACACATAGTATTCGCATGTACGCAGATTGAAACACACAGACGAACACTTTTGCACAAATTATATCAACTAGACATACCTTTACACCCTGCTCTAATTTTAGGTGATGATCCGCTAGTCCCATTATGTGACGTCCGTAAATTTCTAGACGACACTGGATTTTTACATAAAATATAGATTACTGTTGCGTTTCGCCTGCGACACGTGGTTTTGCCGGCGCGACTGCGGCGGGGCGGCAGACATGTTGGCCCGATCGTCGTCGCCGCAACACTCATCGCCAGGTGTTTCCAGGCGCGACTGCGGCGATGCGACCGCCTAGGGATCATCCTCGCATTCCAGTCATTGTGCCCGAAACAGGCGATGCCAAAGCAGGGATCTCATTCCAGTCATTGGGCCCGAAACAGGCGATGCCAAAGCAGGGACCATCCTCTCATTCCAGTCATTGTGCCCGAAACAGGCGATGCCAAAGCAGGGACCATCCTCTCATTACAGTCATTGTGTCCGACCGGCAGCGCCACGACAGGGTGCTACGAGATCGTGCTCGACATGGTGCTACGGCATCGCTACGACAGTGCGTCACCATTAGCCCATTGTACATTCACGTGCTCGTCTTTTGAGGGGTTCCTTCTTGCCCTCAACTGCGAGAGTATAAAAACAGCTGCCCCCGGACGCCAAAAGGAGGGCTCCGATTTCTTCTGTTGAGTGAAGTGCTCTCCCGTCTCTCTACTTCGGTCAAACCTGACCGCCAACTCTTTGCGATGTTAAAATAAACAAGTTGTTTCGTTGTTACCAGTCGACTCATGCTTTGCCGGGACCTTCGGATGCTTCCAGTTGTACCCCAGGCCGCCAGGCCAACGCTACCCTTGGGGCTTGCGACCCAGGTACAACCACGGGCGTCAGCGCCGAGTTCCCAACAGATCGTACCAGCAGACGGATCCCAAACATCTGGTTGGCAGCGGTGAGATCGCCTCCGACTCCAAACATCTGGTTGGCAGCGGTGAGATCGCCTCCGACTTCAAACAACTGTCTGCCAGCGGTGAGATCGCGACAACGGAGGCCAGCAGCGAAGAGATGCAGTTGACTGTATGCTGAGCAGCTCAACGACGATCCGGGAGCAGTGCAACGAGCCCTGTGTGACGACTGGTTGCCTGCAGCGGAACGACTGCGCGGAATTCCTGCCTGCGAGGTTTGGTGAGTGCGGGACTTTCTTCTTCTGAGCTTTGCCAGGCTTTTTGTTAGTGTTAGAAACAGAGCTGGTAATTGTGGTTGTCGTTGCTGCCGGGTTAGTTGCGGCAAGACAATAATAGGCAGTAGAGAAAGCAGCATTCAGAGCAGCCATGGATTTGAAGTCGTTGCGCAAACCGAAATTGTTGGAGCTTGCAAGAGAGTTGGGTCTGGATGTCTCAGACAAACTAAGAAAACCGGAACTGATAAAGGCTATTCTTGAGTTAGAGGCTGAGGATGACGAGCTGTCGGAATGCCTTGAGACCATTGAAGAGAGAGAGACTGCAAAAAGACAGGAGCGCGAACTTAAAGAACAAAAAGAAAAAGAAGAGCGTGAACGTAAAGAACAGAAAGAGCGAGAGCAACAAGAGCGTGACCGTCAACACGCTTTGGAAATGAAGCGTCTTGAGGTAGAGATGGAACGCGCTCGTAATGGAAGTCAGGCACACGGTGCAGGAGAACGCGTATTGTTCAAAATGACTGACCTGATGCGGCCGTTTAAGCTTGGAGAGGACATTGGTTTGTTCCTGGTTAACTTTGAGCGAACGTGCGAGAAGCAGGGGTTCTCTCGGGAAACGTGGCCACAGCGCTTGCTCACTTTGTTACCCGGCGAGGCGGCCGACGTAGTCGCTCGCTTGGATAGAGAGGAGGCAGAGGATTTCGACACAGTGAAATCGAGTCTTCTAAAAAAGTACCGGCTGTCTGCGGAGGCGTTCCGTCGGAAGTTTCGGGAAAATGAGAAAGGCAGAAGTGAGTCATATACAGAGTTTGCGTATAGGCTTATGTCGAACATGCAGGAGTGGCTCAAAGAAGAGAAAGCGTTTGGTGACCACGATAAAGTTCTGCAGTGTTTCGGGCTAGAACAGTTTTATAGTCGGTTACCGGAGAACGTGCGATACTGGGTCTTGGATAGGCCAGACGTTTGTACGGTGGCTAGAGCCGCTGAGCTAGCCGAGGAGTTTGTGACGCGTCGAGCTCGCGGAGCTAAGGACGGTCAAAAGGGTGAATTTGGCTCGAAGTTTGAGAGGCCGAAGTTCACACCCATGAGAGTAAAGGGGGACACGCGTAGTGCGGATGCGAGTGAAAGCAGTCCGACCAGACGTAAAGAGACGGCGGCAGCCAAACGCAGAAAGCGGTTCGAGATGAGGCGAGCGGGCGTTTGTTATACGTGCCAGAAGCCGGGTCACTTTTCGGCGCAGTGTCCGGAAACAACACCAAAAGTTGTGTTTTTTTCAATAGGCAGCACTGACGAGAACATGAAGCTTCTCGAGCCTTACATGCGAGACCTCCTCGTGAACGGGAAAGAGTGCCGAGTGCTTCGCGATTCCGCAGCTACGATGGATGTAGTTCACCCGTCTTATGTAGAACCCCATATGTTCACGGGCGAGTGCGCATGGATCAAGCAAGCCGTGGAAGCTCATAGGGTGTGTCTGCCGGTAGCAAAAGTGCTTATTGAAGGACCTTTCGGAGCGCTTGAGACAGAGGCGGCAGTGTCATCTATGCTGCCACCCCAGTACCCGTACCTATTTTCAAACAGGTCCGATCACCTCCTGCGCGAGAAGGGGCTTTTGTTTGGTGAAGCTAGTGTTCAGGCCGTAACCAGATCGAAGGTTCGGGAGCTCGCTGCAAAGGCGGTAGTTGCGGGGCCGACGTTATCAAACAACGAAAAAGGGTCAGAGGCGCAGCAAGCTGATATTCCGAGCACGCCCGAACTGAATAAACTTGAGTCTGTAACGTTAAAGGCGCCAGATACTGGAGAGGAAACGCCCGACGCGGGAAAGTTAGAAGAGCTATCTACTGATTTGCTTATCGCGCCTACGTCAGACGGACTTGATAGGTTGCTAAAAGTCAGCCGGTCGGCTTTGATAGCCGAGCAAAAAAAGGATGGCAGCCTGGAAAACATTCGCTGCAATGTCAAGGAAGGTATCGCCAGGAAAACTGCGCGTTTTGTGGAAAGGGGTGGAGTCCTGTACCGGAAGTATCTAGACCGCAGAGGAGTGGAGTTCGATCAGCTGGTCGTGCCTCAATGCTATCGTCAGGATCTGTTGCGCTTGTCACACGGGGGTTCGTGGTCCGGACACCTAGGAGTTAAGAAAACTAAGGACCGTCTCTTGCAAGAGTACTATTGGCCAGGGTGTTTTCGGGACGCAGACCATTTCGTGAGGACATGTGACACTTGTCAGCGGGTGGGCAAACCAGGGGACAAATCGAGGGCGCCGTTGAAATTGGTACCTATCATAACGGAGCCTTTTAGACGGCTCGTTATCGATACTGTGGGACCTCTGCCGGTAACAGCCACGGGGTACAGACACATTTTGACTGTGATCTGCCCAGCGACAAAGTTCCCTGAAGCAGTGCCGCTTAAAGAACTCAGCTCAGTTGAGATAGTTAATGCACTACTGTCCATATTTGCGCGAGTTGGTTTCCCGGCGGAAATCCAATCAGATCAGGGCACAGTGTTTACTAGCGCTTTGACGACAACTTTTCTCGAAAGGTGTGGGGTAAAGCTGTTACACAGCTCAGTGTACCACCCACAGTCGAATTCCGTTGAGAAGCTCCACTCCGTCATGAAGCGCGTGTTGAGAGCGTTGTGTTTTGAACATCGAACTGACTGGGAGCTGTGTCTGCCTGGGGTGATGTTTGCTTTACGGACCGCGCCGCATGCGGCTACGGGGTTTTCGCCAGCTGAACTGGTGTACGGTCGCTCGCTTCGATCTCCGCTTCGCATGCTTCGAGAATCATGGGAAGGTAGGGGCGACGACCCAGTCGTGGTGGAGTACGTACTTAAGCTCCTCGAACGCTTAAGAAGGGCACAGGAGTTGTCAGGTGAAGCAATGACAAAGGCCCAGCAGAGGGCCAAGGTTTATTATGATCGGACAGCCAGGGCCCGTCGTTTTGAGGTTGGCGATGAGGTCATGATATTGCGCACATCGCTAAACAACAAACTAGACGTGCAGTGGGAGGGCCCAGCACGAATTGTTCAGAAACTGTCGGACGTTAACTACGTGGTAAGTCTGCCAGGAAAGTGGAAAGCACAGCAAGTTTACCACTGTAATCTGCTCAAACCTTATAGACAACGGGAAGCAGTGGTGTGCATGATGATAAACGTTCCTGAAGAGCTTCCAGTCGAGCTTCCAGGACTAGGCTCAGTGACGAACAGGGAAGACACCGGTCAAGTCATTAGTGACCTTATCAGTAAAGCACCGCTGTCGCCCGAGCAGAAAACCGAACTACACCAGCTATTACAAGAGTTTCAAGGTCTGTTCTCTGAGAGGCCTGGTAGGACTTCTGTACTTACCCATGATATAGAACTTGCCTCCACAGAGCCAGTACGATCCAAGGCGTATCGGGTGTCACCCCGCCAGAGCGATATTATGGAGGCTGAGGTAAAGAAAATGCTACAGCTCGGTGTTATTGAGGCAGGTGAGAGTGATTATACCTCCCCTTTGATTTTAGTTGAGGTACCGGGCAAGGAACCTCGTCCTTGCGTCGACTACCGCAGGCTTAATTCCATCACTAAGGATCAAATTTATCCGATCCCTAACATCGAGGAGCGCCTTGAGAAAGTTAGTAGCGCTCAGTTTATTTCCACCCTAGATCTTGTCAGGGGTTATTGGCAGGTTCCACTTACAGAAGAGGCTAGTAGGTATGCGGCGTTCATTTCACCAATGGGAACATTCCGTCCTAAAGTGTTGAGTTTTGGTTTGAAGAACGCGCCATACTGTTTTTCAAGTCTCATGGATAAAGTGTTGCGGGGACAGCAAGAATTCGCTTTACCGTATCTAGACGACGTAGCGATATTCTCCGCATCCTGGTCTGAGCATATGACACACTTGCGGGCAGTGCTAACCCGCCTGCGCGAAGCGGGCTTGACAGTAAAGGCTCCTAAGTGCCAGATAGCACAGGCCGAGGTTGTCTACCTCGGTCACGTGATTGGTCAGGGTCGTCGCCGCCCCTCTGAAATAAAAGTGGCCGCTGTGCGAGACTTTCCGCAACCGCGCACCAAGACCGATATTCGGTCGTTCTTGGGTGTCGCCGGCTACTATCAGAGGTACATCCCTAGGTACTCTGATATCGCGGCTCCCCTGACGGATGCTCTAAGAAAAACAGAGCCTCAAACAGTCGTCTGGGACGAGACAAAGGAAAGAGCTTTTAGCGCCCTAAAGAGTGCCCTAACAAGCCAGCCTGTGCTACGATCGCCAGACTATACAAAAGGGTTCATTGTTCAGTGCGATGCTAGTGAGCGAGGCATGGGCGTTGTACTGTGCCAACGGGAAAATGGAGAAGTAGAACACCCCGTCCTGTATGCTAGTCGTAAGCTGACCAGTCGTGAGCAGGCGTATAGCGCCACCGAGAAAGAGTGTGCATGTCTCGTGTGGGCCGTTCAGAAATTGTCATGCTATCTAGCCGGCTCGAGGTTTATCATTGAGACGGATCACTGCCCTCTCCAATGGCTGCAGACCATCTCTCCCAAAAATGGCCGCCTCCTGCGCTGGAGCCTCGCTTTACAACAATATTCCTTTGAGGTGCGTTACAAAAAGGGGAGTCTCAACGGTAACGCCGATGGCTTAAGTCGAAGCCCCTAACGTAGGAATCAGCCTCAAAATTGTTTGTTACTGATGTTTTTCTTCCTGAGGCAGGATTTTTTTTAACATATTGCTTTTGTTTAGTGTTTCAAAGTGATGATATGCTTTCTAGTGCAATTTTTCAATTTGTGGACGCGTTCTGAGTGATGCTAGACTACTGTAAGGAACTAGGCAGTGGTATAACAAGGGGAAAGAGCCTGGCAGGGCTTAGTGAGGGTTGTGCCGTGCTTGCTGACTGAGCGGTTGAGTTTCAGCGTAGTTCTAACGCTTGCCGGGAACGAGAACAAAAATGTGAACTCTCCCGAAGTCACTTTGCAGTGTCCCGTGCGAACCTGAACGAGAGAACGAGGCCTTCTCTGTGCGCTGCGCTCAAGAAACGTCGAGGGACGCCCGACTTCGGTTATGAGCATCATCGAGCGACATCCCTCCGGACAGCGGATGCAGTCCCCTGTCCATCGGGATCTCCTTCCCCCGGCGGGGCGGTCTGTTGCGTTTCGCCTGCGACACGTGGTTTTGCCGGCGCGACTGCGGCGGGGCGGCAGACATGTTGGCCCGATCGTCGTCGCCGCAACACTCATCGCCAGGTGTTTCCAGGCGCGACTGCGGCGATGCGACCGCCTAGGGATCATCCTCGCATTCCAGTCATTGTGCCCGAAACAGGCGATGCCAAAGCAGGGATCTCATTCCAGTCATTGGGCCCGAAACAGGCGATGCCAAAGCAGGGATCTCGTTCCAGTCATTGTGCCCGAAACAGGCGATGCCAAAGCAGGGACCATCCTCTCATTACAGTCATTGTGTCCGACCGGCAGCGCCACGACAGGGTGCTACGAGATCGTGCTCGACATGGTGCTACGGCATCGCTACGACAGTGCGTCACCATTAGCCCATTGTACATTCACGTGCTCGTCTTTTGAGGGGTTCCTTCTTGCCCTCAACTGCGAGAGTATAAAAACAGCTGCCCCCGGACGCCAAAAGGAGGGCTCCGATTTCTTCTGTTGAGTGAAGTGCTCTCCCGTCTCTCTACTTCGGTCAAACCTGACCGCCAACTCTTTGCGATGTTAAAATAAACAAGTTGTTTCGTTGTTACCAGTCGACTCATGCTTTGCCGGGACCTTCGGATGCTTCCAGTTGTACCCCAGGCCGCCAGGCCAACGCTACCCTTGGGGCTTGCGACCCAGGTACAACCACGGGCGTCAGCGCCGAGTTCCCAACAGATCGTACCAGCAGACGGATCCCAAACATCTGGTTGGCAGCGGTGAGATCGCCTCCGACTCCAAACATTACTAACACAGCTTTTTCCTTCATAAACTCGATTTCAAAACACCTCGTGTTTGGCGCATCATAGCCTTAGCTGCTTTTGCGCCATTAAACCCCATTTAGCTAACTAACCATCTATAATTCTGCCGGACCTAGTGCTCTGAAAATGCTAGATCCTATTCACCACTTAGGTATCCGCCTTGCTACAGGCGCCTTTAGGACTAGCCCTGTCCAAAGCCTCTACGTCGAATCAAACGAATGGTCATTGCACTACCAAACGACATATTTAACATTCTCCTATGCCCTAAAAGTTAACTCCGATGTTAAACATCCTTGTCATTCTACTATATGCGACTTGTCCACTGCTAGGCTGTTTCGTAACCGCCCAGCCACTAGGCCTCGTCTGTCCCTCCGGTTGGAAGCACTTTCAGAAAAAACAGGGATCTCTCTTTTACACAACGTCCTGATGGCTCCTACATGGCTTCCACCGCCTTGGGAGTGGCAGACTATCCAATGCGACATCTCTTTCTTAGAAATATCGAAACGAGCCCCGGAGGCACACATATTATGGCATTTTCTGGAACTCAATGAGAAGTACTCATGTGATGAATTTTACAAAGATGCTTCGAAGTCTCCAGCTGTTGTTGCTTACGCAGCTCTGGGACCCTCAATTTCAATATCTGCACCACTAAACCCACACACCAGTATCTTTACAGCGGCAGCATACGCCATTCTTAAGGCTATTCAACACATACGGCTCACAAATTACGCTAAGGCTATTATTGTCTTCACAGACTCATTAAGTGTAGTGAGAGCCCTAATTAGGTTATGAAAGCATTAGAATTCGGTTTTTAATTAGCTGTATAGCTTGTTATGCTCCGCATATAAGTGCAACCAAGCGATTATCCTATGCTGGGTATCTGGCCATAAAGGTATAAAAGACAACGTAGCTGCTCTGAGTCTGATCTGAAATCTGAGTGTTAACCCCAGACATGAGACATTTTAAACATAATGGCGCTTAACAAATCATCATCATCATCATCAGCCTGGTTACGCCCACTGCATGGCAAAGCACTCTCCCATACTTCTCCAACTACGACGGTGATGCACTAATTGTGGCCATGTCGTCCCTGCAAACTTCTTAATCTCATCCGACCGCCTAACTTTCTCCCGCCCTGTTTGGATCGCACCGCTGGTACGATCTGTTGGGAACTCGGCGCTGACGCCCGTGGTTGTACCTGGGTCGCAAGCCCCAAGGGTAGCGTTGGCCTGGCGGCCTGGGGTACAACTGGAAGCATCCGAAGGTCCCGGCAAAGCATGAGTCGACTGGTAACAACGAAACAACTTGTTTATTTTAACATCGCAAAGAGTTGGCGGTCAGGTTTGACCGAAGTAGAGAGACGGGAGAGCACTTCACTCAACAGAAGAAATCGGAGCCCTCCTTTTGGCGTCCGGGGGCAGCTGTTTTTATACTCTCGCAGTTGAGGGCAAGAAGGAACCCCTCAAAAGACGAGCACGTGAATGTACAATGGGCTAATGGTGACGCACACTGTCGTAGCGCTGCCGTAGCACCATGTCGAGCACAATCTCGTAGCACCCTGTCGTAGCGCTGCCGGTCGGGCACAATGACTGTAATGAGAGGATGATCCCTGCTTTCGCATCGCCTGGTTCGGGCACAATGACTGGAATGAGAGGGTGATCCTTTGCGGTCGCATCGCCGCAGTCGCGCCTGGAAACACCTGCCGATGAGCGTTGCGGCGACGACGATCGGGCCAAAATGTCTGCCGCCCCGCCGCAGTCGCGCCGGCAAAACCACGTGTCGCAGGCGAAACGCAACAGACCGCCCCGCCGGGGGAAGGAGATCCCGATGGACAGGGGACTGCATCCGCTGTCCGGAGGGATGTCGCTCGATGATGCTCATAACCGAAGTCGGGCGTCCCTCGACGTTTCTTGAGCGCAGCGCACAGAGAAGGCCTCGTTCTCTCGTTCAGGTTCGCACGGGACACTGCAAAGTGACTTCGGGAGAGTTCACATTTTTGTTCTCGTTCCCGGCAAGCGTTAGAACTACGCTGAAACTCAACCGCTCAGTCAGCAAGCACGGCACAACCCTCACTAAGCCCTGCCAGGCTCTTTCCCCTTTTTATACCACTGCCTAGTTCCTTACAGTAGTCTAGCATCACTCAGAACGCGTCCACAAATTGAAAAATTGCACTAGAAAGCATATCATCACTTTGAAACACTAAACAAAAGCAATATGTTAAAAAAAATCCTGCCTCAGGAAGAAAAACATCAGTAACAAACAATTTTGAGGCTGATTCCTACGTTAGGGGCTTCGACTTAAGCCATCGGCGTTACCGTTGAGACTCCCCTTTTTGTAACGCACCTCAAAGGAATATTGTTGTAAAGCGAGGCTCCAGCGCAGGAGGCGGCCATTTTTGGGAGAGATGGTCTGCAGCCATTGGAGAGGGCAGTGATCCGTCTCAATGATAAACCTCGAGCCGGCTAGATAGCATGACAATTTCTGAACGGCCCACACGAGACACGCACACTCTTTCTCGGTGGCGCTATACGCCTGCTCACGACTGGACAGCTTACGACTAGCATACAGGACGGGGTGTTCTACTTCTCCATTTTCCCGTTGGCACAGTACAACGCCCATACCTCGCTCACTAGCATCGCACTGAACAACGAACCCTTTTGTATAGTCTGGCGATCGTAGCACAGGCTGGTTTGTTAGGGCACTCTTTAGGGCGCTAAAAGCTCTTTCCTTTGTCTCGTCCCAGACGACTGTTTGAGGCTCTGTCTTTCTTAGAGCATCCGTCAGGGGAGCCGCGATATCAGAGTACCTAGGGATGTACCTCTGATAGTAGCTGGCGACACCTAAGAACGACCGAATATCGGTCTTTGTGCGCGGTTGCGGAAAATCTCGCACAGCGACCACTTTTATTTCAGAGGGGCGGCGACGACCCTGACCAATCACGTGACCGAGGTAGACAACCTCGGCCTGTGCTAACTGGCACTTAGGAGCCTTGACTGTCAAGCCCGCTTCGCGCAGGCGGGTTAGCACTGCCCGCAAGTGTGCCATATGCTCAGACCAGGATGCGGAGAATATCGCTACGTCGTCTAGATACGGTAAAGCGAATTCTTGCTGTCCCCGCAACACTTTATCCATGAGACTTGAAAAACAGTATGGCGCGTTCTTCAAACCAAAACTCAACACTTTAGGACGGAATGTTCCCATTGGTGAAATGAACGCCGCATACCTACTAGCCTCTTCTGTAAGTGGAACCTGCCAATAACCCCTGACAAGATCTAGGGTGGAAATAAACTGAGCGCTACTAACTTTCTCAAGGCGCTCCTCGATGTTAGGGATCGGATAAATTTGATCCTTAGTGATGGAATTAAGCCTGCGGTAGTCGACGCAAGGACGAGGTTCCTTGCCCGGTACCTCAACTAAAATCAAAGGGGAGGTATAATCACTCTCACCTGCCTCAATAACACCGAGCTGTAGCATTTTCTTTACCTCAGCCTCCATAATATCGCTCTGGCGGGGTGACACCCGATACGCCTTGGATCGTACTGGCTCTGTGGAGGTAAGTTCTATATCATGAGTAAGTACAGAAGTCCTACCAGGCCTCTCAGAGAACAGACCTTGAAACTCTTGTAATAGCTGGTGTAGTTCGGTTTTCTGCTCGGGCGACAGCGGTGCTTTACTGATAAGGTCACTAATGACTTGACCGGTGTCTTCCCTGTTCGTCACTGAGCCTAGTCCCGGAAGCTCGACCGGAAGCTCTTCAGGAACGTTTACCATCATGCACACCACTGCTTCCCTTTGTCTATAAGGTTTGAGCAGATTACAGTGGTAAACTTGCTGTGCTTTCCGCTTTCCTGGCAGACTTACCACGTAGTTAACGTCCGACAGTTTCTGAACAATTCGTGCTGGGCCCTCCCACTGCACGTCTAGTTTGTTGTTTAGCGATGTGCGCAATATCATGACCTCATCGCCAACCTCAAAACGACGGGCCCTGGCTGTCCGATCATAATAAACCTTGGCCCTCTGCTGGGCCTTTGTCATTGCTTCACCTGACAACTCCTGTGCCCTTCTTAAGCGTTCGAGGAGCTTAAGCACGTACTCCACCACGACTGGGTCGTCGCCCCTACCTTCCCACGATTCTCGAAGCATGCGAAGCGGAGATCGAAGCGAGCGACCGTACACCAGTTCAGCTGGCGAAAACCCCGTAGCCGCATGCGGCGCGGTCCTTAAAGCAAACATCACCCCAGGCAGACACAGCTCCCAGTCAGTTCGATGTTCAAAACACAACGCTCTCAACACGCGCTTCATGACGGAGTGGAGCTTCTCAACGGAATTCGACTGTGGGTGGTACACTGAGCTGTGTAACAGCTTTACCCCACACCTTTCGAGAAAAGTTGTCGTCAAAGCGCTAGTAAACACTGTGCCCTGATCTGATTGGATTTCCGCAGGGAAACCAACTCGCGCAAATATGGACAGTAGTGCATTAACTATCTCAACTGAGCTGAGTTCTTTAAGCGGCACTGCTTCAGGGAACTTTGTCGCTGGGTAGATCACAGTCAAAATGTGTCTGTACCCCGTGGCTGTTACCGGCAGAGGTCCCACAGTATCAATAACGAGCCGTCTAAAAGGCTCCGTAATGATAGGTACCAATTTCAACGGCGCCCTCGATTTGTCCCCTGGTTTGCCCACCCGCTGACAAGTGTCACATGTCCTCACGAAATGGTCTGCGTCCCGAAAACACCCTGGCCAATAGTACTCTTGCAAGAGACGGTCCTTAGTTTTCTTAACTCCAAGGTGTCCGGACCACGAACCCCCGTGTGACAAGCGCAACAGATCCTGACGATAGCATTGAGGCACGATCAGCTGATCGAACTCCACTCCTCTGCGGTCTAGATACTTCCGGTACAGGACTCCACCTCTTTCCACAAAACGCGCAGTTTTCCTGGCGATACCTTCTTTGACATTGCAGCGCACGTTTTCCAGGCTGCCATCCTTTTTTTGCTCGGCTATCAAAGCCGTCCGGCTGACTTTTAGCAACCTATCAAGTCCGTCTGACGTAGGCGCGATGAGCAAATCAGTAGATAGCTCTTCTAACTTTCCCGCGTCGGGCGTTTCCTCTCCAGTATCTGGCGCCTTTAACGTTACAGACTCAAGTTTATTCAGTTCGGGCGTGCTCGGAATATCAGCTTGCTGCGCCTCTGACCCTTTTTCGTTGTTTGATAACGTCGGCCCCGCAACTACCGCCTTTGCAGCGAGCTCCCGAACCTTCGATCTGGTTAAGGCCTGAACACTAGCTTCACCAAACAAAAGCCCCTTCTCGCGCAGGAGGTGATCGGACCTGTTTGAAAATAGGTACGGGTACTGGGGGGGCAGCATAGATGACACTGCCGCCTCCGTCTCAAGCGCTCCGAAAGGTCCTTCAATAAGCACTTTTGCTACCGGCAGACACACGCTATGAGCTTCCACGGCTTGCTTGATCCATGCGCACTCGCCCGTGAACATATGGGGTTCTACGTAAGACGGGTGAACTACATCCATCGTAGCTGCGGAATCGCGAAGCACTCGGCACTCTTTCCCGTTCACGAGGAGGTCTCGCATGTAAGGCTCGAGAAGCTTCATGTTCTCGTCAGTGCTGCCTATTGAAAAAAACACAACTTTTGGTGTTGTTTCCGGACACTGCGCCGAAAAGTGACCCGGCTTCTGGCACGTATAACAAACGCGCGCTTGCCTCATCTCGAACCGCTTTCTGCGTTCGGCTTCGGCTGCTGCCGTCTCCTTAGGTTCGGTCGCACTGCTTCCACTCGCATCCGCACTACGCGTGTTCCCCTTTGCTCTCATGGGTGTGAACTTCGGCCTCTCAAACTTCGAGCCAAATTCACCCTTTTGACCGTCCTTAGCTCCGCGAGCCCGACGCGTCACAAACTCCTCGGCTAGCTCAGCGGCTTTAGCCACCGTACAAACGTCTGGCCTATCCAAGACCCAGTATCGCACGTTCTCCGGTAACCGACTATAAAACTGTTCTAGCCCGAAACACTGCAGAACTTTATCGTGGTCACCAAACGCTTTCTCTTCTTTGAGCCACTCCTGCATGTTCGACATAAGCCTATACGCAAACTCTGTATATGACTCACTTCTGCCTTTCTCATTTTCCCGAAACTTCCGACGGAACGCCTCCGCAGACAGCCGGTACTTTTTTAGCAGACTCGATTTTACTTTGTCGAAATCCTCTGCTTCCTCTCTATCCAAGCGAGCGACTACGTCGGCCGCCTCGCCGGGTAACAAAGTGAGCAAGCGCTGTGGCCACGTTTCCCGAGAGAACCCCGGCTTCTCGCACGTTCGCTCAAAGTTAACCAGGAACAAACCAATGTCCTCTCCAAGCTTAAACGGCCGCATCAGGTCAGTCATTTTGAACAATACTCGTTCTCCTGCACCGTGTGCCTGACTTCCATTACGAGCGCGTTCCATCTCTACCTCGAGACGCTTCATTTCCAAAGCGTGTTCGCGCTCTTCTTTTTTCTCTTGTTGCTCTCGCTCTTTCTGTTCTTTAAGTTCACGCTCTTCTTTTTCTTTCTGTTCTTTAAGTTCGCGCTCCTGTCTCTCTTTTTGCTCTTTAAGTTCGCGCTCCTGTTTTTTTGACCTCTCCTCAATAGTCTCAAGGCATTCCGACAGCTCGTCATCCTCAGCCTCTAACTCAAGAATAGCCTTTAGCAGTTCAGGTTTTCTTAGTTTGTCTGAGACATCCAGACCCAACTCTCTTGCAAGCTCCAACAATTTCGGTTTGCGCAACGACTTCAAATCCATGGCTGCTGTGAATGCTGCTTTCTCTACTGCTTACTATTGTCTTGCCGCAAACTAACCCGGCAGCAACGACAACCACAATTACCAGCTCTGTTTCTGACACTAACAAAAAGCCTGGCAAAGCTCAGAAGAAGAAAGTCCCGCACTCACCAAACCTCGCAGCCAAGAGTCCAGCGCAGTCGTTCCGCTGCAGGCAACCAGTCATCACACAGGGCTCGTTGCACTGCTCCCGGATCGTCGATGAGCTGCTCAGCATACAGTCAACTGCATCTCTTCGCTGCTGGCCTCCGTTGTCGCGATCTCACCGCTGGCAGACAGTTGTTTGAAGTCGGAGGCGATCTCACCGCTGCCAACCAGATGTTTGGATCGCACCGCTGGTACGATCTGTTGGGAACTCGGCGCTGACGCCCGTGGTTGTACCTGGGTCGCAAGCCCCAAGGGTAGCGTTGGCCTGGCGGCCTGGGGTACAACTGGAAGCATCCGAAGGTCCCGGCAAAGCATGAGTCGACTGGTAACAACGAAACAACTTGTTTATTTTAACATCGCAAAGAGTTGGCGGTCAGGTTTGACCGAAGTAGAGAGACGGGAGAGCACTTCACTCAACAGAAGAAATCGGAGCCCTCCTTTTGGCGTCCGGGGGCAGCTGTTTTTATACTCTCGCAGTTGAGGGCAAGAAGGAACCCCTCAAAAGACGAGCACGTGAATGTACAATGGGCTAATGGTGACGCACACTGTCGTAGCGCTGCCGTAGCACCATGTCGAGCACAATCTCGTAGCACCCTGTCGTAGCGCTGCCGGTCGGGCACAATGACTGTAATGAGAGGATGATCCCTGCTTTCGCATCGCCTGGTTCGGGCACAATGACTGGAATGAGAGGGTGATCCTTTGCGGTCGCATCGCCGCAGTCGCGCCTGGAAACACCTGCCGATGAGCGTTGCGGCGACGACGATCGGGCCAAAATGTCTGCCGCCCCGCCGCAGTCGCGCCGGCAAAACCACGTGTCGCAGGCGAAACGCAACAGCCCCCTGCTACGCTTCCCTTCCCTTGGAATCCCGTCCATAACCCTTTCTGATCATCGGTTATCTTCCCTCCTCATTACATGTCCTGCCCATGCCCCCCCGCATTTCTTTTTCTTGATTTCAACTAGGATATTAATAACTCGCATTTGTTCCCTCACCCGATTTGCTCTTTTCTTATCCCTTAACGTTACACCCATCATTCTTTTTTCCATAGCTCGTTGCGTTGCCCTCAATTTAAGTGCAATCCTTTTCGTAAGCCTCCAGGTTTCTGCCCCGTACGTGAGTACTGGTAAGACACAGCTGTTATATACTTTTCTCTTGAGGGATAACGGTAACCTGCTGTTCATGATCTGAGAATGCCTGCCAAACGCATCCCAGCCTATTCTTATTCTTCTGATTATTTCACTCTCAAGATCCGGATCAGCGGTCACTACCTGCCCTAAGTAGATGTATTCCCTCACCACTTCCAGTGCCTCGCTACCTATCATAAACTGCTGTTCTCTTCCGAGACTGTTAAACATTACTTTTGTTTGGTGCAAATTAATTTTTAGCCCCACCCTTCTGCTTTGCCTCTCCACGTCAGTGAGCATGCATTGCAACTGGTCTCCAGAGCAAGGCAATATTATCAGCGAATCGCAAGTTACTAAGGTATTCTCCGTTAACTCTTATCCCCAATTCTTCCCAATCCAGGTCTCTGAATACCTCCTATAAACACGCTGTGAATAGCATTGGAGAGATCTTATCTCCCTGTCTGACGCCTTTCTTTATTGGGATTTTGTTGCTTTGTTTATGGAAGACTACGGTGGCTGTGGAGCCGCTATAGATATCTTTCAGTATTTTTACATACGGCTCGTCTACACCCTTATTCCGGAATGACTGCTGAGGTTTCGACTGAATCAAACGCCTTCTCGTAATCAATGAAAGCTATATATGAGGGTTGGTTATATTCAACATATTTCTCTATCACCTGATTGATAGTGTGAATATGGTGTATCGTTGAGTAGCCTTTACGGAATGCTGCCTGGTCCTTTGGTTGACAGAAGTCTAAGGTGTTCCTGATTCTATTTGCGATTACCTTAGTAAATACATTGTAGGCAACGGACAGTAAGCTGATCGGTCTATAATTTTTCAAGTCTTGGGCGTCCCCTTTCTTATGGATTAGGATTATGTTGGCGTTCTTGATTCGGTCAAGATTCCACGAAACGAAAACTGTAAGCTTGCTGCTTGTGCCTTTAACAAGTAAAACATATCTGCCTCATTCAGCGCCCGGTTGCGATGTTCTGAGATTTATGTGAAGTATGCTGAGAGAAAAAAAAAAGGTAGCACAGATCCATTTATTTTTGCGTCTTCCTCGCGTACAGAATGCGGAGTAATTGGTATGAGGTCTCTGATTGGGTTGTACCTTAGGTGCCGAAAACAGTTTTGTTCAACTATTTTATATACTAATGTTTCGTCCGTAAGCCGCGCTCAATTTTTTGCCAGTTCTTGCTAAAAGACAACAAAAAAAAAACGGCGCAGTAGCTTAATTAGTGGCAATGGTGGTTATTTGGCATCGGACTTTTAAATTGGTGCTCACGGGTTCAATCAAGGCCACGGAATTTGATGGGGGCGAAATTTAAAAGCCCTGGTGTAATATTAATGTGCATTTTATAGAACCCGAGGTGGTGGAAACTTGAACGCGGCGGGTGCCTCATAATCGTATATCGTTGTTTTGCCACGTAAGACCCCAGAATTTCTTTATTTAGAAAAGCAAGTAGCTGTGACCTTCGGCTCTTTTCTAAGGGTTTGAACAAAATGAAATTATTTCTGAGTCGGATTTCCCAGAAAAAAAAAGAACAGGTTGTGCTTATCCTATGTTTCAAACCTGCAAGTAATGCCGTTCCGAACTGTTTTGTCGGCTCAACTGAGTAGCTTGTATACGTATAAAGGGCTGCTTTTAGGTATCCAGTTCACTATCATAACGACAATAATAAAGCAGTTAAAGGAACGGCATGGCTCACATACACGTAGAGATACGTGCAGATTTGCTTTGTTTGTTGAAGGAGATAAGCAAGTGTGCAGCACGCAGTTTTAATGGGATGAAAACGTGCATGTAAGACTGCCCCCCAAAAAACTTTCCTTCACTGAATCGAGTTAGCAGATTTACAAGCTGCTCCAAAACGGGGCGTTTATATTGACTGATAGCTGGGTACGTGTTCAGCAGAACTTGTCAAACCCCGTGGGATTGATTCGCTCAGGAAGTGGTGGGCCTCTCCGAAACAGCTGCGACTCGCCAGTAGCAGAATTATTCGCAACAGGTCCTTGCACTTGCACCGGACACATCTGCGAGGATTCAAAATTAAATTAAATTATGGCGTTTTACGTGCCAAAACCACTTTGTGATCATGAGGCACGCAGTAGTGGAGGACTCCGGAAATTTCGACCACCTGGCGTTTTTAACGTGCACCTAAATATAAGTACACTTGTGTTTTCGCATTTCGCCGCCTGCTAGAATTCAAAGGGCTGTTATGAGTTACATTCGAACAAAAACGACTATACGATCTTATCTAATAGTGAATTCAGGACTCGCATATGCTTAGAATAGAAAATAGCATTCGATGAGACTTGTATGTTTCTACTTCATTTCACATGCTGGCACATTGAAGTAGTTTCCCAGAACAGCCATGGAGATTACGTTTGTCTTTGCTTCCCAGTCGCCCGGATTCTGTCTCAGTATACGTTGGTAATATCGTTTCTCTTCACACTGTTGTTCATACTAGCGTCCAATCATTGCCACGATTCCCTCTCGTAAAGCCAGTTTGGTACTTTTCGGGTCGGTTCCATCTAGAGCGTACTTACTAGAATTGTTATAGTGCCATCCGTGATGAGGCTCCAGCCAAAGGCCGGCGCTTGAAGCTGCCGTGGGCGCTCGCTTGAACACGTACGGCAGCACCATGAAGAAAGGTATGGTGGTGACGCGTTTGTGACTACAAACACGCTGATTCCGGTTGAGAGTTGTGACTTTTTCAATTAGTGCATTTAGAGTATTTAATAATTGTGCAGTTATATACACGTCGTCAATATGTCCATGTACAATTACATTTACCGAGGAGTTTAGTCATCTGCTTCTTATCTTCGCACCACGCACTTCAGAAAACCTGGTTTATTTCACTATATTATTGTTTGCTGCGATTATTGTCCGTGCTCCTTAATCTTCCACCAACAGGAAGCGGGCGTGTAACAACACGATGAAATTTTCTTGCGTAGCTTCATTTTGCAGATCGGTGGCTGCTGTGGAACAATTACGTGTTAAATTTAGAAATCTGTGCTGAAGACGGCAGTTCACCGCGCTAAAGTTACAATTGGTGACAGCCGACACGACCCATGGTATCATCAAAGCAAATAAAGGCATAGGAGAAAATTTACTGTAGGAGTTGTCTACAACAAAAACAGGGCGTCCGCGCAACGAACGCGCGCTCGCTAGCAGAAGACGCACTTCATAATGACAGCAAAATTGAAAACGTCGTGCTCTATAATCCATGCCTCAAATATACATTTTTGGCAAAATAGTGTAAACGTCGATTTGCAGCTTAAATAAAGCGCTATTTTAAGCGCGTACAACGCGCAATCGGCCTCGGCGGCCGCAGCGAACGTACGGTGAATATGCCGTGGAGCGCGTCTCCGTCCCAATCCAGTTAAAGCCCTTTAAGTCCAGTTAGCTCGCAGCGCCCTTGCACAATCATTCCAAACGTGGCGCCTCAGCGGGAGAGCGCCGTCCGACCCACTCGACCTCATTCTAGTACATTCTAGACAGAACCAAAGTTGTGTTATTTGTCGTCGCTTGGACATAGAGTACTTTTCCTTTCCGCCTAATTACATAATTTGTCTGAATTATATCGTGTAGCAATTTGAGAACAAAAGCGTGCAGCAATACTGTCACCGCTGCATGGAATTTACAGCGTTTATCAACCAAATGAATTCAGCAATGGCTTTAGCTGAAATAGTTGTACAGCTGTGTGTAAGTGCAGTAGCGAATAAACGATGACAATCTGGGGCGCTATAAGATAAAGTTATACCAAACATTTCTATTCCGATTCTGCAATCAGCCTTCCGCGATTGATCGAAAACTTTTCGGACCCCCCCTCCCCCACTTCGCCTTGTCGCGCGGCGTCAGAAAAACCGCGATAACTACCCATCTGCTATGACTTTTACACACTGATTATGCATCATTGGACCGAACAAAAGAAACATAGTTATTTCTGATTCGAAGCCTTTTCACCATTAGCCCTCGGTTCTTGGTCAAAAGTTTTCGAACTGCACCCACTTCACCTGCCTGTCACGCGCCGTCACAAAACGGCGGAAACTCGCCGCGTCAAAGTGACGTGTACACGTTAAAGATGCATTAATATGCCGAACAAAACTGAATTTTCTCCTGAATAGCCGCAGGCTGCCCCATTCCGAAAGGAATAAAAGATTGCTGCCGCCGATCGCTCAGGCACTGGCTACTCGCACCTGCCGGAGAACATGGGTTTATTGGCGTACAAAAAAAAAAAACCTTTTGCGTGGTGGTGTAGCGTTTGCGAGCATTTTCGGCACGTTTTCGATCTCGCAATGCCAACTCTTCTTTGCGGAGGATCCGTTTTAGCGGCATTCTCAACCTTCCATTGCATGCCACCGCGATTTTCGACCAGCCACCGCAAGGTAAGTAAAGGAAAGCGGGCCAATCGCAGACGCCGGCACCACCCTCTTCATTCGGTTATCGATTTTCAGTGCACTGACGCGGCCCCATCAAATCCCTCTGCAGTTGAGCGGGCTACTTGCTTCTTGTCAGCCAATTAGATAAAACAAGCCGTTCAGCGTAGGCAATGTTATTCGTTTTAAAGCAAACAAAAGTGACCGCCTATAAACGAGAGCGTTTGATTGGGCTGTTCAGACAACCCTGCGGGTCACCGCCCGATGCTTTCGTCGGCGGTTACGCAAATTTGACGTCAGGAGATTGGAATAAAAACATTTTGGAATAGTTTTACCTTATATCGCCCCTAGTTAGAGCACGTGTCGTCATGGCAATGAACGAGAAGAGTCAGCTTAAACCAATGGGCTAGATATTTTTTAGCAACAAATACGTAATTCCAGAGTCAATTTATCTAAGCAATGCGTGGGGAAAATAACAGGTAAATGAAAATGAAAAATAAACCACTGCGTGCGTCATGCACAGCTTTTGAATTGGGCTTCTACCAGTAGCAGGGCGTACTTTCTTGAATTCTGCTTTTTCCTTATTAATTCTGCATTTTAATGAAGAAACCCGCTGATTACTCCTTACTTTCTTTTCTGTATCAAGCTTTCTGAGTGGCTCTAAGGCTGTAATTCCCGGCGTACGATATATGGTACGCTATTTTCATGGTTCAAATACTGATTTAAGTGCACGAAACTTAAAGCAAGGCCCAGAGTGATGCTTTTGATATGCCGATGAAGATTTTCAGATGTGGAGAAATTAGTAAACCAATTACTAATTAAATAATATGTATCCTATACAAACTTTACCACAGATAAGACTTTCTCTTCTGTCAATGTACTCGTCATGACCATAAACAGATGCGAACAAGTTCTAATTTTCTTCACGCGGAACTGCATCTGGTGATTGCAAGGTTAATTCTTTCCAGACAAAATTTAAATACAGCGTAGTAGCGCTTTGTGGGTACAACTGAGCGCTGCGTCGCTTGGTACTGATTCGAGTCTCCGTTTCTTGTTTTTTATTTCTGGCTTTTTTATCTTTGTTTCTCGATTTACTGCCCCGTGCACGACAGACGGCGGGCGCGGGGCCAACTTTCCGCCGCTCTCTGCGTGTGCCATGCCATGTTTTGCTAAAGTTGCAGTCTGCTGTGCTGTGGGCCCATCACACAAGTTCGCGCTCCGCTGTCAAGGGCATAAACTCCGGCACTGTGCAAGCGCCGAGGTCGGAGTCCGTTTTATCAGCGACTTTGTTTATAATCTCTCCGTGCGTAGATTGCAGGGTTTGCGCAAGATTATTCGCTTCTCTTTCTGTCTGAGACTGAGAGTGTGCAGTTTATGCGCGAGCGCATTGCTCACAGAAATGAATACCGGGGTAATATTAGGTGGTATAATAACAAATCAACGCGAAGCGGCTTCGCTGAGGTCCGTGCCGTCAGCAACTAAAACTCCTCTGCACAATAACACGGCGCTTTCTTTTTATATGTATTGCCCATCTCGTTTCCTTTCACAAACAAGTACCGAGGTACTGACTTTATTTTCCAGTCTTAAGGGCCATAAAACCGAACTCCCCGAACGCTGCCTGCCGCAAACAACCGCTCATCTCTTTCCAAGTGAGATTGTACTTATTTTGTTATTTCACTTTGTCCTGTCACCGTTTCAATATATTCACACAGTTCGACACTTAGTCACCTCTGTACAAGTTCAGCTATATATATATATATATATATATATATATATATATATATATATATATATATATATATATATATATATATATATATATATATATATATATATATATATATATATATATACGGTGGTTATATATAGCATGCGATGGTTTCTACGCTATGCAAGTTGCCATTTCCCGAGCTTGCTTACTACGCGAGGCTATCAGTGAAAAGTATGTCCTACATCCGCCGCCATGGTTCTGAGTTATCAGACTGGCTGACAGTTCCAGGCCTGCAGGACCAGTACATATACAATATAATCGTCAAAGGGGATTGGAAGACTGCGCAGCGGTAGCTGAATTAGTAGGAGTGTCGCAGACGTAATGCGGAGACGTTGGTTCGTATCCCACCTGCGACCGGTTGATTTTTCATCCACTTGCATTTCCCGTTGCTTATAATTCTTATATTTCACTTGAAACAAATACGTTACCCTATATTTCATTGGTGTGACTGTCCGTATTCTTGATATGATAGTTATAAACAAAAATTGGGCTCCTTCGTTCCACTTCTTCATTATATACCGCGTGTCACAGCTAACGTAAGCCAACATGTTGAACAAGAAAAAAATTGAAGAAACACGGTAAAAAAAATACAATTATAAAACATACACCATCTTTATAAATAGTTATTTTTTTCGTTGAACTGCTTGGCTAAGGTTAGCTAGCACACCCTGCGTATGTGTAATAACTGATCGATTTTGTCACATGCCAACTTACAACGAGACCCTGACGTTGAAGTTTTAAGGTGATTAACATTATTTCGGGTCTATCGTTCTGTCCTACTGTTTTTCCCATCGAATTGTGTTACTGAGTAGTTCATGGTCTTATGGGTACAGTATCGGACTGCTGCGCTGAGGGAACAGGGTTCTAAGCAAAACGTAGGACTAAGTTGGGTCTGTGGGTGCCACTAAGTAAGAGCTGCTCTTCAATGAAATTCTTTCAGGTCAACTTGGGCCATTGGGTATGGGCTGCTTTTCAATGAACCTCTTTCACGTTAACTTATATCACATCGTAAGGATACTACTGCGATCCCGACGCACGACCTACACGAATTTATTTCCGTGAAACTGTGCAACGGTTTGGTGAGATTTTGAAGGCTGGTGGCGATACTCCCGCGTGGCTGTCAAGGGTGGAGCCATTGATGGCGCTAAATGAATTTTAATGTGACGAAGCCAGCCCCCTACCAGGCTGATTATGTCAATACGAGGGGGTCATTGTATCCTGTATATTTTGTTTTGTGTACTGATATTGCTGTTCTTTCTTTGTCAAAGTAAAGCAACGAAGAAAAAAATGCGATACTGGGTATGTACCGCTCTTGTTTGAACTTCTTTGACGCGAACTTTGGTCACTGGGTACGTGTCACTGGGTACGTGTCCCTTGGTATGTGGCACCCTTCTATTCACCCCTTTGATGTCAACTTCGGTTACTGGATATCTGATAATGGATATGTGCAACTATTTAATAAGAAAAAAAATTAATGAGAAAGTATCCGGTGCAGGGTGGAATCCACCCTGCCTTACATGTATTTCGGGAATCTTGTATGAATATCTATTCAAACCCACGCCACGTGGGGATTTCGCGGCGGTGCTTGCTAGATGGCACAGGGTGTGCAGAAGGAAGTGCGAGATAGGAACCCTGCCGCATACACTTCAAATACATAACGCGTCCATGCGGCGGTACTACGGTGTTTCGCTACATTGCTCCTATGCTAATCGCATTGTCATCGGCATTAATCGTGAGATGCGTTTCGCCAAATTTTTTCGTTAGCATTATATATGCGCGTTTGTTTGCTGTTACTTCGTGTGAAATACCGTGCAGAAATCAATAGTGCGCACTTCTGCGCCCCCATTGCTTTCGCCCTTATATGACAGGTACAGTGGAGTGCAAAATTGCGCACTGCCTAAAGGTATTCGCAATGCCAGCGACCTCTTGACGATGATGATGAAGATGACTGTTGTTGTGGCTTTTCCCTTTGCATCGTGTGGGCACATCATGGTGCCCCGTCCAAAATATATTAAGAGAAAGAAACGCTACATCAGCTCCATGAACAATACATATGCGCCTTGCTCACTACACCCTGACTACCACTTTAGAAGTCTCGCCTTCGTGACGGAAGTCACCGCCAGGGGTGCATGTTTGTGCCGTAGCTAGGGTGCCTCTATGTCCGCCTCCGCTGTTGGGTGGACACTCAGCTTTTTGTGGGTGCCATCTTGGCTCGAACGTTCCTGTTCACTGGCACTGCCCGGCCTGCAGTGATTGAGCACTTTCGGTAAAATGCGCGGAAATTCGGCTCGGTCAATCGCTTTCGACAGCAGGGTTCGCGTATATATTGTTTGTAACAAATAGGTGAGGCTTTGTCTAACGTTAAATTTAAGCTACGCTGTTCAGTACTTCCAAATGCAATGCTACTCAGCCTGTTCATATTGCTTTGCGTAGCACCATTACTTACGATGCTGCGTTAATGTAGAATAGAGTTGATCTTGACAATCTGACACAATTTCTCTAATGCCAGAACACTGCCTAAGCTGCTATGGCCGTTTTTCCGTCACTTTCAGACAACTCACCATAAAAAAAGAAAAGAAAGAAAAAAAGCGCTTACGACAGAATTAAAAGATGACTGGCAATACGGAATGCTAATTGAAACCCTATTTATTTTGATTTGTAATTTTGTCAGCCTCAGAGGTCAGTGATTACCACATGTTCTCAGTCGGCCTTCCTTTCACCTTGTTTTGAGCGTTATTTCTCCTCTCAAAGTATAAATCAACTGGCCAAAATTACTGCAACTTAGCTTCAATTGGTTCTTCTGTGCACTGAACCGCTGTTGCTATTCTCTATCTTTACCTCCTACAAAGGTTTTCACCCTTTGCATAAGTTATCCTGTAAATAATTGCCAATTCTTCTCCTCATCGATTATTTTCTGAGTGACTCTGTTCCACAAACAATCAAGAGCACCGTCCACCTGCATATGCATAAAAAGTGCAGACCTTAGGTTTAACTTTTGTTGTTATCTACGCATTGCTTCTGAGAAGTACTCGGTAGATAGGATCACCGCAAAAACACAGCTGAAGCACATCATTTTAGGTGTAATGCTGCTAATTTTCTGTTTATAAAGCTCTAAACCAGATATCGGTATTTTTGGCAGAAAGTGAAAAAGTCAATGTAGGCTCAAAGGCATATAGAACATATGGTTTCATTGAACCAGTCAGGTCGCACTGAATTGTTCTCAGTTTCCCAACACTTAAATGGGATGGATTAAAATAAAACTGAATTGAGGAAGAGGGAACAAGTGGAACTGTACAAATGATATGGTGATATACACAAACACATAATTACAAGAAAACCGAAAATACATAGCTAATCACAAACAAAAACTGCCATATCTACTCTTTCCGATTTGCAGCAGACCAATCATTTACACCAGAAAAACATTGCTATTCACAAACCAAAACCGTAGTATCTCAACTTTCCGATTTGCAGCCGCTCATCACTTACACCAGAGAAAACATGGTCATTCTCACTTGAGGGTCGTACTTGCAGCAGTCGTGCAGGTGCGACTGGCACGGTTCTTACGATGTGTTTAAGGAGTGTGTATAAATGCGAAGTCGAACGAAAGCAAAGCGGCCTAGCAGCTTGTCAGTTATGTCTGGATGCCTGGAGCAAGAAGTTTCTCGCACACCCACATGTTTACTTATGGCTGCTTTCAGAGTCCTCATTGGCTGCTTTAGACGACTGAGATCTTCCTTCTCACTAATGTGCTTGAAGAAACTTTTGCATTGAAAGACAACTTTGAGAACCTCCCGGCTTGCATATATTAAGCTATTACCACCTTTAACGTACTTTTTTAACTGAGTAAGGCGATGCTCCTGTCTTGGTTGTTCAGCCAGCAACATTTCAGTACAGTCTCCACAAAGCTTTACAGCAGAAACTATTGGCTTCAGTAAGAATCCTGTTAAGCGTTTTAGGATGTCTCCCTCTATTGAGAAAACTGGCTCGAGGTCGACATTTCAATCGGTGCCGTATTCACTGCCCTCTGGCTTGCCAATGCTTTTCACTTGCTGTGTTTCTCCAGACAAGAAGTCCACCGTATAATCACTATCGTCTAATGTCGTAGCCAGAAGTCTCTGGCACCTTCAAGAATTGGCTCCCTGAAACTATCTTAAAGGCATTAAGTCATACGAGCTCGGAACTGGTGCCCTCATGCTAATGACCGAGAAAAGGTTCTCTAAACAGTCCTGTACAAGCCTGCCAGTGAGTAGAAACTTGTAGCCGCATTCGTGTAGTAGACAAACATGAAGTTTCATAACAACGTCCGCAGACATGAGGACTCCTGATTAGCACGGCTTCCAAACTTTCCGAACACCTATACACAATCCCCTAAACACTTTGGATGCATGGCCCAAAGCAGAGATTGCCTCCTTGTATTTCAACATACCCGTGAAACTCAATGCAACCACTGGATGCCGGGCTGTCATCAGCGTATATGAATTGAAAACGAGTTGAAAAAACCAGGCGGTTGTTTGTACCGCAGCTGGAAGCTTCTTTTTTTTACCGAGTACCTGATGACTGCCGGGTACTCTCTGAACTGAACAGTTACGCCCACTTTCATTTTCGTGAAGTGCTCATCCGGCACCTGAGCTGCACTTAAGTTTGGGACCAGTTGTAGTTGCTCTACGTTCTGTAAGCGCATTAATTCTCGGACATGGCTCATGGGCATGTGGCAAAATGTTTTAAAAAAGTGTCATCATCCAATTTTATGCGCCGTTCCGTAGAAAGTCCCCTCTTAAATTAAGTACGTGGGCGAGATCCGGCAAGAAACACAACTCCTTGTCATTATCGCATGGGTGCGGAACACCGCACACTGTAACTGAATTGCCGTGACAAGTTCAAAGCCCGCCACATGGCGCGAATGGACGAGTCCATGTCACACGCAACGCAACGCACACGAAGTGAAATTTCGGCACAGAGCTTGATGAGGTCGAAGGCGAAGTCCTTTAAGGTGTCACCGGATACATAAACCCGAGTAAAGTGACTTGCGATGACCTGTTTCCAGCGGCTGTTGTTAACACCAACCATGAAGACGAGCACATGGTTTGCCAGTTTGTTGCTCGCAGGAAGTGTTCTCGTTCCAAGAGTTGCTGCCACGGTCAAGCTCAACTCCGCTTCATATTTCCATTTCGTCTAAAAACATGACGCAGTCCTTTTCTACGTTGCTCATTCTGGCAACTTTTGTCTTCATAACGTCCAAGATTTCCGACAGTACACCAGGCTGGAATGGCAGATGCTGAGGTTCACAGTGTTCTAATGCTCAATGTTCTTTTTGACGGCAGAGGCATGCCCTGTTCCAACAGAAGATCGTAACCTGTTGACCCGCAGGAAAAATTAAGCTGGAGGGCTTTCTTAGCTGTTTGGGCACTCTAGTTACAGCCTTTACGGTTGTCTTTCTGGAGGATAACCTTTTGGTGCTCGATTAAGAACTTTAGGTGCGATGTCAGTGCTGCCATGCGGCACCCGAGACGCTTCGTTCTCTTTGTTTCTAGTTTAAATTTTTTTCGTGGTGTTATTGAATCTCTCTTGTAGTGATGCATGCTTCTTCTGTAAGTCCTGCAAGGTTTTAAGCACTTCGCTTGACGAAAGAAAAAATGGATCAACCGGTTCCTCCTCCGAGTGAGAGCTGCTTGTAGCTTCTAGTTCCATAAAATCACTAGTTTCCATTTCAAGGTTGCTCACGTCAGAGTCACTATCACTAGTACAGACACCATGTTTGTCCGCTGTGAATGGAGAGCTTTCACTGGTATCAGCTGTGTGAACTGGTGGAACTGTCTTTCTAGTGGGAAATTTAAGTAGTTTTGGTGGAGCTGCAAGGCAAAAAAGAACTCCATCTGCACAATTTAACTAAGAAAATGGCCACATAACAAATGACCGAGAACCTTTTTTTTCATTAGCTGGCTGACCTAGCAAACACAATGACAAGAAAAGAGTCCACGAGAGCGTAACGTATTGCCCCGGTTTTGCACGCCTTATAACATCTACCGACTCATCAAAGTATCGTGATGGACCTGGGTTAGTATAACAGCACAGTCAAGGCATTATTCCAAACACAGGATGCATGCAAGAAGTTATGTGCAACACAGCAAAAAGATTGTCCTCCCCACAAAATAAATTCATCTTCATGGGAGGCTTCGGCGTATTCTCTGGTGAACATTGGAAACATAAAATTACTCCTTTCGCTTCCCTGCGCCGCATGGATGCCGGTAAGCTCATGTGCCTTGTGTAGTTAAATCTCCCTCTTAGGTAGGGGCCAGTGGGAAAAGTATATTTCTTCAGCGTTTTGAAATGAAATTGGAAACTAATTACATACATTTCTTGTCTTTAAAACTGCACAGATGTATCTCTAATTCATTTGTGTTGCCAATATTTTCAAAATTAGGACAATATTCTTTTGTTCCTTTCAAAGGTGCTGCCAGCTTTTTATACAAAACCCTTGCAGAAATGGGGAGAACAAACAATGCAATTGAAGAAAATACAATTGTAAAAGCAATGACTACTGCAGGAAAAAATAAAACATAATATAGGAACAACGTCGCACTAGTTCCAACAGTTCCACTCAATGAAGAGAATAGCTGCAAGCCACAAGATAAGAAAAATAATGCACAAGGAGGGTTGTAAACGAAAAAATGGGCCTTTATATTCGAAACAGCAACAATGAGTAAAACAGGAAAGCATTCCATTCACCACGTGTGGGGATCCATACGTCCGTGCCAATGTGCTTCAATTGCATACTGTTGCGAAGAATATCGCGTTTACTAAAACTCTTCGCCCTGCAGCTGCAGCATAAACACTTGTTATGAAAGCAGAATTAAAAGTTACCCACGTCTGATATCGAAAAGTGTGGGCACGGCTGTGAACTTCAACGACCAGCGCTCATCCTGACTATTTACCTCGAACTGGCTGTCCTCGAAATCGAGCTGAAATCGAATGGGGCATTAAACAGCATTTTGAAGCTACATTGAGAACATCTAACAGTGGTGCCAACTTCTCATTACTGTGCAGCCGTTGTTTATATTTAGAGCGTAAATGCATCGTTATGACGCTGCTTAATAATATTGTCTATAAAAACAGTAAGTTCACACAATGATTATGATATGCAGATATAGCGAGACAAGTATTTAATTCGTGTATAAACCACAAGGCATCATCCACAATAACTCTAGCTCTTTTCTTATCCTTTGTGTTAAAATCAGTTGTGCTGACGCGTAGCAGAGCTCACGTCTCGGCCCTTTGCGTCACTGAAACAAAAAACAGTGGCTACCTTCACGGCAAACGAGCAAAAATGCATTTCATATGCCATGACAAGTCAGCAACACACCTCGCATATCATGGTGCTGTCTGTCGGATGCTAGCGGTAAGGTTTGACTTGCGTCTCTCATTTTTTTCTTCGCTCGCTGTTACGAGGAAAGAGAAACATCCGTTGACCTTTCGCGTGTGAAGTAGGACACAGTTACACACAGCAGCCTGTCATAGCTTTCCTTCAACAACTGATGTAACTCAAACACCGACGCGTTTACAGCACCGTGCCCCCGCTAACCATTGCATGCCGCTAGTCCTTGTCGAACCAACATGGCTGCCCGCGAAGTTGCGTAGGCACGGCCTATGTAGGTCAAAAGGTGTCTCCACCCTGAAAGCGGCAGCGCTGGCATTGAGGCACCCAAGTCGTAGCCGTTTCGCGCTTCCACAAAAACAAGTGCCTCGTGAAGTGTGGTGCCGTCTTGTTGACCATGGCACAAGCGATCACATTGGAGCACAGTGTTCACAGGAAGTGGGGGGGGGGGGGGGTATGATAAGTTGATCCTTGAGCAAATTTCAGCCAGGGTTCAATAGTGCTATACGGCGCTTATCAGCTATGCTTCCGGATAACCCGACAGAGCTATAATGTGTACGAGAAGTTCGAAATGTGTTCGGTCATTGCGGAATTTCCAATAAATTATGCATGCCAGTGCTCGGAAGACGATTGTGTGTTACGAGCAGCGCAATAATTAGCACGCTGCCATGACATAGCTACATATGCCATCAAGATCGAACTCAGTAAAAAATGGGAAGATCTGCATAGCAAATCTTCGTGCGAAGTTATATTCTTTTGGATGAAAGACAAGTTATGCAAAAAAAAGAACAAATGTTTCCAATAGTCTAGCTGCAATTACCAGCTATGTCTCACAATGTCCCGAAAAAACGCTGCCTTACGCAAACTGTGTGTTAAGTAGAAATAATTGGCGTCTTTAGTACAACGTGTCGCGAAATTTTAACGTTCGTCACTTTACTACTTTACTGTGCAATTAATTCTTTAACCCGCATTGTTTCCCTATTCCCGGGTGTTACAAAACGTTCGCCCAGTGTCCCCGATAAATTGAATGAGGCATCTTGTTTACTTTTGCTTAAAGTAACGAAGGGGCAATGGGTGATGCGCAGGCAAAGTGGGAATTGTGTGAGTTAAATGTGACCATTGCAATAAATTACATATGCATGATCTCCGGAGCGTTATGAGCGTGTTTTACGAGCAGAGTAAGATTTTGTCCAGCGCCCTGACATATCTAAAAACGCCTCCAAATACAATGTTACCAAACATGGAGGGTAGGGGGATTTTGACAAGTTAGTGTGTGGAGTGAAATACCTGCGAAATAAAAAAGTGCTGGGACATAAATACAACTGTTGCAAAATAAATTGCATCCCCATGCAATTTTTCAAAAGCCCTATGTCCCCAGGAAGTTCTACATTATACAAAGTTTAGATTTGTCTAACATAAGGAGCGCGTTACGAGTCATGTGTAGGCAAAATTGAAATTGTTTCGGTTTATCCCGTTCTTTGCAATAAATTGCGTAATCAGAGCCTACATGATTGACAGATACGAGTGATGTTACATTTTCCACGCAACCGGGGCATAACTACACATGCAACCAAAATCAAACTTAGCAGCTATGGGCGGTCAATTTATCTTCACACTTCACCAATCATCTTCACTCCTTTTTTGTGAGGACTGCACGGGACCGGAACCATCTTGCTGCAATTGCTGTGCACCACTCCAATCCACAAAAATTCAAAGCGGCACTGGCATCACACTTTCACTGTAATTAAAACCCATCCCAACTGGCGCCTTTGAGGTATAATAAACGAAATGAAGTGAAGTGAAATGTTTGTGCGAATTTATGTGTGTGGAGTAAATATCTACTGCCTTTGCCAAAAACTTCAGCCAGGGTTCAATGGTGTAATACGTGGTTTATCCGCTATGCTTCCCAATAACCCGAGAGAGCTATAGTTTACATCAACTTTACGTTTGCTGAAAAGGGGTTCAGGGCAATCGTTCAATCATTCAGTGTAATCGCGGAACGGGTGACGAGACTTTAGTTTTCCTGGCGGGATTAGAAATTTTCCAAATAACTACTGGATCCAGTTTTTTTCTCTTTTTTGAGTTATACGAGCTTAGTAGTAGGTTTCGCCGGAACTACGAGTATAAACGGCACCTTGTTCGTATGTTTTTATAGTTAGAGGCACAATATAGGTAATGTGCAGACAAAGTTTAGGGTGTGTGGGCAAACTAGAACATTTGCATTAAATTATGTATGCGGAATATTCGGAGCGTTTTAACTGTGTTTTATGAACAACGAAGAACTTAACCTGCGGCCCTGTGGGGAACTGTAAACACCAACAAGCAGATATTTAGGGAAAAAAACGGGGGGGGGAGGGGGATTATGGCCAATGTTCTGACAAAGCAAAATGTGCGCGGATGAATTATTGCATTTGTAAAAATGTTTCTCAAGTTCCCGAAGACGTTATATCCTGGCAAAGTTTCCGACGGGAGCGTCATATACGCGCAATGCTTTAAGCCGTGTGCTTTAATTACATGCAACTAAGGGAATGGTGAGGAAGGGTGGTGGTGGCCTGGTTAGAGGCCACTTTAGTGGCAGGAAACCATGAATAAGGACACGTTGTTACTAAAATATCGCTTTATTGCAAAATAATAATTTGCAGGTATAATGCAATCCTTGCCTATGGCTGGGCGGCGCATAAGGAGCACCAAACCACACCTTCCGTGACACTCCAGTGACGCAGGCTCACCTCTGAAGACAAAGAACGTGCAGTCCCACTTGAAAAACACAACAGGAAATTCTCAGTTTGTCGTATTTTGGGACGTTGTTTCTGTCGTTCTGTTATCTGTAGTGTGACGTCCTGTAGTCGAAAGTTCTGTAGTTCCTGATCAATATTTAATTAAAACTTGAGACCTTTTTAGGGATATGTAAATTTATTGGTACAAAAAAAGAAAAGTATAAAAAAACTCCCCGCCCAGGATTCGAACTTGGTACCTGAAGATCACGAGTCTAGTATCTTACCCCTGCACGACGCCCAACATGTCTGTCAGAGTACATTTTGGCTATGTCAACAGTAAAAATCGCTGTCTGCGTTGCTGTTTACACTTGTATTTTAAAAGCCAGGATGCGCGTTCCCTCCACCGTGTCAACTGCCGCATTTCTAGAAGAGCAAAAGTGTTGTTACCATCGAAAGGTACATCGTGGACTGCTAGAACATCGATTTTGCTGTACGATATCCATATTGAATGAGAAATTCAGAAATAGACAACGGTGACCGGGGACACTGTTAGGGTTATTACTGCTAATTTCGACAGTTGTCTCTCGCTCTTTACACTTTTGAGCGCGCACATAATTCGTGTGCTCAATGCAAAATAGCTACATAAACACTCGTGGAGTAGTTTCATTCCGACAGCATACTGGCTTCTCACGGCAACGCTGTACCAGATTAATGAGACCCGAGCGAGACAGCTTTTCACGCAACTTTGTGGAACAACCCCAAACTTCTTTTCCGCTTCGCATAAGCTTGTGCAATATTTCTGGGCAATTAACTAATTTGTCACTGTAACCGCACATGTAAGTCCACAGGCCTGTGTGCCACATCTTACCAAATAAAACAAAACGGATACGCAACCATGCCCCCAGATGGTATGATTTTGATCAGCGGCCGATTTTGAGGAGACCGGTAGGGCGTTTATGGTGCTTCCTCGTCACGGCACAATTAAAACAATTGGCCACGTCGACTTTAATACCGCTGTCGGTGCCATCAGCATTGCCGGCTTCAGAGAAGCACGATTGAATACCGCGCAAGAGAAAAGTACAGTGTACACCACCGATGCGAAACTAACATACAATTTTAAAGGACCGCGACGGAAAGCGCTTCTGTTGCGACTTCAGAACTCTTGGCCGTCGGGACCGAATGTTTCTGTTGCGACCTCAGAATTGCTGTCGTAACGTCAGAGTCGCTGTCACGATAGAAAGCTGTTGTTCCGACTTCAGAACTCTTGTTGTCGCGACAGAACGTTTCTTTTGCGACTTCAGAACTCTTGCGACATCAGAATTTCTGTCGCAACGTCAGCAATGTCTGTCAACTACTGAAACGTCAGGAACTTCTGTCGTACAACAGAAATTTCTGTAGTTGCGACATGAATTCCTGTTGTCTTCTTCAACTGGGCCCCGCAGGGGCGTCTGCGTCAGCAGGCGCTTGGTGTGTTGCGACACCATGTACCCGAGCACACGAGGGTTGGAACCTCCCGCGGCTAGCCGTGCGAGGCTTAGCCGTGTCTCGGGAAAGGGGGATCCTGGGGGTTGAGCTGATGCTGGGTGTTTGGACTTTTAAGGCCCCCCGGCGGAGGCAACACACCCCTTTGGCCTCTGCTTCACATAGGCGGCACTCCCGGACTGACCCACCCGGGGGAAATCGGTAGTTGCCTTTTCCTGTCTCTCTCTCCCTCCAGCCTTCGTCTTTCTCTCACTTTCCACCTCTCCTGTCTTCTCCTGGCTTCTTTTTCCAATTTTCCAGGCAGCAAGGGTTAACCTTGTGTGAATAGCCAACCTAGGTTATTTCATATTGGGTTATAGTGACGACGTACAGCTGGCGTTAACAGGACCTGTACATAGTCCCTGTAGAGTCCCCTTGTAGGACTCCATGGTGGGTGGCTGGCCTTATTGCCGAAATTTAAATTTGTCTATGGCTAGCTTCTTTCTTTGCCTTCCCGATCGCCCTCAAAAAAGAGGGCGCAGCGAAGATCTTTTCCAGTTCTTTGGACGCCAAAGCCCGAACTTCCCACGGTACCATGTGATCCATTCTGAAAAATCAGATAAACAAGTAGGAAACATTTCTCCTTTTCTAGTTTCCAAGTCCTTAACTGATGTCCTTGGTCCAGGCTACAAGGTATCAAGGCTGGCAAGTGGTGATCTCCTGTTTGAGGTGCATGATCAGAAACAATACGAAAAGTTGCCCAGTCTAGTATCATTCGGGGATGTTCCATTGACAGTAACTCCACACCGCACTCTGAACACCACCCGCGGCGTTATCTCGGATGATGATTTGCTCCAGCTGACAGAGGCTGAGCTCCTAGAGGGCTTCAGTGAGCAGAATTTTGTCAATCTGAGAAGAATTAAGATGAGAAGGGATGGAAAAGAAATTCAAACAAAGCACCTAATAGTCACATTTGGTTCAAGTATTCTGCCCGAGTCTGTCGGGGCCGGGTACATCAAGCTCCGTGTCAGACCATATGTGCCGAATCCCATAAGATGTTTCAAATGCCAGCGTTTCGGCCACAGTTCGCAGACCTGCCGGGGCCGCCAAACATGTGCGAAATGCAGTGCCCTTGAACACGCCACTGAAGCTTGTAAGAACCATCTCCACTGTGTAAACTGTGACGGGGATCACGCCGCGTACTCGCGGTCGTGCCCCTCCTGGAAGAAGGAAAAAGAAATTGTAAAGAAAAAAGTAAAAGAGAATATATCGTTCAAAGATGCACGAAGGCGGGTAGCATACCTGCCAAAGAAAAGCTTTGCCGAAGTGGCGCGTCAGGGGGCAGCGCCACAACGGCCTCCGGCAACTGTCCGACCCACAAATAGTGAGTCGGCAGTCACGCCATCTGCCACCACAGTGGTCGCAGCTAGCGCTGCTCCACCAACCGAGCAGAAGGGACTATCAACCCCGAAGGTGAGCGCAGCCTAGACTGCCCCAACCTCTCCGGCCTCTCCCAGCGCTGGCAACAGCCGGCGCAGCCAAATCCCTCAGGGAGCCCCATCGACCTCCGGGCTGGTGGGCGCAGGGGTCTTGCCCTCCAAGGCGGGACTCTCTCGGGAAACTTCTCGCTCGCAAGAGCACATGTCCGGCGCCTCACAAGAGGCATTGGACACTACACCTATCGTCAAGGCGCACCAAGCGCCTAAGGAGCGGCGAGGCTCCATCGAACGCACCAAAAAGGGCAAAACCCCGGTTACAGGGCCTCGAAAGAGCTCTGTAATCTAATCTCTGAAATCTCTGTAATTAATACTTCTGTTTCCGTACACACAGCACCTATTTACTTCCAATATAGATACACAAATAATTCAATGGAACGTCAGAGGTCTTCTTAGGAACCTTGATGACGTACAAGAGCTTATCCAAAAACACAATCCAAAAGTGCTGTGTCTACAGGAAACACACTTAAAACCACAACACACAAACTTTCTCCGACCGTATGTCAAGTTTCGCAAAGATCGCGATGATGCTGTCGTATCATCAGGCGGTGTTGCCACTTTTATTCACAAAAGTATTTCGTGTCAGCGTTTACAGCTACAAACGCCCCTTGAAGCAGCGGCGGTTCGAGCTGTTCTTCTAAATAAACTCGTCACTATTTGCTGGCCTTACGTACCCCCACACTACAAATTAAACAAACATGAATTTCTGTCATTTATAGACGAATTGCCACAACCTTATGTTGTTGTTGGCGATTTCAATGCGCACAGCTGCCTGTGGGGCGACTCTGGTATAGACGCGCGAGGTCGTCTTGTTGAACAGTACCTTTTTTCTTCAGGTGCGTGCTTGCTGAATAAGAAGCAACCCACATATTACCCTCTAGCAAACAGAACCTTTTCTTCAAAAGATCTTAGTATAGTTTCCCCGTCCACACAGCCCGAACCCGAACGGGAAGTTACGAACAATCCTTACGGGAGCGACCACTTCGCCATACTGAAAGAACATCTAAAGAAAACGACTATCCTCCACAAGCTCCTAAGTGGAAGATAGACACAGCCGACTGGGAGAAATTTCGAACTCTCACTAGCATCTCATGGGCTGACATGTCTTCTTTAGAAATTGATGCTGCTGTGTAGTATCTTACAGCATTCATAATAGATGCCGCATCAAAATGCATATCCGAAGTAAGTGGTTTGGCATGCAAACGACGTGTCGCGGTGGAACAGTGCATGTAGGATCGCCCGTAAGAATCAGAACAAGGCGTGGGGGTTGCTACGCGCTTCGCCCACTGCAGAAAATCTTGTCAACTTTAAAAAAGTATAAAGTCCCAAGGTTGGAGAACCCGCCGACAGGCCAGAAGAGAAAGCTTGCAGAAGTATTTATCAAGTATTAACTCGTTTACAGATGAGGCCAAAGTCTGGAACAGTGTAAATAGAATTACCAAAATTACCAGAGGGCGACAAACATATACACTCCCTCTGGTAAATACACAGGGCGATACACTGCAAGTTCAGGCAGACTCACTTGGGGAGCACTTTGAGAGGGTATCAAGTTCAAATCATTCTTCGCAATCCTTCCTGAAATATAAAGAAATAGAAGAACGTAAGCCATTAACAAGAAAAAGTCTAGAGAATAAGCCTTACAACCGTCCATTTAGTATTGCCGAATTAAGAGCTGCCTTGAGCGCATGCAAGAGCTCCGCACCAGGATCTGATAGAATCAGTTATGAAATGCTCAAAAATTACACAATAACACGCAAGTTACACTATTCACACTTTTCAACACCATCTGGCATGCAGGGTACCTTCCAACCGCATGGAAGGAAGCCATTGTGGTCCCTGTTTTGAAACAAGGCAAAGACCGTTCCTCAGTGGCAAGTTACCGCCCGATAGCCCTCACAAGTTGCATTTGTAAGGTGTTTGAAAAAAAGATAAATCGGCGACTCATTCATTTCCTTGAACTGAACAACATGCTTGATCCCTATCAGTGTGGTTTCAGAGAACGGCGCTCCACAGCTGACCATCTTGCATGCATCGAAGGAAACATCCGTGACGCATTTGTACACAAACAGTTTTTCCTATCCGTATTCCTCGATATGGAGAACGCATACGACACAACGTGGCGCTAGGGAATCTTGAGAGACTTGTCAGAAATGGGCATTTATGGTAATATGCTAAACCTAATATAATGCTATTTGTCCAATCGTACATTCCGCGTAAAAGTCGGCAATGTACTGTCACGTCCTTTTACACAAGCAACTGGTGTACCCCAGGGAGGTGTGCTTAGCTGCACGCTCTTTATAGTGAAGATGAACAGGCTTCGTGCTTCATTACCACCGGCCATTTTTTTACTCTATCTATGTGGATGGCATTCAAATTGCTTTTAAATCCTGTAACCTCGCAGTGTGCGAGAGACAGGTACAGCATAGTTTGAACAAAGTATCAAAATGGGCAGAGAAAAACGGATTTAAAATCAATCCTAACAAAACTTCTTGCGTTCTTTTTACACGAAAGAGAGGCCTGGTCCCGGATCCTTGCTTAGAACTGTGTGGACAACAAATTCCTATCAACAACGAGCACAGATTCCTAGGTATTATACTAGACGATAGCCTCACTCTCATTCCACACATCAAATATCTGAAGGAAAAATGTCTAAAAACAATGAACCTAATGAAACTCCTATCTAAGACTACGTGGGGTAGTGACAGAAAGTGTCTAATGAATCTCTACAAGAGCCTAATACGGTCATGATTGAATTATGGGGCCGTAGTGTATAACTCTGCCGCCTCGAGCGCGCTAAGGATGCTGGATCCTGTCCATCATCTAGGTATCCGCCTAGCCACTGGCGCTTTCAGAACAAGCCCGATCGAAAGCTTATATGCCGAATCGAATGAGTGGCCGCTTCACTTGCAGAGATCATACGTCAGCTTTACTTATTTCCTTAAAGTACATTCCATTCCTGAACACCCATGTTTTAATACCATTACCGATATGACGTATGCTACACTTTTCCGCAACCGTCCGTCTATAAGACAGCCGTCCTGGCTGCGTATGAAGAAGCTTAGCGATGAAATGCATGTCCCACTCCTCGAGCTTCCCTTAATGCACCTAACCAAGCTCTTACCCCCTTGGGAGTGACAGGTGATAGAATGTGACGTATCCTTTTTAAAAGTCACAAAACACGCTCCAGAGGTCGAAATAACAATGCATTTCCTACAACGTCAGTACAAGCACTTGCGCGCAGAGTTCTACACAGACGCTTCCATGTCACATGCCGGAGTGACCTATGCAGCCGTCGGTCCATCCTTCTCGGAATCTGATGTACTACATCCAGAAACAAGTATCTTTACGGCTGAGGCCTACGCATTATGGGGTCTGCTGTAAAGCATATAAGGAAATCAAAACTCCAAAAAGCCGTAATCTATACAGACTCCCTAAGTGTGGTGAAGGCCTTAATGTCACCCTACAAACAGAAAAAACCTGTACTTACTGAGGTCTATTCCGACCTGTGCAAAGCTTATCTATCTAACCAGCCATTGCACCCCCTGCTGTTAATAATACTGCTTTGGTGCCTCTCACAGATCTGAAACCTTACATACGAAAAAAACTGCGAAACCACAGGAAACGCATGTGGGACGCAGAAATAAATAATAAACTGCACGTTATAAAGCCACAGTTAGGTTTTTGGCCCTCCCCAACAAAATCTCGGCGAACAGATGTCCTATTCTGTCGCCTCAGAATAGGACACACATTTGGGACCCATCATTTTCTACTTACTGGAAGTGAACTTCGAACCTGTGGTAGATGCGCTGAGAGGCTGACCGTCCTCCATGTTCTCTTGGAGTGTCGGAAAGGCGAACCTGAAAGAAAGAAACATTTTCCGCTTGCATACCGTTAATACATCCCTCTACACCCGGCTATGTTTCTTGGTAAGGAACCGCTTTTTAACACCAAGGCAGTCCTCGACTTCTTAAAGGATGTAGTTTTACACGTTACAAGCCCATTAAATTCGTAGAGCATCCTCGCTCCAGAGGATGCCACTGCCATAATTGTTTTGAATAGCACATGCCTCCAGGCCCTTGTGTCTCACGGGCTCAAAGGAGGGAGTAGTCCTCTAGCATATCCTATATAACCTTATATATTTTTAGACATCGTATCATTCTTTTTAAATGCGTCTTAATGTTGATAGCACACGTCATAAGTCATCGCCATAATCTTATTATACAGATTTTGCGCACTTTAGCGCGACCATTTTTAAGGCCCCTCTACATCTACGTCACACCAACTTCGTAGAACTCATGATTACACTGCAAACTCATTAACATGGACATGGCGCTCTATGGCCATACTTCGCCCTTGCGCCATAAAACATCAAACATTCATTCATTCATTCATTCATTCATTCATTTTCAACTGGGGTTCGCCATTAGAAACTCTTTACCGCCCGCTGTGCTCCCGTTTGGACGAAAGCTTAAGCGGCGCTTAAACCGAGCAAAGCCCGTCATCCTGCGTAGTATCTGGGGAAAAGCCCATTGACAAGCAAAATTTAGAAACTGCGTCGGTTGCAAGGTGTTCGTGCTCATTGAGCGGCAGCCACTATGACCTGTGCAACTGTGTGCCGGAACCGCATAAACAGAGATGCGCTCAGCCTCGTTTGCACGCGCTACTACGCGAACGAAAAGAAAAAAGTTCTAGCGGTTCACCGCACTACTAGGGGTAAAGTAAAACGGTGGCTTTTAACCAAACTGTCAGGGCGACATGAGAACAATTCGCCCATGTTCGACAAGTATTACAGGAGCCTTCTGTACTTCGGCGGACATGTTTGACGATACATAATACTCCCCTCCTCCGAAGATGGGCTGACGCAATTGTTTGTTCATGTTTGTTCGCACATATAATTCTGATGTCGAAACGCATGAACACCTAGAAAATATATATTTAGGTCACATTCTTGCAAAACAAATGTGGTTGCCCTCCTTTTTTTTCTTTCTTTTTGTAGAAATCTGCGTGCCATAGGAAACGCTTATAACGACGCGCACTGCTCGTATAATATTCCATTTACTTGCTTGAAAATGTCGGCACTTAAACGTAACGGTGGTCTGTCGCAGACTCGCCCGGCGTGAACCCCCCGGGTCATGCCCGAGAGAGCTATATAGGAAGGCCTTCTCCTCCGGGTTAAGGATTAAGAAACAAGTCGTTGACCTGTCGAACGAGAAAGCAATCGTTGATTACTTGGCATACTCAATACCATCATCGTTATTTATAACGAGAAGAGAGAATACCACCGTAAAGGCACCAACAAAGCAAGACATATCTCCAACCTATAAAAACGAAGTCATGCGGCTAATAAACTGGGAGCTTTGACGTTCCCAAAACTGCACACGCGGGTTATGAGAGATGCCGTGGCCAGGAATTGAACAGGCGACATCGTGCTAAGCGGCGCAGTCACTAGGCCGCCTCGGCGGGTAGAACATTAACTTCAGTTCTAGATTAAGAAAACACTGATTATCATAAAGGAGTTAAATGCAATAATAACGCTGCGCAATAGATTTGTGCAAGTGACAATTACTTTCCCATAACCACATCGCTTCTCGTTTTGGGCAAACATAAGGAAGCGCGCAAAACTTCATTACGCAAGTTCTGCGCAGTAATCTCCCCCTTTAACTTGAGCGAGCTTTCAGTGCCGTCGTCATTTTAAGTTTCCTAACTTGCGGCAACGTTCTCGAAACCGCAGACCCCATCTGTGCGGGGCCAACACCCTCTAGAGAACTTAAGGCCGTCTGGCTGTACCCTCTCCCTTTGAGCTACGTCACGCAAAAGAGGCCCACATAGAAGTTCCGTGCATCTTGCTACGAAGCTACGAGCGACGCACCTGAGTTGAAAATGAGACGCGGAAGACCGAGTGGGTTACGACGGCGATAACAAGTCGATCAGTTCCGGGAACCCTGCCACTCCTTGGATAGTTTCGGTACAGTGAACTAGAAGCAATTCAGTGCAACGAGCGGAGTGGGCCGCGCGTTGCACCGCGTGTCACCCGCAGTGCCAACCAAAGCAGTGACGCTGCCGTCGACCACTGTTGAAGGCGACCGGTCTGGGCACGCACGACCATTGCATTTGAGTGGTGTGTTTTGAATGCGGCCACTTGGATCAATGAGTGCAAAGCAACGTCTCAACCACTGCTACGCTCCAGGGTGTAGCACAGGATACGCCCGAACTGACAGTGCGAAGGAGCTATCGCTATTCAAGGTGCCTGCAGACCCGGAACGGAAGTGCACGTGGGAGAGAAACCTGCATGGAGCCGACAAGCCGCTAACTACAGACTGCGCGGTATGTGAACTGATGTGAAATGATGACAGAGGCTTGCTTTACCCCTCGGTGGAATTGTTCCGTTTTATCACAAGGCTTGAAGACGTTTTCACAAATTGCTTTAGTGCTCAAAAAGTTCATTGGGAAAGTGTAATGGACATCCTGCTCATGATTCATTGTGCCGCTCCCTTGAAGGTGGGATGCAGAGCTCATGCAGAGAGCCTGACTCCTCACATAGTCAGCTTTTATGTCACGGTACGGCTGCATTTTTCTATCAAAGGTTTGAACAAAGCACATATGCTGTCAAAAAGAAAGGCAGCACAGCTCCTGAAGCTAAGCAGACTGACTTAGCTCAATTTATACACTGCTTGTTAAGTGCATTAAAGCTCTCAGGATTATTCTTGTGCTATTGCAGAGCGCCTGCAATAAAATCGTATGGGACAGAGAAAACAGTTTCGAAGTTGTTCCTCCTTCTTCTTTTCTGCGCGTCATATTTCGTCTTCTGTAGCACCTGCTGTAAATTGAAGTGCTTTCTCGTGTAAATATTCAATCCGCCTTAATCGGCCGGATTTCTGTGCATGTGCAACCTAGCAGATACTGTAAACAAGGTGTCTTTTGCGATCGCAAACATCATGCGAATGTTTGGTCCCGCGAATAAGTATTGCTTCGTAAAATTTAGTACTCGCAAATTAATCCGCTATTGCTATCTAGCCCGAGTTGGCGACTAAGTGTGAGAAATAAAAAGAAAGAAATTGCAGCGCATCGACTGTCCTTCGTCTGTTACTGGTTTAGCTTTGTAAGACACGCCCGAAATCATACAGCCAGCTCAAACCCCTCTGCGCAGATAAATTAGCCAAAAAATAATTGCCAACACAAGCTTAATTACGTTAAAGCAGCGGTTGTACATAACCATATACGCTTTCTATTTTTCTGTGCCACGTACGCTGCAGAGACAAACTAGGGCGAGCTATCAAGAGCCGTCGATTGCATCGCCGCCGCTGCAGGTGCCACCGCGCGCGTAAGCGGAGAGGCGCGGTCGCGCCGCTGGAAAGTATTCTAGTACACTGTAGCTTCGGGGTTAGAAAAGTCCTGGCAGGTTGCGAGATGCTTCCGAGCGCACTTTTTTTCTGAACGTGAACCGTGCATGTAGTCTCTGCGCTTGTGCTGCGATTGCGGTTGTGTGTCCGGCAATCCTTCATTGCCGCGGAATGTGGATTACGCTCATGCCAGGATATGCCTAATAAGTGCTGCGTGCTCGATTGCTGGGGCAATTACAAATCGGGGCCGAAAAATCATGCGTTCGTGTTTCCGCAAGGTCAATGACAGAATATTGGGTGCCAATGTTAAGGCAAAGAAGAGAAAAGCTGGAATTCTGGCGAATAAGGCAGCTGTTTCTTTGTTAATAGTTGCACGAATGTTTTGTATCTCCATTGCTAAACTCATTTGAGGTGTAAATATGTGGACTGGGTGCTGAATGTAACAATGCCTCGGAAGCGAAATTATCTGTTTAGAGCCTAATCTAGGCTGGAATAACTACGTGTGTCCCGAATGTGAAGAAGGGCACACCAGTGAAGCTGTCATGAGATATGTGTTACGGTGCAATGCTAACATTCTGTTGAACTTTTGTGGTCACATGAACGGCAACTCTTGGACACCGACGATGAATCAAGGCAAGAAAGCGACTCTGAATAACAAGGCAACACTGTGACTTTTCAATATAAGACATGCTCCGTGTTATCATTTACCCGAAATTCGTTCTCAATCCTAAGGTTGAACGATTTCATTTTTTATGAACGGGCTGTTTAATAATGCAGAGCGTAAATAGTTTTGCATAAATAAAATATTCTTGGAACACTCTCTGTTCTCTGCGGGCCATCTGCTCAACTATGCCTAAAAAGAAAAAAAACAACTGCGCTCTGGTTAACGTTGCCCATAAGGGCGCGATCCCTTCATTCAACCCGTATCCTCGAGCACGCCGCCGGCCTCTTCTCCGTAACGTCACTCGCCGAGCGCTCAGGCCTTCTCTTGTCTAGGTGGTGTTGGCGTGGCTCTGACATGAGAAGAGGAAAGCGCTAAACTCTATTGCTGTTGCACATGCAATTCCGGTCCGTCGCAAGACACACATTCTCGGGCTCCCGGCAAAACGCAGAGCGCCGCAGTTTTCGTTTTCCTGCTCGACACGGGCCTTGAAAAAGGGTCCCTCAAGCTTACGCGGGTCTATTGTGTACACATTACGTTCATAGTTTTGGGTGTTCATATACGTAATGTGAACGGAGTGCAAGCAACGTTCTACGTCATTGCGCGTATATTTTCATAATTACGCGTGTTTATGTGCTTTGATATTGCGTCTGTACAGCGTTTGTATACTCATAGTGCATATACGTGTTTTTAATAGTGCTTATTTTATTTATGTATTGATGTATTTATTGAGTACGTATTGTGCAAATAAATGTTCTTTTGGCCGAGCAATCCGTACAAACGATCGCCTTCACGCGCGCAATATGTTCCTGTATTTGCGCTGTGTTTTGGTATAAATTTGAAGTGTTCACAACGATACTCGGTTAACGTTAGGTACGTCACGCTATAGGCCGACATAAGACCGATGTCGATAAGAAGTCGCGACGTGATGCTGACGCCAACATTTAGCTGACTAATTGGTAGACTGTATCATTGGGAGACATGTATTGTCGTACCAGTGAAGGTCGACTTCTTTGCGCGAGACTCAGAGTGGTATCGATACGGCGGCGCGACTCACCATTCTGAATAGCTACACGTAAGCGCTAGCTTTCGAACGCCAACGGACAAGCATACGCGACGAGCGGATGATACGCGACTCGGGGCCCCTCGGTAAGCGCTGAAAGCTTTTTCCTTTTTTTATTTTTACACACAAGTATTAAGTGCTGCTCAAATTCAGCGAAAATATATCGTGTACCTAGACGCGTTCAAGACCGCGTGCATGCATGAAATTCAGGAAACAAGAGATTAGGACCACGGAAAATTGACACTATATCGTGCAACGTATGACGATCAGCAAAACGCGCAAAGAGTGGACAAATCAGCTTATCTGTTAGGCATGTAGGGCCCTCTGGGCAGTACTTTTAAGCGGCAAGGTAGCATAGCCGCCTGTGGGATTATCTCACTGAGCTATGTCGAATGCTCAGTTGCGGTAGTCGGAAGTTCAGATCCCTCCCCCCGCCCCCCTCGCTTTTTTTCTTAACGATGGTGTATTGAATTTGACATCTACAGTGTACTACATCTACAGGCTTGGAGTGACGCCTGACAACGGCGAAAGATGCCGAGAGCGAGTGGGGCTGTGCTAATCTAAGTACAACCAAATTAGAAAGGCCTAGTAAGCTTGAACAAAGACACTCCCTCACCAGAACAGGAATTGGCCTCCCGGGGGCAGTATTCGGCCACAACCTCCCTGATGATATCGACAGTTGACCAATGGCCCTCAGTCCCCAGCAGCTGCGGAGCACCTGACTAAGGCGGCGGTCAGACCTGTAACGCAGCACAGGGTGCTAAGAATGTCTGCGTCCGGACAGGCCGCCAATGAAAACTGACCCTGTCAACCTTTAACAGCCGAACTCTGCCGAGTGAGGCTAGTTTAGCAGGACTCTCTGAGTAATTATCAGACGTTGTTTGTGATATTATCGGCCTTAGTGAGATTATAAGAACTGGTGAGGCTTATACAGTGCTACATAACGGCCTTTTCCTCTACTATAGAGGTGTCCGTGATAAAAAGCAATACAGGGTAGGATTCCTAATTCATAACGACATAGCGTGCAACATTGACGAATTCTACAGCATTAATGAGAGGGTAGTAATAGTCGTAATCACACTTAATAAGAGGCATAGATTGAAGGTAGTACAAGGCTACGCTCCAACAGCCAGTCACGACGATGAGGAAGTAAATCAGTTTTATGAAGATGCTCAATTAGCGATGAGAAAAGTACAAACTCGGTATACAGTAGTAATGGGCGACTTCAATGCAAAAGTGGGGAAAAGGCAGGCTGGGGAACAAGCAATTGGAAACTACGGCATCGATTCTAGAAACGCTAGAGGAGAGATGCTGGTAGAATTCGCAGAAAGGAATAAGCTGAGAATAAGGAACACCTTTTTCAGGAAACATAGCCACAGAAAGTGGACCTGGAAAAGCCCTAATGGTGAAGCAAGAAATGAAATTGATTTCATACTTTCTGCCTATCCCAGCATATTGCAGGATGTAGAAGCGATAGGTAGGGTAAAGTGCAGTGGTCATAGGTTAGTGAGGGCTAGAATTCACCTCAATTGAACAGAGAAAGAGTAAAATTGGTCAAGAAGAAACAGGTCCACTTTAAAAAAATTAGAGGGTTTTAGGTGCTAAAACCACTTTTGAATATGAGGCACGCCGTAGGGGAGGACTCGGGAAATTAAGACCACCTGGGGTTCTTTAACGTGCGCCTAAACCTAAGTACACGGGTGTTCTCGCATTTTGCCCCCATCGAAATGCGGCCGCCGTGGCCGGGATTCGATCCCGCGACCTCGTGCTCAGCAGCCTAACACCATAGCCACTGAGCAACCACGGCGGGTAGGTCAACTTAGAGGCAGTAAGGGTAAAAGCAGACAAATTTAAGCTGGTACTTGCAAACAAATATGTAGCCTCAGAACAGAGAGAGGATGCTGATGACATAGAGGTAATAAATGAAATCATAATAGAGAGTTTTAGAATAGGGGCCCCAAACGTTTTGGGGCCCCAAAGAAATAGCGTCGAAGCCACTGCGCATGCGCAAGACGCAAACTGCCTTTGGGTTTTGCGTTGGGAACGCTATTTCACCGATTTAGCGGGAGCCCAAATAGCGGCCCCAAAAGTTTTGCGCCGGCAAACATGGCGGCACCCATCGAAGCGACGGCTCTAACCTAGCACCAAACTGGGTTCGATTCGCGGTAACGCGTGAAGTTCGCAAGTTAGGATAAGTGACTGAGGTTATCGCTTTCTCTCAACTAGCGTGTGTTATGAAGATTGACTCATTAGACGCCGCTGATTTTGAATTAGATTGTGGATTTTATGGCTCTTAGGCCTAACACGGCTATGCTTGGCTGGTGAAGGCTAGTAAAGTTGGTTTGCTCAAAACTAAGCGCAACTAATTGTTTGCTGCTAACAGAATAACCTCTAAATTGTAATTAAAGGCGAATACACGAAAGCCAAAATTTTTATTCCTATCATAAAATGGTATATTTTATGTAATTATTTCTAATAGCTTTTCTTTGACGCCGTAGTGGCGCTGTCAGCGCAAGACGCTATCCGCAAACGCGAAACCCTATTCTAAAGCTCTCCACACCTACGTGCCCCAACGCTAACACCCGCAAAGCTCTTTGGGGCCCCAAACTATTGGGGCCCCTATTCTAAAGCTCCCTAATGAGGCTGGGGCTTCAGCAGCAGCAATCGAAGTGGGAGGCAAGGCACCAAGGCAAGCTCTCCCAAGTAACAAAGGACCTAATAAAGAAACGACAAAGAATGAGTGTCTAACTCAAGAGATAAGATAGAATTCGCGGAACTGTCAAAACTTAAAAATTAAATTATGGGGTTTTACGTGCCAAAACCACTTTCTGATTATGTCACGCCGTAGCGGAGGACTCCGGAAATTTTTACCACCTGGCGTTCTTTAACGTGCACCTAAGTCTAAGTACACGGGTGTTTTCGCATTTCGCCCCCATATAAAGGCGGCCGCCGTGGCCGGGATTCGATCCCGCGACCTCGTGCTCAGCAGCCCAACACCATAGGCACTGAGCAACCACGGCGGGTGCTGTGAAAACAGATCAACAAGGCGAAAATAAGTGATATTCGAAATTATAGCGCGAGAAAGACTGAAGAAGCCGTAAAACATGGGCGCAGCCCGAAATCAGTGAGAAGGAAACTTGGCATAGGAGAAACCAAGATGTATGCACTGAAAGATAAGCAGGGTAATATCGTCATCAATCTCGAAGGTATAATAAAAGCAGCGGTGGAATTCTATACTGACCTGTACAGTACCCAGAAGACTCGCGAGTACTCCATTCGAAACAATAATGAACCGGATACAGAAACTCCTCCTACAACTAGAGGGGAGGTCAGAAGGGCCCTGCAAGACATGAAACAGGGAAAAGCGGCAGGATAAGATGGAATAAACGTTGATTTAATCAAAGATGGAAGAGACATATTGCTAGAAAAACTAGCGGATCTCTATTCAAAGTGTCTATCGACTCCAAGGGTCCCAGAAAATGGGAAGAATGCAAATAATATACTAACCCAGAACAAGGGAGACGTTAAAGAACTGAAAAATTATAGGCCCATTAGCTTACTCCCAGTATTATATAAAACATTTACTAAAATATTCTCCAATACAATCAGGGAAACACTGAACTTTAGTCAACCAAGGGAACAGGCAGCTTCAGGAAGGGACACACTACAATGAATTACATCCATGTCATTAATCAGGTTATCGATAAATCCGCATAGTAGAATAAGCCTCTCTATATGGCTTTCATAGATTACGAAAAAGCATTTGATTCGGTAGAGATACCAGCAGTCATAGAGGCATTGCGTAATCAAGGAGTATGGACCACTTACGTAAATACCCTGGAAAAAATCTACTGAGATTCCACAGCCACTTTAATTCTACACAAGAAAAGTAGGAAGATACCTATAAAGAAAGGGGTCAGACAAGGAGACACAATCTCTCCAATGCTATTCACTGCGTTCTTGGAAGAAGTATTCAAGCTATTAAACTGGGAGGGCTTAGGAGTAAGAATCAACGGCGAATATCTCAGCAATCTTCGATTTGCAGATGACATTGTCCTGTTCAGTAACACAGGGGACGAGTTACAACAAATTATTGAGCACCATAACAGGGAGAGTGTAAGAGTGGGGTTGAAGATTAATATGCAGAAGACAAAGATAATGTTGAACAACCGGGCAAGGGAACAAGAGTTCAGGATCGCAAGTCAGCCTCTAGAGTCTGTGAAGTAGTACGTTTACCTAGGTCAACTAATCACAGGGATCCCTGGCCATCAGAAGGAAAGTCACAGAAGAATAAAAATGGATTTGATCGCATACGGCAGAGCTCGTGAACTCCTGATTGGGAGCTTACCGCTATCATTTAAAAGGAAAGTATACAATCAGCGCATTTTACCGGTGATGACATATGGGGCAGAGACTTAGAGACTGACAAAGAAGCTTGAGAACAAGTTAAGGACCGCGCAAAGAGCTATGGAACGAAGAATGCTAGGCATAACTTTAAGAGACAGAAAGAGAGCGGTTTGGATGAGAGAGCAGACGGGTATAGACGATGTTCTAATTGACATCAAGAGAAATAAATGGCGCTGGGCAGGTCATGTAATGCGCAGATTAGATAATCGTTGGACCATTAGGGTGACAGAATGGATACCAAGAGAAATGAAGCGCAGTAGAGGACGGCAGAAGACTAAGTGGTGCGACGAAATTAGGAAGCTTGCGGGTGGTAGTTGGAATCAGTTGGCGCAGGACCTGGGTAATTGGAGATCGCAAGGAGAACCTTCGCCCTGCAGGGAACATAACATAGGCTGATGATGATGGTGACGATGATGATGATTATCAGTATGACGAAGGTGTGACCGACGAGAGTAAGTCGTTATAGCGTGACAGGCTTTCGTGCAGGGTGCACGAAAGCAGTGTCCGTTGATTGAGAACATCCCTCCGACAACGCTAACGTCGCCGCAAGCGCGCGTGTTTACGTATTAATTGACGGTCAAATTGAGTCGAAACGTACTTCTTAAGCCTAAATGCACGATTTACAGCCCCTTCCGGCAGTCCACATCTAGTTTCAGGCAGTGTAGATCTCGTTCAGCGCAGCTTCATTAGGCATAACACAGCCTACGAGTCCATCTAGTATACCGGCGGACTTAAAGTATAGGATAAACAAGTACTACGAAGGAAACTGCTTTTAACTTCGCTGCTAGCCGTACCGACTTGAAGTGAATTACGATTAGCCTCGTGCTGTGCACAGACAAAAACGGGACGCTGCGACATGGCGCAGTGCCAACACCGCTGTACATCAGCGCTCTTGATCGAAGGCTGTCGGTCGCACACGCCGGCGCCTCCATGGACGAAGTCCAACTACGTGGAATGGGAGATTTGCGTGTATCGTTATGCTGACAAGTTTATTACGTACCGAGAAACACAGTTTGCCTTTCATGCCAAACAGGCAGCAAGCGGTGGCTCTTTCGATACTGCAGCGTAAAGAACATCGCTCGTTGTCACGCGACTACGGCAGGCATCGGGGTTTTCACTTTATAGCTATACACGCTCTCTAATTGAGCGCGTAGGTGCGATTTTACTCCAGCAATATGCTATCGAACACACAAACTATACGGCTGATGAAGAACACGAAAAGTGAGAACCATCTGTCAAAATCAGCAGTGACCGCTCTCCCCAAAACGGCGAGTAGGGGGTCGTGTATGCGACCACCTAATCGCCGTTTTCGAAGTCCCAGGGACGCTCATACCTTCTTGTCGCAGTGTGATATGCTTCTGTTATGCGCATGAGAACTGTTCATACAGGTCTTGACAAGAGAAGAAGCGGAGGGGCTTGATTGTGTTAATTATAACCAGATAAAGCCAACAGACAATGAAGCCATCGGGAAAATTAGCTGTGGTTAAAATTTGAATGTAGAAAATAATAAAGAAAAGGCAAATATAAAGTGGACAAACATCGAACTTGTCACCGGTGGGAGCTGAATCGACAATCTGCGCATTTCGTCATTATTTCGTGTCAGCGGTGCACGGTTTCTGCTGTACTTCAAGCGAACAGCGAGTGGTGACCGTACAGGTGCCGATGTAAACAAATGCGCCGTTCTACGCAATCGTTTGCGGAGAACGCATAAATACTCTGTGCGCAGTAACACCCCTTTAAAGAGCTATGCCCACTATACGGTCAAAATTGAGCTATACAAGGAATTTTTATCGTCCTATTGGCGTGTACGTTCAGTGGAGGTCTAAGAGCGAAAAACGCATGAACCCGGCTGCATCGATACGCCTACTCTCCACTAAGCGGAATCGAGCCCAGCTCGACCTTGATGTGGGTGGCTGGCGAGTGTTCATCTCCATAGATTTCCACTTCCTGAGCATGTCTGAATTCATATTGAGTAGGACTAAATAGGAATAATAGGGCTACAAGCGTAACCACTGTAGCAATCGCGCTACAGTGGGATGTATTCGTTCAGAGGCACATCGCATGGTGACTGGTTTTGCCGGTGTAGCTGCACGAAAGCACGTCCTCTTATTTCTCGACTACTTGCGGTTTTAAGTGGCGCTAGTGTCGCTGGGGACCTGGTTGCACTGCCCAGGAAGCGTCCAGTGACACTAAACGAAAATAACGGCTGACAAATGCACAAAAGCATTTCAGCTCGTTTCAAGCTGCGTACCTACATGCACCTCTCTGCGTCCTTGCGGCGCGCCGACGCCGTACGTTTTCTTCCTCGCGGAGCCCGCTAAGATGGCGCCACAGCGCTATGCAAAAGGCGGATTCACGTAGCACCGCGCTTGACCCTCCAGCGATCGTACGCAGACACACGGGGCAAAACAGCGGCGGAAGACGGATTCGGGCGCCCCTCCTTATCGCCGCCGTTGGCCGTCTGGACTGAGGGAGCATCGCGGCAGATAGCCGGCTGTAAAAATTTATTTGACCTGCCCTAAAAGAAAAAGAAAATTCCTCACCGGGCGTGTCGCGCCGGCATTGTAGCGACCTGTAGAGTTTTTTCGTTTAGCGCTTGTGTTTTTCGTGGCCATGTGAAGAATAGCACTACCCCCCCCCCCCCCCTCTTTCGCGGCGTCAAGATTGTATAAGCCGTCGTCGGACGATCGTATACGTGTAAATGTGGTGATGTGATCACATGCGTGAACCGCGGTAGTTTTGGCGGGGCAACGTACGGAAGAGGGAAAAGCTCGCTGAGTAGGGGCACCACCCAATGACACAGCGCGTACTGAGGAAGAAACACAATGAGCTCGTCGGCGCGATAACGGGCGAGAAGGGGTCATGAGTGACGTCACCGAAGGGCTTGGCGTCTACTTATGAATGCCACCGCCTGCCCGTCCGTCACTCAGCCGCCCGGCCAGAGACAGCTCACACCAGCAAACAGGGATACTGAAGGTGCAGCATCTCGGTAAGCGCCCCCTTGTTTTTCAGCTTCTTTTCATTGTTTCATTCATTTGTGTTCTCGGTTGTCTGCTCCTACCGGTGACGTGGAATGGCTTCCTGCTACACATGTCATTATTGGAAGATGCCGATAAGCGACTCTCACGGCCATGGCCGAATATTGCGATCACTCTTGAGGTTGCGCTCAGGGAGAAATTAATTAGTGGCTTGACAACGCTCGCGGAAGGAGTTAGTTGCTCTTGCGTCCGAGAGAAGCGCGATCAAATTCAGAAGTGTGCTAGTAAAAAGTCAATGATTGAAAAGTGATAACGAATCAAGTGTGGAGCATCCGAGGAATGCGCAAGGTGCGTTACTAACCTGTATGCATCATCGGCATTCGAATGAGAAAGAGGCTAAAGATCGTTGTTGCCCCGGTTCTCTCCTCCTACAATGACCGAAGTGGATTCATCAGGCGTGATATACATTTTTTTTTCACAAAATATAATATTGTGAGATGCAACAGTCACCCGTCGCTGTGGTTATGTGGCTATGGCGCTCTGCTGCTGAGCACCACATGGCTGGCGCGACTTCCTGCCGTGGCGGTCACAGCCCGATGGGGGGCGTAAATTCACGTACGCTGTTTTGGATGCGCGTTATCAGCTGGTCGAAATCATTCTGGCGTCTCTCGTATTTCAGTGTGTTGCTTTGGGAGGTTAAACTCCACTATTTGAATGGGAATGCAAAGTGAGCGTAGCTCAACAACTGGCTTCAACAACTGGCTTCAACAACAGCCAAGAACGCTTAAACCAGGTAGCCAAGTAACGCGCGCCAGCAGCCAAGCGGGTATATTAAAACAGATGTTAGCCTCGGACTCCTGCATGCGGCTGCTTATTTGGCCACGTGACTTGTATAATGCAACTCGCGTATTTATTGCGCCATTTTGTGCGGATCATTGCACATTGCGCTTGCTTTTCTGCGAAGCAGCAGTCAAGTCCAGGAACCAGACATGTGGCTCTCACTGCTGCAAAAATGAACCTGGAGTCTTTATTTTTTGCTCAAAATCTATACATTCGCCGCGCCCCAGGCGCTCCGCCCTCTTCTATCGCCATTGCATTAGTTCGGGTACGCACAAGAGTACAGCGGTGTCGTGTATAACCTGCAGCATGCGCCACGCTAAGTGTATGCCCGTCTCTTCTTGACGTTTAGTGCTGCGCTTGTGGACATGCGCGGTAATCCCCTAAGTGAAAACCACTCATTTCTGGCTTTCACAAGTTTGCCACGAATTACGAATGCGCGGATAGTGCAAAGGTACGAATGTTCTTACTGCAGTCAAAGACAACCTCAGTGTATGGTATTACAAAACTACCCGTGTAAGAGGAACTACCCGTGTAAGTGTACCACCTGGCAATGCGACCGGTGTAGTATATTTTTAAGTGATTCGATAAATAGTATTTCTGTCTATCAATACGCTAGGGTGTTTTTTGCGGCTAATTGCGCATCACATTTAAGACGTTCAGACGAGCGAGTTAGTTAAGCATACTGAGGTGCATAAGATGCGCCTACTAAACGTGTCGCCAGAACAGTGATGCCAAGTCAAGGCAAACGCACGCGTAATCGTCCTTTTTTTTTTAGATTGAAGTGTATAATAATTATGAATGGGCTTAAGCTCTACGCATAGCTTCATAATATAATCAAGGAGAGGATAAATGAAAGTAGAAAAAAAAGGACTATGCATGCCTTCAGCGGTAGCCGAACCCACCACCTCCACATCTCGCGTGCGATGTACTACTAACTGCACGCTTCCCAGCTGTCATGCGTTTATGGGCTTGTTTCAGAATGAACCATCTATAAAGTGACCCGCCGTGGTTGCTCAGTGGCTATTGTGTTGGGCTGCTGAGCACGAGGTCGTGGGATCGAATCCCGGCCACGGCGGCCGCATGTCGATGGGGGCGAAATGCGGAAACACCCGTGTACTTAGATTTAGGTGCACGTTAAAGAACCCCAGTAGGTCGAAATTACCCGGGTCCTCCACTACAGCGTGCCTCAAAATCAGAAAGTGGTTTTGGCACAAGAAAACCCCATAATTTAATTGTTTAATGTATAGGGCGTGCTCATAAGTGTATCAGGATTTGAATGACGCGTAATTTGTAGTCGATGAAAACGCGTTTTGCTTGGCCCCTGCGTCAGCTCGCGCACGTGACCACCGCGTGCCTCCCGACCAGAGGCCAACGTGCTCGTGCGGGTGCTACGAGGCTCTGCCAGAAGAGGAACTGCTCGGACGGCAACTGTTGCCTAGGCTTGCATGAAACCGAACACGGAGCAGAAAGTAAAATCTCTTGCCTTCGTCTCTTCATGGCTCGATTCGGAGAAGTGCGCCGCTTTCGTGTATGCGCAAGCTTGCTAAGAAAGCACTAGTTCTCCACGTGATTTAAAAGAAATACAAACACACACACACACACACACACACACATATATATATATATATATATATATATATATATATATATATATATATATATATATATTGGGGTAGCAGATCAGAAATGTGATGAGCCACTCAGTCTGACGTTGCCCAAGAGGCCGAGATTCGGAGTCTAGCTTCATTCACGACTCATTAACGTACTTTCTTCCTCGTGCTCATCAACTCGAAGGTCAGCAAACCAAATGGCGCTCCTCTCGCCATCCATGTACTGGTAAACGATAAAATCTGAGAAGTCTGTATACATATATCGCCCGTTTGAAATCGACATCATGGAGCGTTCTTCCTGACATTCGAAATTTTTCTTGCGAAGGTAGGTTCAGTCACGACGAATCAGAGTAAGATTGGTTTTTGGTTATCGTGACCTGCTTCCTATTGGATTGTGCGTTCGCTGCGCCTTCTTCCACTACCATAATAGACAGCCTCTTCCTCCCCTTCCCTCCTTTCTTTTTTTCATATGATCTTTGCTTGCGAATGGCTATTGTGAATCTTGGCCCGACAGATTTGCAAAGCTCTTCGTATACGTAAGCTTGGTAAGTCTAGCACCTTGACCATCGTATCGTTGCAGCTTGGTTCCATAAATGGCCCAGTAATTCCGCACGCCTCCCGTATTATCGCTAATAAAAATAGCGGAGAAATTCGAACATGTATAGAAGGGAACGTTACAGACAGAAAGTTAATTGACCAACTGACAAGCCGCGGCTGCTCGCATGTCGGCCTCAGGTACGAACAGTTGCGTGAAGGTTCGCGGCAATCATGCATGACACCTCTGGTGTGCGCGTTTGAGAAGTACCATGGCTCCTATATTCAATGTCTGGCACCTAAGCACTTGGCTCCAATTCGACTAGTGTCATCATTGTGCGGAACTTGAGCGAAAATCACAATAATACTTTACGCATCACAGTAGTTGGTGGTTTGATCCGCCGTACTGATGATACTTCTTTGGCAGACGGAAGAACGAATGAAGCCTTAAGACGTAATCCAGACAACTACTTCATATCCATGCTGCGCAAGGCAACCACCAAGATTTTATATGGTGCGGTAAACGTTACCACTTGACTCGGACACCACGGACAGAAATTTTACCAAAAGAAAAAAAAAGGCCCACTGACGCGTTTAATTGAAATATAACTTTATGAAACTTTTCCCGCCGCTTTAACGAGAGCTACGGACAATCCGTGAAAAAAAAGACCTTCGAGAGCTTCGATGTCACAATACAGGGCCATTATCTCCACTACAGAATCATCACTAAGGAGTACTGGCCGAACTGGAGTCATCCAAACTTTGAGTTGCATCGAAGCTATTGTAGCGCAAAGAAAAACGTACAGAAAAAAAGAGGACAGTGGTATCTTGTCTTGTGTCCTGTCCTCTTCTTTGTCCGTGTTTGCGCTACAGTAGCTTCAATGCTTATCAACCAGCTCGCACGAGAAAAAAGTTTTACTTTGAGTTGCAGGACGTATTGCCAAGTGCAGAAGTGATTGTCGCGGAACTACGAGGCAAGCGAGAGTGTTCTTACAGCCGTGTTAATATAGCAGCAAATGTGCGTACGCGAAAGATAAGACGCCACTGTTTTGCACACCTTTAAACTGGGCGCATAAATGTGGCGTAATCAGGGCTGGCACGCCGCAGGGGAGCATTCAGCTTGCTTTTAGAGTACTTTAGTACGTGTAATTAACACAGACGATGAAGACGTAAATACAGCTGACAAGCGCATCTCTCGAATGAAAGTGAGTGGCGCGCCTCAATTACGCGACCATTTCCAAACCAAGAGCTCCAACTTCAAAGCAGCCTCAACATATTCGACGACGTTTTCTGAAGCGCAGACGCAAGCCGCGGGCATTGAAAAATTAGAATAGGTACACCGATTTACCCGTCCATGCCAGCACTCACATTTTTCGAGCTCTTTATTCGTGCCTGTCTGCAAAGCAATTCAATTTACAAATTTTAACCGTTCTTGCTCCGATGTGAAAAAAAGGACCTTACTCTGTCGCCGTCTAGTAGCCATTTCTTTCACGGAGGCCGATTGGTTCCTCAATGGAATCACGGACAGCGACAATCGTTTCTAGTGTGGCATGGAAGAAATCTTAAAACACCTCCAGTGGGACTGCCCATCTTACGAAGACAAAAGACTTATCCTTCTGACATCGTTAGTAAAATTAGATTATCTGCCTTTTCGCATTTGAATTGAATATTATTCAATTTTTTTCGTTACAAAAATTGAGGAAGCACGCACAAAATATTAACCAATGTTCACTACAGAAGAAGATATGCTGGGACCCCGGCCGGGTGCATCTGCGATGTATAAAGCTGCGAAAGCGCTGCTGTGTTTGTTGAGATAACCAGCCAATACTACCGCTTGTGACGAACTGAAGAATGAACGTGCCATTGCGTGGTGTGTGTATGCATATTGTGAGATTTATTGCTTCTTCTCATCTTTCACTCAATTTTCCTCCTTTATCAGTTCAGGGTAACTTAGCCTCTGCAGGGGCGTCTGCGTAAGACCGCGTTTTGTGTGTTGCTACACCACGTACGCGAGCACACGAGGGTTGAACCTTCCAGCGTATAGTCGTGCGCGGCTAAGTTGTGTCTGGGAAAAGGGGGATCCTGGGCGTTGAGCCGATGCCGCGTGTTCGGACCTTTAAGGCCTTTCTGCGCAGGCAACACACCTCTTTGGCGAGTGCTTCACTCAGACGGCACCTCCAGACTGACCCACCTGGATGAAATCGGGAGCCGGCGTTTCCTACCCTCCTCTTCAACCTTCGTCTTTCTATTCCACTACCTTGTCTCTCCTGTCTCCTATTCACTTTACTTCATTTCCAAGTTTCCGGGCGGCCAGGGTTAACCATGTGGGCATGTCCTTCCTTGGCCATGGTCATATGGTTATAGCAGTTGTACCCACAGAAAGGATTGGCCATACGAAGTTGATTGAAAAGAGCACATGTTCTCCCGTACCTTCAATGCAATCACTTTTTTTTCACTCAGGAAAAGATGTAGAAACGCTCACATACTGACTCTCGCAGTTTGCATAACGAAACTCGTTTGTGTACGTTTCTTCCGCATTGTCTGCGTGACCGCATTTAGCACCAGTTGCCCTTTCACGACATGACTAGGATCTGTGCCCATATTTCTGACACCGAAAGCACCAGCAGGGATTGGGCAAATCTGGTATCAATCTAAAGTACAGGTAAGCGGCTTTAACAGGCGGGTGGTCTTTGTCGCTTTGAAAAAGACAAGTCAACTTGTCGAATCGTTGACTCCGGCATTCACCTTGTTCTCGTTTTGCTCATCATTTGTCTTTAGGACACTCCTATGTTGGGCTCCATGGCGGGCGGCAGCTTAGCTGCCGAACGTTTATACATTTTTATCGATAAAAGGGTCGCTCAAATATTTAGGTCTTACTGATTTGTTGCTCAATGACATCTGACCCCATTATGGAGCACCAAACATTATGTAGCGCTGTACAAAATAACTTGCCTTCCTCGGTAGAATGACCGACAGAGGGCCGCTTGGATTTTGGGAGTTTTGGTAGCCTGCGGGCAGCAAGCACCGGTCCAGCTAGTTCCGGTCCTGATAGGAAGAAACATAGATTGGGATTCCAAGACAACCCCGAAGCTACCCGAAATATGCAAAATTGAACGCCGGGAGACAGCTCGCCGCGGGATAAACGTAAGCATGCTACCAGCATGACACTTTGTCATGCTGGCGGTCATGACACATGCCCCTCAATTTGCACAGTTCAACGAACGGCCTCCGACGCGTTCAATGGCAAGACGTGAAATTGCACGTACTCCGAAAGCGATAGCTCGAAGATGCCTGCTCGCAGCGATCACGTCGCCCATCGGCGACAATGCTCACTCGGGCGTTTTGTCAATATTTGACAAGACATGAAAAAGCAGGATATTGGGTATGTCTCACCCTCACAAAATTTCGTGCCTACCTGCTTGTACTTCGATTTCAGAAGGTTTGTTTCGGCTGCAGTGGTGCTTCTTTTCTGCCCCTGTGCTGAAGGAGCAGGGGCAGCGGCTGGCGCATGAAATGCGTACCGCTTGTGACCAGCGAAAGTTTTCACGCGAAAAACAGTACAGGTCGATCATGAGACCAATAAGCTAATTTACGTCTGGCTATTACACTCAACAATTGCTTTCTTTCATCATTCTGGCCTAGTTAAACCACACTGGCTTCGAGCAGCCACCCGAACATACGGCGGATAGATGAGCGAACACTGGCTAGCTGGGACGTCTTCGCTAACAGCAGAAAACGCAGATATCGCCGCATATACGCGAGCGATGTGAAAGGGGATACGGCCGCATAAACATGAACCGAGGCCACGGCGGCCGCATTTCGATGGGGGCGAAATGCGAAAACACCCGTGTGCTTAGATTTAGGTGCACGTTAAAGAACCCCAGGTGGTCGAAATTTTCGTAGTCCTCCACTACGACGTGCCTCATAATCGGAAAGTGGTTTTGGCACCTAAAACCCCATAATTTTTAGAAAGATCAACCCAAAAGTCACCGCGACGTGTGGTAACTCGCGTCGACAACACGATGCCGATAGCATGCCCACATGAGAGCGCGGCGCGTTGTTCACGGCCGGGAAGAACCTTCACGCGACATGCGCACATAAACAAAATATCATGAGCCATTCTACTCTGCGAAGGTCGATGACCAGCCAAGCTGATCCGATCGGCGCATGAGCTTCGGAACATACGCCGGCACATGCTGGTACAAGTAACCGTTCGTCATCGAGAAACATGGAACCGCACCCTTGAGCAGAGCCTCTGTACACGCATTGTACTGAACCGAGGCACGTTACCCTTTATCATCGCCTCATTACACGTGCCGCAGACTCCAAACTCTCCAACGTTGTAGCCGGGAAAACAGCGCGTCAGCTCATCCACCGCCTTCTGCCGTCGCTCTTCCGACCGTATGTCGTTGATTTCCGAGAGGTCGTTATTGAACCATAGGCGATCAGAAACTTGGCAGGTTGATCCGAAGCTGCGATCCAGGAAGTCTCTTTGGAACCTTGCGTAGGCGTCGTCGAATCCCGGCACCGTGCCCTAGTGGCGTGGACGTCTCTTTGCGGCATTGTAGGCGTCGCGATATGCGTCGTCGGCGCTTGCTCATCGCTTACTTACCACATCGCGGGCACGCACTTCTTCCCGGGCCGCCGGTTTGCCACGATGTCGACGGTCTCTCTCGCGCCGCTGATCTCGCTGTCGCTCCTCGTAGATACGCTGCTCTTCAGGCGTACGTATCACGCGTGGTCTTCCCGTAGAATGCGGCGGAGCGAAATGGTACCGAAAATTCCTCTTGGTTGCCTTATGAGGCGCACACTACATGGCGCACTACCATATACATTCACAGAGACACAGCTGCGACGGAGCGCCGTTTCCATTTTCAGACACAGGAGGCCGTTTAACCGAGCTCTGACACGAGCGGCGACATGCGTTTGCTTTTGTTATTGGCTCTCTCACTCTCACTTTTTTAGGGGAAAGTTTTTCCGCGTGGACGCCATAAAATCCCGGATCCTAGCCATAGAGAGCTTCGCTGCAAAAAAAAAAAATATTAAATGGTTCCCCTGCGTTCGTATCTCACCATCTCGGAAGGCGGAACGGTGCGGTAGAATCTTAGAAGATAGCGCTAAAAGTAATTCAATCCGAATGTGACTGTAGCCAGTTTGCTGGGCGAGTTAAAACTCCTCAAGCGCCGGCGTTTCAATCCGTTAAGTCTCGATAAAAATGGCGGCGAGCGCTCATCGCCTCTTTTTGTAATCAGCTATAGCCAGATAACTTCCAGACAGCAGCCATATGAAAATCGTCCTGGCTGCTTCTGGCAGCCCGCGGGTAGCCAGAACCAGCGTCCAGCCCAACTAAAACGAACGCGCGGCCGAAGTGCGTAGCGCAGTTGGCGAAGCAACCTGAGGAAAACGAAGGCGCTCCGGCTGGCTGTGGCAGCCCGTGCGCAGTAGGAAGTGTAAAATGAAACAGGCCCAGTGCTGCTTGTGAATAGTGCATCAGCGAGGAGACTATTTAACACGTTATTTGCTGTTGTCCTCGCTAAAGCACAGACATATTAGTTCGTCGCGACCACAATAGGCAGTCCGACAACCGTCCGCTTTCGGAGGCATTTCTGAAGTACGTACCGGCCAGTAGGGTCATCCCACCCGCAGTCAGTCAAAGCGCTATTGAAGGTCCTATTCTCGGGGAATGTATGCGAGAAATTAGTACTTCCGTTTCCCTCCCCATTTCCCCTTTTCTTCGTGCGTCTGCTTTAACTCAGGTTTTGTTTTCTTTGCCCCTTATATATCCCCCTTTGTATTGTAGCAAACCAGAAGTCTCTCTTCCGGCTAACCTTCCTGCCTTTACATTCTCATCTCCTTCTCTCTCTCATGTGATTGAATAACAAAGATTCATGTGAGATCAGCAAGAATTTGAGGATGCTTGATTGAAAGCTCGTTGACACCACGTATTTCGTGCTGTTAGCCATAATCACACTTACATAAATGATGTTCTATGAGCACTTTGTTATAAAACTAAAAGAAGGCGGCATCGTGAGACAATCAGTGCTACGCGATGCTTGAGAAGAATATGTATGTCTAGTGAAACTTGGATAGCTCAAGGACGAGATTAACGTAGGGGTTGGTAACAAGCCAGAGTGCTGCTTATACAATGTTGTTGTAGCCATCTACGTAACGTATAAATCAAAAAAAGAAAAATTATCCTCGTAGTCATGTGGCAGAGATAGTTGGCGCACGCGTTCAGCTGCCATTAACTAATGCTCTTACCGAATGTATGTAACAAGAAAAAGCGCAAACCTTTGTTTATACAGCCCATAACCCAAGCTTTTTGCTGTTCTTGTTAGTACGTGAATACAATCGACTGGTCTTAGCAAACTTTGTTTGGCCGTTCCCATGAAATAACTCGTAAAGGAACAAAAGGGTTGCTTTGAAATGGAAATAAGGAACGAAAATTAATATGCTGTGCCGGAAAAGTGCGCCCTCGATGTTCAATGTAATTTCCCACATAGCCTTTGCTCCTAGAAAGTCTGCCCGACGGCCAGTTTGCGCTTCACAAGCAATTCGCATAAAGTTGTTTTATTGTGATGCGCACGCAAAATATTCGCAGCTGGTGAAACAAGTCGCGCCCACTTTCTTATGTACCTGCCGTGGTTGCTCAGTGGCTATGGTGTTAGGCTGCTGAGCACGAGGTCGCGGGATCGAATCCCGGCCACGGCGGCCGCATTTCGATGGGGGCGAAATGCGAAAACACCCGTGTACTTAGATTTAGGTGCACGTTAAAGAACCCCAGGTGGTCGAAATTTCCGGAGTCCTCCACTACGGCGTGCCTCATAATCAGAAAGTGGTTTTGGCACGTAAAACCCCATAATTTAATTTTTTTTAACTTTCTTATGTCAGGAAGACAGATGCTTAATGGTTCAGTGTTACTGTCATTCAAGCTTCTTGTCATTCATCTTCTTGAGCTCGTGAACCCTGCTGCCTTTCAGCTATTCTGCTGAACGTTGGGTAAAGGGGGCAGGTTTTTTTACCCCACCATTTAGGAAGCAGTAACCTCAATCGGACTGTTATGAATGGAAAACTGAATGTAATATTTATGTGACCCTGCGCACACAAAAGGAATGAAACGTTTGCTCCATTGTTTTGCTGCGCTACAAGTTTGTTTCTTATAGATAGAATTTTATCTTTTCGCTTAACTTGCAATGCTGCAGCCGTCGTAAGGTTGTCACGAAGGCTGGCCATCAAGATCAGGGACAGGATTCGCGAAGTGAACTTAAGCTCTTAATTTGGCTTACGAATAACCTTACGATAAAAGCGCGTTCCCGAATGAAAACTGTTCTTAATATCTGGAAGCTTGCAATCGCCGCCTCGGCAAAAACGAGCGCTGTAATCGAAAAAAAATGCGTATATGTAAGGGTAGCGCAGGTGCGCACTTCACAATTTCCGCCAATAGTAAGCGTAAGTCGATTCACAAAATCTAAACAGCCGTATTCCACCGTCACCAGTCCCGTTCGCCACCAGCCCGTCGGCCGTCGACCCTATCGCCTCAGACTACGTTTCACTAATTCTGCCCCGTGGCAATATTGATTGTATGCTTAGACGTATTCGAGGTATTAGACTGAGAACTGGGAAGGATCAAGGGTGATGATCAACGCCGAATATCTCAACAGGCTTCAGCTTGCCGATGACATTGTCCTGTACAGCAACGCTATGGACACATTGCAACAATTGATTGAGAACCTTAACTCAGACAGTGTAAGAGTAGGTTAAAGAAAATATGCAGAAGACAAAGGTAATGTTTAATACGTTGTCAAGCAAAGAAGAATTCATGACCGTCAGCCAGCCTCTAGAGTATATACAGGAGTAAGATTATCTACGTCAATTAACCACAGGGAATGCTGATCATTAGACTGAAATTTGCAGAAGTATGAAAATGGTTCCAAGTGCACACGGCAGGCATAAGCAAATCGTGACCGGAAGCTCACCGCTGTCGTTTATAACAAAAGTGTACAATCATTCCTATCTTCAAGTACTATCATAAGGGGCAGAAACTTGGCGGCTCGCCATAAAGATTGAGAATACGTTAAGGACATCTCAAGCAAGCAATGGAACGAAAAATGTTAGACCTAGTGCTAAGAGAAAGGAAGAAAGTGGTGTGGACCTGAGGACAAACGGGGGTAGTCGTAGGTGACATTAAGCGGGAAAATAGGAGCTGGGAAGGCCACGTAATTCGTAGGGCACATACGGTGGCCCATTAGAAATAGAGACTGGGTGCTAGGGAAAGGAAGGTGGGGTAATGAAATCAGGAAATCGGCAGGCATAACTTGGAATCCGTTAGCGCAGGTCAGGGGTAATTATTTATAACTGGGAGAAGCCTTCGTCCTGCAGTGAACATAAAAGTACGCTGATGACGTTTTACAACATACAAAGTTTGTGCGTAATATTAACGGACTGTTGCTCTTGAGCCGCAGTTCGCTTCGTACTGCGAGGGCGCATTCACTTTTTTACAGAACGGCGTCGGGCGCCGCTTAGATACCACAACCCCCACATTGCAATCGTACTACATGTGCAGTGACAAAGTGCTTCAGTGTCGCAAGGTCGAAAACTTGAACCCATTTGATCCGAAACCAACTAGAATGCTGAACCGCTATGTGTTTCGTGTCGGGTACTGTGCATTATTCTGGCGTGCACTTGAACGTGTTTTGTCAGGCTAGTAAATTTATGACAACGTTGGCGCTGACCATCTTAGTGATGTTGAATGATTAGACTTGAGTTCTATGAGGTGCCACTTTGGCTATGGCAGACAACGTAGTTAGAAGCTGGAGGCCCTAAGGTCATCCACCTATCATTTATTACCAGACTCCAAAATTGAAGTGCGCGAAAGTTTGTGTATTTTGTCTCCGTCGGAACGAGGCCGCCTGAACCTTCAAGAACAACCCTTTACCTGGTGCAAAGCATCATCGTGTTTTATTAGCTGAGTAGAAGCCAACAAGACGCGATGAACGCTGATACCGTGTCAACGTGTGACACGGAGCAAAACTTGCAGGTGTGGATGTTACGTAAAGTGAAGTTTTCTGTGATAATTTTGCGAAAGTCGGTAGCGCGGGCTTCTTTTTGTATTTCTCTTTCAGGGCTATTTTAATAGCTCTCTCTGCCCTCGACAGCGATCCTATGCGAGGGGAGCGTGCGTTTTGCCGTCGATCGGCGTTCGACAACATCGTCGATCAGCACCTTATAGATGGTACCGGCGGCCCAGGGAGCTGATATTGAGCCTATGCGCGGTAGTATAACCGCACCTGCAGCCATCTGCAATGCGATCACATGCCATACCGGTGAACGTACGGGTGCTGGGCCTCTTGCCTTGAGACCATACGAACTATGTATTATGGAACTTTTTTATTTCGGTAATTTAATACGTTGGGGGTGGTGGCGTTGGTGATGTATACAGGTGGGGTTAGCCTGGCAGACTCGGCTGGCAATTCCTTCGACTGAGCGTCTCTTTCTGCTCCAAATATGTCACCATGTGTCCCTCAGTCCGGTCTCTCGTATAAATGTGAAAACAACGCATAACACTTCCGCTGCAATTCTTTTGACTGCGGTGCAGTGTGCGGGTGAGCGGGGTTGCGCTCCTCAGCGCTGCAGCAGACGCCCGGAAAAGGAAGCTGTCGAATAGGAGTGTGCAGTGATTTGCCGTAAGAATAAAGCCTGAATTACATGTGCATGATCCGCCGTCATGCTATCAGTTGACCGCGCCTTCATTTCTTGTCACTTAATCCGTGCTTTCTTTTCTCCTCCTTCTCATACGACGCCGTACGTTAAATGCGCTGCCACGCCGGTTGCACCCTTATCTGAGCGTAAGAACTTTTTGGCTAAGAAACTGGGTACGAACAGCGCGGCTTAGTGAATTGCGCCCCAGAATACTTGCTTCCACAAACACTGATCTGTAAGACACTGCACTTACACTTAAAAAAATCGTAGCTGCTTCCTTCACGTTTAGTGCAAACTACAATGTACCCAATGAACGTGGTGGTAGAATGAACTTCCTAATGATTCTATAGCGAAACAGAAATTACCAACTCCTCACTTCGCGTCCAGTTCACTCGGAAAGAATGTTCGCCGAGGAAATGAAATACGCGGGCAAAAAAGGTGTGAGAGTTATATTTCTAGCCATCGGCTGACAACATTGGCAGTAGTAAACAAATTTATGGTAACCTTTACACTGAGCAGGCATGCCTTCATCCGTCTATGCAGCATTTAAGAGAGACAACACCACGTTTTATGTCTTCACTTCCGCGATGTATTACAGAAAAGATTAATTCGTGCCCTCCGGACTTCCTTCCTTCTTCGTGGACGATGTTTACCACCGTTGTGGCCCGGACAGAGCAAGAAAGAACGTCTTCGTCTGGTTTTTCTTTGTTTATAAAATTTTGTTTCTGTCATTGCTGCCTTTCAACAGCACCTTCTTATAAGTTCAATCAAGGAGGTAAAAGCATAATCGAGTTTTAATTGCCTATCACTCTTATTCTGGCTCACAATAATAAGTTTTCTGGAAAAAACCTAACAGTCCTTTATATTTTGCATCACTTCACTCTTCCTGCATTGGTGCTTTCACTTTTCCTGCCGCTGAACACACAGTTTATACAAGTGACTGGCGCAAGCCTCATTTACTTGATGCCTTTGGCTTTATGCTTTGTATCCGTTGCGTATGCACGACGAGGCAGATTATGGGCATATTTTATGCTCTTTCACCCTCTCTAAAGCAATTTCATAGGCTGCCCATTATAGAGCCTTCTGAAAATATGAACTATGTTGTTTGTTTGTTTTTTTCTCTCGCAGACTCGAATACAAGAACTACCGTACACCACCATGAGTAGGAAGGAAGTTCAGAAGAAGCAGAGGCAGATACCTTACTACAACATCATTGATGGCGTCCCCCGAGGACCGTACTGTGAACCGGAATGCTTGCGCAACGCTCTCAACTTCAAGCCGCGCGACGGTGACGTCATCCTAGTGGCCTACCCGAAATCGGGGTCGCACTGGGTTCAGCAGGTCATGCTCCTGATCCTGAACAAGGGCGAGTCGGCCACTGATTACTACGACCACATTGAGAAGGCCGCTTTCATGGAGATGAACGGAACGCAGGAGCTTTTGGATAAAATGCCGTCCCCGAGAATGATGCGCACCAACCTCCCGATCCTGAGCCGAAACTCGTGCCACAAGAACGCCAAGTACGTCTACATGGCTCGGAACCCGTGGGATTGCTCCGTGTCGTTTTATCATCACGTCAAAGGAATCGCCAAGTTTCGCTTCGAGAACGGAAGTTTTGAGGACTTCCTCGACTGCTTTCTCGAGGGAAACTTCGGATTCGGAGACTACTTCGACCACATTTTGGCTGGCTACGAGATGAGGAACGAGCCGAACGTGTTCTTCAGCACCTACGAGCAGTTCAAGCAGGACACGCCCGGAAGCATCCGAAAGCTGGCGTACTTCCTCGGCGAAGAGTACGGCAAGCTGCTGGACAGAGACGAGAACATCTTCAAACAGGTCATGGAGAAGAGCAGCCCTGAGTTCATGAAGAAGATTATGGAGTTCGAGTCGACAGACTCCGCCGACGGGAAGCAGCAGGACGTGAAGGTGTTCAACTTCGTGCGCAAAGCCAAGGTGGGCGACTGGAAGCACTACTTCAACCGGGAGCTCCTGCAGAAAATGGCCGCCAAGATCGAAGAGAAGACCAAAGGGTCAGACATCATGGATCTGTGGAAGAGACCCACGGAGCAGGATTTATAAGCGGCGTCGTATTTTGGACATTGGAGGGTGATAGAATAAAAAATCGTTTGTCTTTCGGCCTTATAACATGGCCTTAACGAGTGGATATTTTCTTACAGGTCAACTTTGCACGCAAAAAATGCCCTGAGACCGCTGTACTGAGCAGTTTTATAGTGGTGAAGCGCGATGTTCGGATAAGCAATGTATGAATAAACAGCCGTTGGCATCTTTTACTTGGCTTTACAGTACGATTCACACACGCATAATACTAGAACGTTATCGTTTTCTTTGTGTTTTCAATGAGCAATGCGCAAAGTAAAAAAAAAAAGCTAACTGAAGGAGCAGACAAAAGTTTGCACTTTCCTTCTGGAAAGATACCGTGGTGAATGTCCTTCATTTTCGTGCCTTCGAGCCAACAACTTTTATTTTTACAATTCGTGAAGCATGCAAGGTGGGAGCAGGCACTAACACAAAGGACGCCGTTGGGAGGAATTTTTCGCTGATGGTGCCTTCTAGTCGACGAACAAAGAGCATGCTGGAACTCGTTTTGCCAGAGCAACCAGTTATTGATATCTAACTCAATTTTCGGTAGTTCTATTAGTTCTCAATGTAGCACCGTCTCCAATTCGGCACAAATAGAGTAGGGTATACTCACTACTTCGTGGACTAGCGACAGGGAAAAAAGAATAGCTGAATTCCGCATAAGAGAGTGGCCAGCACGCATCTCCTTTTAGAGTGCACGCGACTGCTGGCAGCGTAAATTGCGCTGGTAATGCAGAAAGTGGAGGGGAATGTGGTATCAAGCGAGAAAAGGGCGATTCTAAACAGGAAAACAGACGAAATGACCACTGTCGAGCAGTGCCTGCCCTTAAGGCGAGTTTCAATTATCAGGCAATGACGGCCGTCTGCGTCATCACAATTTGCCCCTGTTTCTGCTGTTACATAGATCATCTCAAAGTATGTGAAGGCAAACACATCAGAGCGTAAAATAGGTCAGTTGTAAATATGCTCTTCCTGTTCTTTCTCTCGAAGTCTATCAGTGGTCTCCCAAAGCCCTATTCTGAAACTCACTCCCAGCACATTCCGTAAATCTGGCCTACGCAGAACTGTTTAGCTCCACAAATTTATTTATTTATTTATTTACAATACCTTACACGCCCAGAGGCCATTGAGTAAGGGGGACGAACAAGGATATTGTAAGAAATGCAAAATATACAGGCGAAAAAAAGAAAAGGGAAAGCATTGCACAGGGCTCCTACTAAAAAGCAGCAAGAAACAAGAGCAAAGTACACAAAATAATTGAAGTATATAAATACAGCAGAAATGTCTGACACCATGACTAAAGAAAAAAGAAATAAAGCAGGGATTTACAAAACATGATAGCCAAAAAGTGCGATATTTTATACAAGAAAAGGTTTAACGTCACGATGACACTTGAAAGTATGCGCGCCGCTGATCATGGAATGATAGATGGTTGCATATGGATGCAATATTATCGGGAAGATCATTCCAAAGAACGATGGCACGTGGAAGGGCTGATGAATTGAAGGCTTGTGTTCTTCCGTATATGCGCTTGATGCTGTACTGATTATTTAAACGGCTCGAAATGTGTGACGGCGCTTCGAAAGGTAACGCAGATTTCCTGGTGCAGTGGCGATATTTATGAAATAAGCATAAAAGAGCGATTGAACGACGAATATGTAATGGTTCAAGAGAAATATCAAGTTTGATCTGTGTTACGCTAGAAAGGGGACTGTAGTTACGTGTAATGAAGCGAGCGGCTCTATTTTGTACGGATTCTAGCAAGTTTATTAAGTAGTTTTGATATGGGGACCATATGGATGCTGCATATTCTAGCTGTGGCCGCTGTTACGACTTTGCACCGCTGCCACCACTATTACGACTTTGAGGTGGTCCCGTAGCGCTCGTCACCCGTTTCGTGACAGAGCGTTGGTAGCGAAGACTCCGACTCAGGCGTCGGTGAGAATAACGAAAGGGACTTTATACACTATATACAGGTCATTATACAGGACAAGATCGGACAAGATCGGATACAGGACAAGATCGGATCGGCACGGGGGCCGAGAGCTCACAGCAAACGCGACTGTTCCCGCTCGGCGACGTCCGGCGAGACTGCAACGCGTGACACATCTCACTCCACTCGAGAGCGGCACTGGTCTCCCGGTGGGTCGGTGGATCCGGTTTTCCAGGCGGCGGCGTCGGGACTTATAAAGCCCCGAGAAACGATTGTTACTCAAACGGCCCAATACAAAGCGAGCACTCGACGGTCGTCCGAGAGGTCAAACCAACGACCGCGCTGGCCACCCGCTTCCAAGTTGCCGTGCGCGTTGACCTCCAGGGAAAAGGAAATACGGCGCCGGGCTGTCTAGCACTTTGTTGCACGTTTGGACATGTCGCTTGCCGATGCTTCTCCTCAGGACTCCGCTGCCTGACGGCTCAGCATCTTGCCTTGTCAAGGGAGAGTATAGGGCGCTGTGCCTTTCGGCGCAGCCCAGGGTTTGTCCAAAGGGCGTTCGCAGGACAAATTCTGCATCTTGTAGATTCGGAATCCGGGCTGGTGGTAATGGCACAACAGCATCCCCGCCATCAGATAAGGCGCCGGGAAGACGAGCTGCCTCCACGTGGCTCGGATGCCAGGCGCGCGCGTTCGTCAGGCTCGTCCAAGATCACGTCCAGTGTCCGGACGCCAGGTAACTTCACGTGCCCAGGTCCCACTTGCGACGACAGGAGCTCTGCTCACCGCGTTGTCGCCAAGGCACCTCGACCAGCTCCGCTCGGGTCGTTCCTAATCCCCTGCTTCTCGCCACTGGTCCCGGTTGGTCGTTCTGCAGCTTGCAAAACCGACCGGCAAAAGGCAACACCCAACACGAACAAGTGCCCTCTGTCTCCCGTCAAACACCAGACAAGGCCATACTCCAAATCAACCTAACTAAATTGCTATTCCCCTTTTTGCTCCCGCTGCAACAAGAGGCAGGTGTACGATCTGGTACACAAGGCTCAAACAACCATTTTTCAAATTAACAACACACCAAAATATCCCGAACAATTAATAATCAGCAATAATAATGAAAATTAGAATGGTCCCCTTGAAATCACTTGGACCGAAAACATACCACTGAGGAAGCAAGTGAGGTCATTCATTTTTTTCAGTGATATTTTCGAGGAATCACAAGCTGCTCATATTTGCGACCCGGCTTATCCGTGTAGCGGCGGTACAATACGCCAGATTCCTCGTGAAATGATACCCTCTTTTTTTTTTCGCTCCCCGTTTGACGCTCTTCCTCAGATCGGCTATTGAACAGTCTTCCTGTTGCTCGCGAATCAGAGTTTCCCTTTCAACTGCAGCCAGCTCCTGCCAGCTGGCGGAAACCGGAGCGAGTGTGGAGCCCGCGTCGCCTAACTGCGGCGTCGCGTCCATATCGCGGCTAGCACTGCACGTGTCACTCCCACTCACTTCCAGGACACGCTCGCCCAGGCCAGCCTCCGAGTTCTGCCTCTCCCGTGCCTGCTCGACACTCAAGTTACCTTGATCGGTCCGTGTGCCGCACCGCTGTTCGCTCACCGACGCAAAGTCAAGTTCCCTCGACAGCGGGCGTGCTTTGGATCGCGTGAGGGCCATGTACGCCACGTCGGCAAAGAATGATTTGCCCTGATCCTTCAGCAGCTGCTCCGAGCTATTTGAGAAGAGGTAGGGAAAGTGCTCCGGGAGGGCGGCAGACCCAGCGGCTTCTGTGTAAAGTTTCCCAAACTCTCCTTCAATGATAACCGTTGCGATCGGTAAACAGACACTCTCCTCCTCGGCCACTTGCCGTATCCTAGCGCACTCTCCCGTAAAATCACTCGAGGAGACGAAAGACGGGTGGACAACGTCCATAGTTACTGCAGAGTCCCGAAGTGCTCGGCACTTCTTACCGTTTACCTTAATTTCCTGCACATATGGCTCCAATAGTCGTATGTTTTTGTGAGTTTCCTGTATGGTTGCAAAAGCAATTTTCTCTTCGCAGTTGGCAGCGATGTGCCCTTGCCCTTTGCAATTGTAGCAGGTTAACGGTTTCCGTTTTTCAAAAGAACGCGTCGTATCGTTTCGCTGTTTTGTTGCAAAAGCAATTTCCTCTGGGCAGTTCGCAGCGATGTGCCCTTGCTTTTTGCAATTGTAGCAGGTTAACGGTTTCCGTTTTTTAAAAGAACGCGTCGTATCGTTTCGCTGTTTTGTTGCAAAAGCAATTTTCTCTGGGCAGTTCGCAGCGATGTGCTCTTGCTTTTTGCAATTGTAGCAAGTTAATGGCTTCCGTTTTTCGGGCTTCCCGGAAAACCCATCTCCTATCTGCTTTTTCTACGCGCACTGCCTTGCTGTGCAAGCTGCGGCGGGTGTAATACTCTTCCGCTAACTCTGCTACCTTGTTTAGCCTAACCTCCTTTAGCCTATCTTGCAGCCAGAGCCTGACATCCTCATCAATGACACGGTAGAACTCCTCCAACGCGATGCTTCGACGATTTTGTCGCGGTCCTCGTAAACCTCTTCGCACTTCAGCCATTCCACCAGGTCGGCTTTTAGACGAAACGCGAAGTCAACGTTCGACTCCCTGCCCTTTTTTGCATACCGGAACCTCTGCCGGAAAGCTTCGGGCGACAATTTGTACTTCCGCAGTAGCGCTTCCTTCACATCACTGTAGCTCTCAAACGCCTCTTTCGATAAGCAAGTTATTACGTCCGATGCCTCCCCAGCAAGCAAGGCTAACAGATTCTGTGCCCTGAGGGGTCGCTCAATGCTATTCCGTTCGCACACGTGCTCAAATTTCACGAGGTATATGGCCATATCCTCTCCGACGACAAAGGGTGGAAGTTGATCGCGTATTCTTGGACCGTTAGAAGTGAGACTAGGCGCCGGCGAACTATTTGGGGACTCCAACTCTCATTTTAAGCTCGTGCTCACGACGCTCCTTCTCTTTCCTTTCCTCCTCGCAACGTTCCTTCTCCCTCTTTTCCTCTTCGCGACATTCCTTTTCTGCCTGCCGCTCCCGACGTTCATTGATATCCGCCCAGGCCTCTTCGGCTTCCTCAGCCGTTACGTCCCCAGTCCTCATGACCTCAAGGATCGCATTCTTTCTTTTGGTTGAGCCCAACTCAATGCCCAACTCCTCACAAATTTGGAGAACTTCTTTGACCTTGTACTTCTCGATCGTGCACACTGTCCTCCTGCTGTTTTACCCTTTTTGAATATACCTTCCGTACGCTACTATAATGCTACTAGTAAGACATCCGCAAGTATTTCACACACTGCCCTGTTTACCCCCTCAGCATCCCCTGGTTTTCAAAACACTCTCACTAGGCTTGAAACACACAAGGTTAACACAATTCAACTCCAAATCCTTCCCTAAGCTACTATAACCTGTGTCAGAGAAAGTCTGGTGTTTGAGGTAAACTTCAGGCACTCACCGCGCCGAGGTAGCCGATGCCGGTCAATCCCGTAGCTGCCATCCACTGTTACGACATCCCACCGCTGCCACCACTGTTACGACTTTGCACCGCTGCCACCACTGTTACGACTTTGTGGTCCCGTAGCACTCGTCACCCGTTTCGTGACAGAGCGTTGGTAGCGAAGACTCCGACTCAGGCGTCGGTGAGAATAACGAAAGGGACTTTATACACTATATACAGGTCATTATACAGGACAAGATCGGATCGGCACGGGGGCCAAGAGCTCACAGCAAACGCGACTGTTCCCGCTTGGCGACGTCCGGCGAGACTGCAACGCGTGACACATCTCACTCCACTCGAGAGCGGCACTGGGCTCCCGGTGGGTCGGTGGATCCGGTTTTCCAGGCGGCGGCGTCGGGACTTATAAAGCCCCGAGAAACGATTGTTACTCAAACGTCCCAATACAAAGCCAGCACTCGACGGTCGTCCGAGAGGTCAAACCGGCGACCGCGCTGGCCACCCGCTTCCAAGTTGCCGTGCGCGGTGACCTCCAGGGAAAAGGAAATACGGCGCCGGGCTGTCTAGCACTTTGTTGCACGTTTGGACATGTCGCTTGCCGATGCTTCTCCTGGGACGCCGCTGCCTGACGACTCAGCATCTTGACTTGTCAAGGGAGAATTAGGGCGCTGGGCCTTTCGGCGCAGCTCCGGGTTTGTCCAAAGGGCGTTCGCAGGATAAATTCTGCATCTTGTAGATTCGGAATCCGGGCTAGTGGTAATGGCACAACACCGCACAAGTGTTAGATGGGCCATTTTTCGAACACTGTTAGCGGAATTCCACAGGTTCCGGCGCAGATACCCCAATGTCATTGAAGCTTTCGAACAAATTGTGTTGACATGCGTGGTCCACCAAAGATTATGCGTGAGATGAATACCTAAATACTTGTATGATGATGCCTGAGACAATACCGTTCTGTCTATGAGATAGGAGAAATAATTATTGGTAGGCTTGCGGCCTGAAAGAGATAACTTCGCATTTATTCGAGTGAAATGTCATTTGCCATTACACTAACTGGAAATTAGGTTAAGGTCACTTTGGAGCGCGAGGTGATCATCCATGGAATTAATGGAGCGGTAAATGATGCAGTCATCAGCAAAGAGTCGTAGACGAGAAGATATGTTAGCGGGCAGGTCGTTAATGTATATGAGAAAAAATAAAGTACCAAGAACGCTTCCTTGAGGTACACCTGAAGTTACGTCACAGAGTGATGAAGATTGCTAACTGTTGTAAACTTTTGGCGGAAAGAAAGTTACGCATCCATGACAGTGTAAAAGAATCTAGGCAAATAGCAGATAATTTTGAGAACAAACGGGAATGTGCAACGCGGTCAGAAGCTTTAGCAAAATCTAAAAAGATGCAGTCAGTTTGTATGTTAGCGTCCATGTTAAAATGCAAATCAATCGTGAATTCTAGAAGTTGAGTATCAAAAGAAAATCCTTTTCTGAAGCCGTGCTGTTCAGGAAAAAGGAAGGAATTATGTTCGAGGTGGACTGTAAATGTGAGAAGCGATAATGTAGTAATTTACAGCAAATGCATGTGAGTGAAATTGGACGGTAGTTTTCGGATGAATTTCTGTTTCCGCTTTTAAACATAGGGATGATCTTGGTAATTTTCCAGTCGGTAGGAAGCAAACCAGATAATAGTGATTGTTGGAAAACGAGGCAAAGAATTCGGCTAGAAATTAATGAAGTGCTTTTTAATATTTTAGAGTTAATCTTGTCAACACCAGCACTTGTATAAATCTTTAGGTTATCAATGAGTTGAGCGATACCTTCAACGGTGCATTAATAGGGGCCATGTATTGCCAATCATGATCAGGTATAACGGGTATGTTGGAATGACCTTCCCTTATGAATAGCGAAGCGAAGTATCTGTTAAATGCATGAGGGCATTTACTATCAGAGAGTGGGAGATGGCCATCATTGGTCAGTGAAAAATGGTTACTAGCACTGTCGGGAGATATCACACGCCGAAACTTTTTGGGATTGGATTTTAAGAGAGAGGGGAGGTCGTGAGAAAAATATTTATCCGTAGAAACGCGAACAGCAGAACTTTAAGCATACACTGTATTTTTCCCAAGTCGATAGTGTGGACACGAGCTTGGCCTTTTTGTAGAGACGTTTCTTTCGATTTCGATGACGACGGAGAGCTTTTGTGAACCATGGTTTAGATTTGTCATTTGAGATAGAAATCAAGGAAACATATTTGTATACTCGATTATTTATCATGTTCTTAAAAAGCACCCAGTTGTGTTCAACAGACCTATCCGAAAATGAGGGCAAGAACGTTTGAATGAAAAAGTCATTAAGCCTATTATTCATTTCTTTATAATCGGCTCTATTATAATCGCGAATTTGCCTGGTTGTAGTACATTGAAATGCTAATGCAACAATAAGCTCTAACTGAATAAGCTTGTGGTCACTAAAACCATCGAAGTACAAAATATCGCCAGTCGTTTCAGGTGCACTGCAGAAGATAAGATCTAAAACTTTATAACCACGAGTTGGTTGATTTATCACTTGAAAAAAATTTAACTCTAAAGTTAGGCTGATAAGCTCCGCTGAGGTGCGACACGAGGTTGACAAATTCTGCCATTCAATGTGCGGGAAGTTAAAGTTACCAACCAGGTAAATGGATTCAGCTGGGCATGTTTGGATGGCAGAAGTAATACTGGCATGAAGTTTATTAATTAAGGAGAGATCAGAATCTGGGTGTTGGTAGCAGACGCCAACCAATACCTTGACCGAAGCCGTTGCACAAGCATCCCACACTATTTCCAGAGAAGAATCACTATGTAATATCATGAGCAATATGAAAGGGCACATAGGAACGCGTGGCAAACAGCCTCGAAACAGACTCGGAGCGATACGCGGATGGCGCTGTGAAAAACAAAGGGGGAAAGGAGGGCGCTCTTCCACTAACTGTTGGCATTCCCACCACGCTGGCATTTCTACAAAGGAGCAGCTTACGTCATGGATCGTCTGACAGCCGATAAGACGGTAATCGTCGCCAGTGACTAACACCGATTCACTTTCTTTTCTTTCATTCTCTTTCTTCGCGCAACCGCTTGATAGTACTCCGAGACCAAGTTTGCCCTGTATTTAAAACCGATTCTTTATTGGAATCGACGCACCCGGTTGTCAGTGGCACCTCGAACAGCGGCGACGATTGAACCAATGACGACAGAGGAATAGAATAAAGAAAAATTAAAAAAGAGAACATTGATAAACTGTCTCTCGTGCGACTTGCACGAAGTTCGCACGAAGACTTGCACTGTCTCTCGTTGCACGAAGTTCGTTCAGAAAAATTCACCTCGCACACTGCAGTGGCCCACGCAGAGCAGTCAACTCTGATTTATAGCCTCAAAATGCCTCGAGTGCCTCTTAAAGAGCGGGAAGATATAATAGAAATGTCTAAAAGAGGTTATACGCAGCGCAATATTGCTCTCGTGACAGGCCGCCCATTGAAAACGGTCAACCGGATTATCCAGGCTTACCTAGACGAAGGACGCGTAAACGATGCGCCGCACCGCAGACGACCCCGATCAACAACGAACGACCGGGACCTTTGTATCGTGGCGGCTGTCAGCGACAAACCATTCCAAAATGCCAAGGACGTTCGAGGGTCTCTTGGATTGGACAACTTGAGCGACAGCACGGTACGACGAAGGCTTAGAGAAGCAGGACTGCGAAGTCGCATCGCCGCACAGAAACCTCTGCTCATCGCAGCCAACAAAGCAGCTCGCCTGAGGTTCGCTACTCAACACCGCATCTGGAGCGAGATTGAGTGGAATTGTGTAGTTTTCTCTGATGAGTCCAAGTTCTCGAGCCGCTTGGACCAACGAAAAAGAGTGTGGCGGACCGAAAACACCCGCTTTAGTCCGCAGAATATCCAGGAGGTTGCCGCCAGCGGACGCGTGTCTGTGAACGTCTGGGGGACAATTGCACACGAAGGCCTTCGCCCACTGGTGAGAATTGATGGGAGGTTCACCAGTGCTGCGTATTGCACTCTGCTCGAGCACCAGATGATCCCCTATGTGTTGAAGGGGCCGCACCCGGATGGGTGTTATTTTTTCCAGCAGGACTTGTCTCCCGTTCACACATCGAAAGACGTGGCGCGCCTTTTGGAAGAGCGAGGGGTAATATAACTTCAGTGGTGCGCGAAGGGTGCCGGCATGAACATTATAGAGCATGTTTGGGGCCGTATGAAAGTGACCCTTTCGAAGAGCTCACTAGAATTGGCGAACTCCGACCAACTATGGGAAGCAATAGAACATGAGTGTAAGCACCTTCAGCGTGATACCGCATTCATCGAGGCTCTCTGCGCGTCTCTGCCCCAAAGAATGGAGGCCGTCCTTCAAGTGGACGGTGGCATGACGCGTTATTAAGCCACCAACGAACAAAACAAAGGACGAGGATAAGCTGCGATGACGCTATTGCCTTATTTCATTTGCTTCAATATCTTTCTAATATTCGGCAAACGCCAATAAACTTATTTCGAACTCACCCTTAAAGACCATTTTTTCCCGATTTACAAGATTTACCACAAATCAATATCGAAGTCAGGAACAGTGCTACCTTTTGTAACGATTCGACGCAAAAGGTTACCAGTGACGCAATATCGAACAGTGTTATCACTGTCTGCTGGCGATGCGAAGTTCCGCACTTTGCAGGCGCACGGTGGGAATGCGAACAATTGTTAGAACAGCGTCCCCCTTTCCACTTTGGTTCCGACGGTGGCCGCTGCGTATCACCCATATAGCTGGGTCTGAGGGTGTTTTCTACGCGTTCCTGTGTTCCCTTTCATATTGCTCATAATAGTACGTGGTATGATGCAAGCGCTTTCTTGGTGGTGATAAGGAAACCGGCAACTCTCTTAAAGGAACGATCACGCCTGTATATGTTATAGTTATTTTGGGTAGGGAAAATTTCATTGTCCATCCCATCTTTATGAAGCCAGGTTTCTGTCAGTGCCATATTATCGCTGTTAGTATCATAAAAAAAACACTTCATCGCGTTTAGGAAGCAAGCTTCGGATTTCAGTAAATGATAATGATAGCCGTGGGCTAGTGCTAGATGACCTAGGCCTCTCCTGAGTGCATTTGCTCTTGCCTAGCTATCTTGCTGATAGCACAACTGAGTTAGTCGTGCTATCAAACACGTATGTTTAGTTGTCAATGCGCAGTTTATCAGCGACCAGTTTCCTCTTTTTATTCTAGTTTCTGGCGAATTCTAGTAGTTTCCACCTAGCTAACCTGGTCGGCAAAGAAAAGTCTTCGGGAATAGAATAATTCGAGTCTTTCAACTTGTGCGCGGATGCCAGAATTCGCGGTTTGTCTTTAAAAAACGTTAGTTTCGCAATGATGGGCCTTTGCTTTTCAACAGCGAACTTCCCAACCGATGTACACGTTCAAACTGGGATTCGGCTACAGTGATTCCTAGATGATTAGAGCAAAATGTGATTATTTTCTGCTCCGAGCCATCCCAGTTCTCTTTCGCGTCATCCTGAAAACCAAAGATCAGCAGGTTTGACCGACGCCGCCTGTTCTCGGCGTCGTCACATTTCACATTAACTTCTTCTAGCTTTGCAGTGATTTCACGCAGCGCAGGGTCAAGACCATAGTTATCGGTCTGGTCACGCGATTCTACCTTGGCCTCCATCGTTGTAACTCTGTGGGATAGCTGCTTAATTGTCATATCTGTCGCATCTTGTTTTTCCTTGACGCCCTTTAGTTCATGCAGTATTGCTGCCTGGCCTTTGGGGCCCACAAAACTCGCAATCTTGGATAATAAAAAATTGTAAACAAAACTAAAAATCTGTGCAACATTAGAACCCCCAGGAGTTTCCAGTTTCTGGACAAGCATGGCTCAATAAATATCGCTAAAAACTGGTGCTACGTCAATTTTTAGATATATGCCATTTTTGTATGAATAGGTCATTATCCCACTCAACATATGTCGAACACATGTAAACAGACAGGAAGGACGGAAGGTGCAATGGTGTGGGCAGTTGCTTTACTCCCTCCCAGGCTCTAGAATAACTTTTACTGCAGATACCCGCTCAATGAGTTTGGTGGCAGGCAAGTGAGTGCTTCCCCAAAACATTACGTCCAAAACTGGTTAAGCGCTCTTCTTCAATAAAGTTTTCCGCACACGCACACACACCTTGTAGGATTTGGTTTGTAGTCGATGCTAATGCACGCTATTTATCCAAAAATATACACAACAAATAGATGCAAAGTGTGTGGCACCAGAGCTGCGCTACAACACATGCTATGGGAATGCCAGGAACTAACACAGGAAAGTGCGAGCGCAGCCTCCATCGACAGCCGTCACGCGCGATGGCAGGCCGCGCTGTCCAGCTCAAACCTAGAAGACCAACTCTGGGCAGTCCAGCGGGCCAAGGAAGCCGCCGAGAGGCAAGAACTCTTGGCCGTAACCTCGGCGGGTGCCCCAGCCCACTAACTCGCCTGAAGCGAATCGTCCTCATTCCAAATAAAGTTTTCTCACTCACTCACGCACACACACCTAATTTCAAGGCCTCTGCACGTACCTCAGAAACAGTTAATGTTAACAAATGTATGTTGCTGCAGAACTAAGACCTTTTCCAGCAGTTCCACAAAGGTGTACAGCGACAACCGTACGTTGGGTGAGGGTGCTTTTATTTTGCTAGTGAAATATTTTTTACCAGCGCCTATGGCGTGCGGGTGTAAACACACCGCTCCATTCGATTTATCGAAACCCTCCGTTCCTTTTTCCCATTCTTCTGTCTATCTCTCTCTATTGGTATTGCTTCGATATTCTGCTACATTATTTGAACCATCACTGCCTGCGCTTTGCCTGCGTGACCTCTCTTAGGGTCGATTTACACTCGAGCCACCCATCGCCGCAAGCCGCACCGCACGCTTGCGGTCGCGCGAAAAATTGCACGTATCCAGCACTCGTGCACAAATTAACATCTACACTGTGTGCACAGTGTATACCTTACACACTGTAAACCGAAATTTGTGCACAAGTGTTTGATACGTGCAATCTTTCGCGCCACCGCACGCGTGCGGTGCGGCTTGCGGCGATGGGGCGACTCGAGCGTAAATGGGCCCTTAGCAAACTTCACTTATGTCCCACAATTTCAGCTACAACAATAACCCTCGATACCCCGTTAGTGAAATGTGTGTCCACAATTTTTCTACAACTAATAGCTGCATCCACCTGTGTCTACCAGATGCTACCGCTGTCTTTGCGTCCTTCGGACATAGTACGCATCCCTTCTTCCCCGTCCTCGGAAATCTCAACACATGGCCGCCTTAGTTTCCGACTGTGGGAGCCCTAGCTCACCGAATTATACGAGCAGGCCCTGAACCACGCTGGCAGGGAGCCGTGTACTGAAAGCTCACAAAAAGCGACAAGCCCAGATTATTCAAGAATGATATTTTTCTTGATCACTTCCTTCTTCCAAATATTATTTCACTTCACAATTCTTCGTTTATGTTCACAGCTTTAATTTAGCGTACCGTAAAACAAAGTAATCGACTGATCGCGTTACCGTTTTCGAACATTTGTTGCTCGTAATCTAAAGCTCAGCGACGCGTTAAGGCAAATATATGTGCCAGAGACTTGGTGAGGAAAACCAATGCACCATCTCAGCAGCATACCATACAACGGAGAACACGTTTTAATGGCACTAGACATTAAAAGGAGGTTTTGGCAATGTCAGCCACGCGGCAATCCTGGAAGGCCTTAACAGCGTAGACTGCGGGAAGAAAGTGCACGGATACCTCAAAGCCTTCCTCTCCAATAGAACAGCAGCAATAGGTTTGGGAGAGATCCGCTCGCAAAAATTCCCCACACCAAACAAGGGGGCACCCCAAGGTTCAGTAATTTCCCCGATACTCTTCAACATAGCAATGATTGGCCTTGGGCATAAACTAAGCAAAATCTAAGGCGTACAACACGCCATGTATGCAGATGACATCACCATATGGGCCACTAAAGGTTCGCTGTGCCAAAAAGAAAGCTATCTGCAAGAAGCAGCCACTTGCGTGGAAGAATACGTCGGGGAAAGAGGCCTTGAGTGCTCAACGGAGAAATCCGAGCTTCTGAGAATTACACGGGGCAAGAGAAGCAAAGAAAGCCTTAACATGCGGCTGAAGGGGCAGCCGATACCGGAAAGTCAACAAATCAGGATCCTTGGAATGTGGGTGCAATCCAACCAGCGCTGCACCCACACGCTGAAAACACTCAAGCAGTCAACAACGCAAATAGCATGCATGATCACGCGGGTGTCACAAAAGAGATATGGGATGAAAGAAGGAGACACCCTTAAGCTGGTTGGGGACCTGGTGGTCAGCAGGGTCGCATACTCACTCCCGTACTTTAACTGCAGCAAACAGGAAATACAAGAAGCAGACACCATTTTACGCAAAGCGTACAAAACAGCACTTCACCTGCCGAACAATACATCGACAGAGAAACTAATGGCACTTGGTTTAAGCAACACCTTCGAAGAACTAAAAGAAACCCAAAGTATCGCACACCTCTTGAGACTCCAGCAGACCGAAACGGGAAGGGAACTGCTAATAAGGCTAGGCTTCGCGGAATCAATCAAAGAAACCCAAAGAACGGAGGGGATTCCTGATGAATATCGGAAAACATACACTATTAGCCCCCTAGCGAAAAACATGGACCCAAACCTCCACACGGCGCGAAGGGACGCAAGGGCGGAATACGTTGAAAAGTACCTGGCCACAAAAAACACAACAGTACACACAGATGCTGCAGTATATGCCAAGCAAAGAGGCACCAACATAGTAAAGTCAGCTGCGACAGCTGCGATAGTAATAAGCCCGGACTACAAAGAGATGAGCAGCGCGTCAGTGAAGGACTGCTCGGTAACGGAAGCTGATGAAATAGCCGTAGCTCTAGCGGCAGTGGAGGGCTACCGATCCGAAAGGTCTTTAACTATACTGACCGACTCGCAAACTACGTGTCGGAATTACATGAACGGCCGAATAGGACGCAGAGCGCTTCACATCCTCCGCTCCTGCAGGGCTAACAACAAAGTCAGGCATACAATTTTCTGGGTACCGGGACACGCTGGAATAGAAAGGAACCTAAGGGCGGACAAGGCAGCTCGAGAGCACACAAACCGAGCGGCTACAAGCACCGACCCTGAGGAACCCATACCAGTCAACCCAAGCTACTCAGACATTCTGAATTACTATAAGGGCGTCCGAATCAAATACCCTCCACCCCACAGCAGCCTAAATCAGCATGAAGCAACCTCTTGGAGGAGGCTGCAAACAGGAACGTACCCAAATCTAAACACACTAAGCAAGATGTTTCCCACCCAGTATAGATATATTTGCCCCTGGTGCGGCGCCAAGCCCACCTTATATCACATTACATGGGGATGCGTTCAGAATCAACAATTCCTTCAAATAAAAGACCCGAGTGCGGAGCAGTGGGATAGGGTGCTCTCCAGCAGCGACCCGAAAGTCCAGCATGGACTAGTAAGGCACGCTCACCGAGTAGCCACCCTCAGTGGTGCCCTGGAATAGGGGCGTCGACCCTGCGCAAATGGGGAAGAAGACCGTGAAGACGGCCGACCGCATCTGCCACCGCTAATTTCTAACCAGTTAGAGCAAATAAAGTTTTTCCTCCTCCCCCTCCCCGAGAGCAGATAAAAAAACTTTGCTACAACAATTATGCCGCCCTGACCTTATCGAGCTCCTGTTGCCACCTGCAGTAGCGGGCACAGTGCAACAGAATAGGCAGGCAAGGTCAAGAAGAAAGAAGCGCGCGTGCTAACCAGCCCGCTCGGTAGCCACAGGCTACAACAACAACAACAACAGGTCGCGCCGCGGTGTTTTTCAGGAGCCAGCTGCCCTCATTAAACGTCGCCAGTCCTCTTTCAACCACTTGACAATATGTACTATGGACAACAGGAACTCGGCAGGAATTCCTTTATGTCTAGTAGAACATAGGGTTAATCTTCAAAAAGCAATTCGAGCAAAAACACAGTGGGGGCAAAAGACTGAACAGAAGAGACGGTGGCCTATTGAAACGCCTTTGCCATTACCAGAACGTCACATGCGGCAAGCGTTCGTTTTCTCACTTGATATTAATCGTGCGAAAAAAGATCAAAGCATAACATTGCTCAGTGCAGGAAATGTGCGCTGCCGCGAGCCGAGCACGTAAACACTGAATCAATTGTTGCTATCCTCATCGACTTCGTTTCTCGTTAAACGGCCGCTTTAGAGCTGTGTGTGTCAGATGTGCCTTTCTGTTGTCCTTGTTCAGCTTGCGCTACAACAAAATAAGATGTTGCCACAGACAATGTGTCCTACTAAATACCATTCGCCAGCGTTGTGGCAGAAAATATTGCACTGATCCTAATGAAGAGGACAGCCTTAACGTACCGGTTTCCTCTATAACAGGTACGGAATGCGACCTAACACAGGCTGCGAAGAATTCTACACACCGCTGTCCCGTCATCTGCAGGATGTCAGCGAGGCCCAGACACCACATTACTTAATGCATCTGTCGAAGTTAATTTCATCCAGCTTGTGAGGGTGATAGCCACCGGCTGCGCCGCAGCAGCGCTCGACTGCCCCTGACTGCACCAGCGAGGGCTAGGAAGTGGATGTCTAGCTATCGTTGTTCGCGACTCATGGTCTCAGCTGCTTCGGTCTCTGTCAAACCTGCCCGTGTAGAAATGTTGTGACCCCTTCTCGAACGTCGGGGACGCTCGTTCAAGCCGGGCGGCATGATGAACCGCGTCGCATGCTGTAGCAGAGACACAGGTTAGGTCACGGTGCGTCACGTATCTTGAAAACATTTTGTTCGTAGTCCCGCTGTTTGCAGTCTTCGAAGGTCAAAAGCATATATGCCAGACGTCGCGGCAGCTCCATCATCGCCATGGCAGTGGATTTCGACACCGCGCTCAGCGTGAGGTGCTTTTGCGTGCTGAACGCGTGCACAGAACGTTAATAAAATGGTGGCCGCGTGGTAATCGAACGTACAGCCGCCGAAGATGACGGAGCAGAGGCTGTAGCTCTTGCTTATAACATTGCGCTGCGTCATGTACCGAAGACCAGCTGCGCGTCCTGAAGGTGGCCACATCTCGCGACAATGTAAAGCAGGATTGCCAGCCTGCAGTAGATGGCTAGACCCATCCTTACCACTAGCGTCGAGAGGTATGTGTTGCCCACAGAGTCTACAGAGCCCACGGGTCTTGAGGCTATGATTCGACAAGCGACCAGGTCGTATATCGCAGCGTAGAAGCCGTTGAACTCAACCGTGCTTGTAAGGGCTCTGTCGCCGACTTGCTTTGAGAAATTCGCCTGTTTTACCGTGCCGAGCCTCAGGAGCTCCAGCTTACAGTTCACCGACCGCAAGTGTGCAAGCTGCAGGCGGCAATCGGCGCTGAGACACGCACCGCTCAATGACACTACCCAGAAACGTGCCCTGCATTTCATCGCCTTCACCATAAATAACAGACGCGAAATACAGGTGGCGACCAGGGGAGGCCGCGGAGCACATGACTACTAGGCTCTTGACGTTCACACTGCCGCTCACCGCCCTGGAAAAGTCCGAGCGGCACGTCTCGTGCAATTCAAAATTGTACTTTGCGAATGTCTGAAGTGGCGCGCACCAATAGTCGAGGACGTGGCGCATCCCATACACGCCGGGCTCACAGCGGCTCACAACGAACTCGATGACCGCGCTGCGAGACACCAAGTGGTGCAACACTTAGCACAATTTGGCTGTCGCGAACAGGTCATCGATGTGAACCTTGCGCAGGCCGTGTACCACTGCTCTGTAGCGCACCAGTGTCTCGGCCTCGGGCACGTTGATCCAGTTCTCAGAGCAGACGAGCCTGCGTAGGCGCTCGCAGCTGCTGAGCAGCTCGCAAAGCATGCGAACGCCGACGCTCGAGAAGCGCACACTCACGATCTCGAGCGTGTCGAGCGTGGTCACCGCGCATAGGAGCGAGTCTATGAGGTCTCTTCGCAGATAGTCGTCCAGCAGGTAGTAGCAGAGCTTGACGTTCCTCAGGCTGCCGCTCAACTTGAAGCCATCCCGGAACCAGGAGTGATTTTCCGAGATGCGTGACTCACCACACAGCTTCACGAACTCAATGCTGTATTGTTCCATGAGCAGCCAGTCGACCAGCGCGAACGAGTGCCTGCGCTGTTGCTTGGACGTGCCGGGAACAATGCGTTCACGCAACCAAGTCAAGACCAGCCATACTGGACTGACTTCGCGTAGCTCGATGTCGTTGAGCCAAATGGATCTGTTCCATGGGGACAGCTCCCCAAGGAGGAAGCAGCCACGCGCAGTGCTAGCGGTGAAACATTTATCACAGTGCCCCGACGACACTTCAGGATGCGCCACAGGTAGCAAAGGGTGGACAAGAGTTGGTTGACCGACGGGAACAAGCTGGGATATCCGCTGACCAAGTACGCACTGTACTCGCGCAGAAGGCAATTCCATGGTTCAATCTCGCAGACCTGAGAGCAAAAAGCAGTCGTAATTGTATGGCCTCTCACACTTAAAGCAAGCATAGCAAGCAGCACGTACACTGGCTATGTCTTCTCGTGCTTCTTAGCGCACGCGCACATGCATTCGCATGAGTCCGGCTCGGATTAGAGCAAACTTTTGTTGCATGAAAGCTGTAGGTTTATAAACAAAGAAGCCTTTGTAAGGAAAGACGTAGATGAATAGAGCATATGTTTGGAAAACAATAACATGACCATAACATACATAAAATAATACAAGTATTGATATCCCCTTCAGAGAAAATTTGCAGGAGCACAGTTGGTCGAAAAACTCTTGCCTTTACTGAAACAGAACACAGCGCGACAGTACCTTCATGAAGTCACAATGTGCACTTTGTATGCCTAGCTACTCTGTTTAACGTTAGTGAGGCAATGAGATACCCGCTATCACTGACGGCAGCCAATCAGTAGTGATAATGATGGGGAAGCACATGCCTTCGTGCTGCGTCTCCCTGCACGTCAGGGCGCTGTCTATGCCTTCTAGGGAGCGGTATCGTGTGCAAGAGAATAGCTCGAACACTTCACTACGCTGTCAGATTGAAACGTAGTGTAGGGACATCAGACAAATTAATTTCTTGACGAGCGATTTCATTGCAAATTCAGACAGCAATACCTTAGCTTTGTTTGTCTATCATCATCACCGTCATCATCATCAGCCTATTTTATGCCCACTCTGTGGACATAAAAAGTGGAGATCACAGATCCCTGTGATCTCCACTTACCCCTGTCCTGTGCCAACTGATTCAACTTGCGGTTGCAAATTTCCTAATTTCATCACCCCCGCTCCCTAGTTACCTGCCGTACTCGACTGCGCTTCCCTTCTCTTTGCACCCGTTCTTTGACTTTAATGGCCCACCGGTTATCAATCCTACGCTCCCTGCCGAGCTCTATTTCTCGCTCTTAATGTCAACTAGAACATCGGCTATCCCCGTTTGCTCTCTGATCCACACCGCTGTCTGCCTGTCTCTTAAGGTATTGCCTAGCATTTTTGTTGCATCGCTTTTGCGCGTTTCGTAACTTGCTCTTGAGCTTCTTTGTCAACCTCCAAGTTTCTGCCTCATATGTTAGCACCGGTAGAATGAAGCGATTGTACATCTTTCTTTTCAATGATAGTGGTAAGCTCCCAGTCAGGATGTGGCAGTGTCTGCCATTTGTCTATATAACTAATCATATTGAACAGCGAAAAGCGGTTTGGTAAAGGCGCAAGGAATGCACAGGTTGATGAGCCAGATGAAACTGCACCACTGCTTAGTGCTATGCTACACTGTGCATTCACGTACGCCAAGAGACTGCGAAGGACAATAGGTAAATAAATTATCGATATACCAGCGCAATAGTCCTGGTTTTGTCCACGTCCTGCAGTGATGTGCATTGACCTTCGCGCAAGCTGTCGCCATCCTAAAGCACTATCAGCCTCAGTAGTTACGCGAACAAATGAAAGCGACTCTACCTTGGTGTTGCGCTTCTAACTTTTCTTACATTGATATCAGCGGCTTAATTCGAGCTTCACAGTACTCATTTGAATCCTCATGTTTGCCTAAGACCGCCTACGGAATGATTGCACATAGCACTCTTATTAGATTACAAAGAACAGATGTTCCGATTAGTTATTTTTTCATGTTGGTGTTTCAGATGAGGCAGATGGTGCGATAAACTTGAGCCTCCAGATAGAACTTCGTGGCAATGTTTTGGGTGTCCAAGAAAGTAGTAAGGCGGCTACCACGGGCGAGAATACCCGATACCTCAAGTTCAGTTGTAAAGCGCCACGTAACCGCTTACCCACCGTGGCGTGTCACAAAGGTTTTCTTCAGCGCAGCGAAACACGAAGCTGAGAGGAACAAAAGTGCCTTACGTGGTCATTCGAGCGTCGCGGACCCCTCAGGTACATCGGCAACATCGATCGTGAAGCTCGACCGTTCCAGGTGTGGACGCAGTCCTGGGCAAAATCCCTGGAAGCAAAAGGTGCCACGCCGGTTGCTGGATCGGGCTTTGCGTGGTTCAGGCGTGCATCTGTACAATTTCATGGGCACGCGTCGCTCGTGGCACGCTCTCTCGGGGCTGCTTCTTGAACGCAAGGTATTCACTCGAGACACAGCGTCCTCCTTTGAGACATGTACTAAACCAAAAACGATGAAAACCCGAAATACCGTGAAGTCACGCCATGCGCTCGAAAACACAAGATACAAAAATTACATTTCGAAAAAATGTTACTAGACAAGTTTTTATTGGTTTATGGTTAACAACACCTCAGTAACCTGGGATTAGCAAAGATGCAAGATGCGAGGTGCAAGGAAGATGGCCCCTTTTCCGTCTCTTTCTCTTCATGTCTGTGTGGGTGTGGTCTTGTTAACCCTGCGTAATATCAGTTCTGATTTTGGCAGCACACCACGCAGAAACACAGCATAAGGATGGCTATGTGGGAAACGAAATTGGCCGACCTGTTTTCATACGAAAAGTTATCAGATTAAAATAGAATGTTCAAAACATTAAGCGCAAAAGTGATAATCGTAACTATAAGAGAATACCTTGCCTTTGTATGAAACTGTGATTTGACCATTTCAGGGTCACCGCTTTACAAATATGTGGCGGCAGAAACAAGTCCGGAATGCTGACAGAAGTGCATGTTGGGCGGTGACCAAACGTATTGCCAGCGCGCTGACCATGCGTGACATTGGCCAAATCGCAGGGCAGAATCCGCTTAATCAGGCAGCTTTTTCCTAAGTGTTTTTTCTGCCATGTTCCTGGTCTTCTACGCTTAAACGTATTGCCCTAAAGCATGGAACCAGGGTTTTCTAGACTGGCTCCGATCAACCACTGTGACATATTTCTTAAGCAAGCGCGCTTTAACTACCAGGTTTTGTTGCTACAACATTGATTCTCGGCATTTTTCATTGTTGTTGCTTAAAAATTTCGCATTGTCAGCAAATGCAAGGCTGTGCCCGACTGTTTGGCTGATATAGTGAATGTCAGCGAAACAAATTAAAGCCAAGGGAAGCATCGAGAAAAATTAACTGTGGTTGAAATTGTAATGTAGAAAATAACGAAGGGGAAATGAAAGTAGACGAAAAGATAACTTGTCGCCGGTGGGAGCCGAACCCACAACCTCCGCATTAGGAGTACGTTGCAGTAGCAATTGTGCTTCGGCGACGGCTATCAATTCGTCCACTAACTTTGGTATTTATGTTAACTAGGTCTAGCCTTAGGAGTGTTAGCCAGGGCCACTCAAAGTCATGGTTGGCGAATCTGGAACATCCGCCCGGGTTTGGCAACGGTACATGCATTTATTTTCATCATTTCGTAATGGTAGTGACGATAGCTTTGTGTTCACTGTAATATAATCTGGCTGGTTCGGTTACAACCATGGAGATAATCTTGGCCAAAGTTAAATCTATGCACGACCGTTGTTGAGTGACTTGGATTGGTGTGGCACTTCAATCCAAACTCTTACAAAACAAACTGAGTGAACAATTTCTTGTCTGGTTTTGAAATATTTACACTGAAGTCACCAAAGATGATCACAAGGTGGTTATTTCATCACGGCTAACCAGAATAATGTGCGTGGTCATGAACTTCTCGATATCCCACTTGGGTGTGCCTAGGGATATATAAACAGTGGATATCACAATTCCGTCTTCTGCTTGTACGTACAGACATCCCTACAGTCGGTGGCATTGTCTTCTCGCGAGTCAAGGGTGTAGGGTTGTACATACATTTGATCTTTTTCATATATGGCAACGCCTTCTGCTGGTGAGTTCAGGTTCTGTTCACAAATAATTCCAGTATACGCACGACTTAATACAATGCGTCTATAATTTATTTATTTCATCTATTACTATTATTATTATTATTATTATTATTATTATTATTATCATCATCATCATTATTATTATTATTATTATTATTATTGGCGGAGAGAGAGAGAAAAAACTTTATTCAAAGTCCTTGCTGAGGTCAAGGGAGACGGGGGGCCGGGAGACTAGCCGGACCGGAGCCTCCCTTTCTCAGGCGACGGCGAGACCTTGAGTCTTGGTGGAGTGCTTGAAGCCTGTTTCACCTCCACTGCGGTTCGGCCCGGTATTGCACTATCTCCGGGATCAGCTCACGCTCACCTTTTCTATTGTTCATGCATGGACATGGACTATGCCTTAGCCATATGTTGCTTCGCTGTAAAAGTCGCAGTTTCGCCCGAAACGCGAAGGATCGATTGCGATAGCAAATTTGTAGAGAGCTATGCGAAGTAAGGATATTAGTTTTATCGGCAGTGTAAACTTGTGAACATTCGCTTACTAACTAAAACCAAGGATGGTGTCACGCGCGCACAAGCAAACTTGAACACATCTTACTGGATGACCGCGCACACTCGCTGCAAGACACTGGAGTGAGAAAGCGCGGCAGCAGCAGCGAGCGGCTTGACTTCTGTGCCGCCCTGTCAAACCCCTCAATCTCCAAAAGTAGCGCCAACCACTTCCCTCCCTGCTCCACTTCCCTCCCGCGCTGGTCACGCTCTCGACAGTGGCGCCGCCTGTGCTGACCCGGCCGTAGCAGACGACGTCTCGCGCGCTACGGGAGGAAATCCACGGAGAAGTTCGTTCCAGCCCTGCGGAGCAGTTTTTGAGGCGAGGTTTTGCTTCGCCAGTCGGTAACTGGCCTTAATGATGTCTTGTTGGAATTGCGCAACAAAAATTGAGATAGAAGGACTATTATTTAAGGTGTATAACGCCGTTCGTGTTGCTGAAACACGACGCATACACACGGTGTGCTCACACACGCGCGTGTTTACATCAGTTCCAGGTTTTGACTGCGTAAAAATACGTCTACGTGGTTCTGTAGGTTCATTTATGTAGCTGCAGGACACTTTTGTTCGGCCGGCGCGTTAGAGATTCCAACTCCCTGGGGCCAGCAATGCCTAGCAACAGGGTCGCTTCTGCTCCGCGCGTTTTACACATGTTTGTAGCTCATGCACGGGTTGTGGCGGCCATGAGCAGCGTTTTCACACGTAGACAGCATTGATAATTTGAACAACGTACCAGCACATGGAATCGTTTTTTTATTTATTACAGTGCAAGTGGTTGGAATTTCATAGCAATAACGAACTTGAGGGGACAACTGAACAGAGGTTCTCAAAATAATTGTCCCTCCTCACTAACTCCAGTAACACTTTTGTTGAAGTGCTTATTTCATATCTGAATGCTACGTACGTCTGTATTCTATTGCGTAGTAAGTTTTCGCAGGGAAGCAGTTTTGCTTTAACTGGAACACTCAAGGCATACAAAACAAAGAAAAAAATTATTCTTGGGTTTTACATGCCAGAACCACGATATGATTATAGGCACGCCATAATGGGGCATTCCGGAATGATTTTGACCAGCTGGGGTTCTGTAACGTGCGCCCAATAGACGGGACATGGGTGTCTTTGCATATCGCCCCCATCGAAATGCGAACGCCGTGGCCGCGATTTCATCCCGCGGCCTCCCCCGACCAATCCGTCTGCGCGTAATTTCGCCGCTTTGGGCCAGCAATGGCGGTCGGAGAGGGTTGGAAAGAAAAAAAAACACACAAAAGCGCGACGCTTCTTCCACGTCGCACAGATATGCCAATGGTGGAGCGGAGGAGGCTGGGCCGACAGGACGCGTGGAGGAGGAAACGCCGGGAAGAGCGGGGTGGCGGGAAGATCTGAGAATGGCGCTACTTTTGGAAATTTGAGGGGCTTTACCGCTTCTCACTCCAGCACGAACCAAGCGGCGAGAGCATAGCGCACACGATGCTATCATCACTCGGCACACGCTGTCTCCACCGCAGATCGCTTTCAATATAGGCCCCGCGGGGCGCGCGCGGCCGCGCCATATACAGCCGCCGCCACAGTACAGCTCCCCCTTCCTCCCCTCCCCCCGGTGCCTTGCGCACGACGGAAAACGGCACCCTTCGTACCCGCTTTCCTCCCTTGAGCGCGCGACATTGAGAGAACCATCGTCGCCTCACCCGTCGTGGCCGTCACTCGCCCTTACAGCACAAAGCGCGCGGCGACGATGTTATCGCCCTTAGCCTTTGTACGGAACATCACAGTGAAGGCTACGCTGACGGCACAGATGCGCCTGGACTGTCCTCATACTTGCTGTCGCAACAAAGGTAGCATAGTGAAAGCATCAATTCCGCCACTGCGGCCGACCAGCGCCATTGTAGGATGCTACGCCTCAATCTCGCTCAGCCTGCACCATTGATGATGTCGAAACATTTATTGAACTCACAAACTCACAAATTATCAAACGTTATTGCCGCGTGTGTGTACTCGCGTATAGCGTTAGCGAGAAGAATAGACGAAAGGAGGGGATCGTTCATTAGTTAGAAGCACACGAAGTCATCATGCACTGACGTCAAGGAAAGCGTACAGTAAAGTCCGCTCCCCCCCCCCCCAGCCCACCTAAATTTCCAAATAAAGCTTCGCTTTAGCATGATATTGGAGCGTAACGTGCCTTGAAGCAAGCATCATGGTTCCACGGCCGAGAACGTGTGCCAATAACTGAGATTTATATAGCCAATAACCGAGCTGTAAATAATCAAGGTTTTCATTCACACGGCGCGGTATATAAGACAACACCAGCCTAGAACGTTGATACAGCCGTCAACCTCGAAGCTTCGCCGCATCGAGCTACGTTGCGGCAAAGAAAAATATTACTGCGCTTTTCATTATTTTATTCATACACTCCCTCTCTCTGCTTCTCTTGAGTTCTAACGTACAATGTTCTCCATATGTTCTGCGTGCTAATGAGCGTCCACGCGCGCTCCTCGTCGCACCATTCATTGTTGCGCGCAAAAAAAAAGCAAGCGAAAGAATAAATTCCTGAGCTATCAATTTTCCGTAAGCGCTCATGGAAGGCTCAAACAACATTATTCAGTGTGTTTTGCATAATGTACTGCCAACCACGTCAGCAGAAAGTTCTCACTGGCTTCCTAGATAGTTTCTATTATTCCGCGTGGCGCATGCTATTTACTGGCAGTTAAGTATATGAATTCCTGTCACACGTCTTTCTTCAATCCAATATTGGATGGAAAGACCATCCAGATTGAAAGCACGTGCACAACACTCAAGGCATAACACTCGAATAAAGCTCTAGCGTGTATATGATATTCGTTTAAATTACGTATACAAGTTCACGCGTTGACGAGAATGTGTGCGTTTGGGCACGTTGAAACTACGTTGCATCTGTGAACAACATGCAAGCATTGTTTCTTTCTCTGCACGACTCCGCATGATTAAAGCGTGGTGGCTGTGCGTGCTGTATATGTTGTAGACTTGCAGCTCTGTAATATTCGGTACAAACTTCGGCCACGATAGTCCCTTTGTTTTTCTCCTCGCTATTTCCCCCGTGAACCGAAAGCAGCGTGCTCGACGCCACATCTTTGAATGAATGAAAAAGTATCATTCAACGTGTGCCGCGCGTGTCAGCTTTGTAACAGTTGTTTATTTTTGCGACTCAAAGTCCAGCTGTCGCGTACGTGCACCCTTTGTTTACATATACATTCGAGTGTCCTCCGATTAAATACCGGTTGATAGTCTGCGATCGTGTTTGTCAAGTGTGCCGATTTCTTCTTTCTTTTTTTCGCAGCTTCCAAGAAGTCGAGCAATATGACGCAAATGTTCTCGATAAGGGGTTCATCTGTTTTGAGACAGATTGGTCAACAACTGCTTTAAACATCCGACGGCAGCAATAAATGGCACATTCGCAAGAGGGAGAACCAGTTAACGCATTTTACACTCGCGTTGCAGCGCACACGGCCAACCTTTGTAAAGTACTCATTGATGGAAACCATTTCCATGCCTTTCTTTCGTCCTTGACAACGCTCTGTTTACAAATGAAGTACAGGTTCCACTGTAATGTTTGCGCTTGAGAGGCAGCGGCACCAGTTAGTCATAAAGGCGTACGACCACTTAAACGCATGCAGAGATTACAGAGTCGTGACGAAACACGAGAACAGTTGAGATACTCCGGATTCATCGCGAACATTTCTACATGCAGCTCGCGTTATTCAGGCGAGTATGTCACGCGCCTTGCGTTCGGTCATCGCGGTGCTAATGCTAATCTGAAAACTAACTGTCGATCTAAAAACTGGAGCAAACCATTATCCGGTAGCTCATAAGTAAAACAGACCTTTTCCCAGGCTTCTAAAGTCATCTAAAACACTGCTCACTGTAGCCTCATTCGAAATGGAGCACTGCTTGTTTAAAGTCGAGCAACTGCTTGTTTGACGAGCAACCTTACCTGCAGAAGAAAGGCATATGCATAGGTTCTTGCAGAGCCTTTATAGTTGCCACTATCTTTTTATCATCTATCGGTCGCACTCTACACGATCGTTTTAACCATTTTATTAATGACAAAGTCCTTAAAGTGTTTCGTTACATGGACGACATTTTAGTGGTTTTAAACAAGCAGTGCTCCGTTTCGAATGAGGCTGCAGTGAGCAGTGTTTTAGATGATATTAGAAACCTGGGAAAAGGGCTCTTTTTTACTTACGAGCTGCCGGATAATGGTTTGCTTCAGTTTTTAGATTTACAGTTAAAGTTTTCAGATGGGCGCATTTGTTGGGCTTACTCCCCTTGTGCGCAAAAAGTGCTCCTGCCGTACAATTCTTCCCAGTCAAAGGTAGTGAAAAGAGGCATCGCCAACCTCTGCTTGGAGTCCTCACTCCGGAAGTCGTGTGCGCATGAGATGCAAGCAAGTTTTTACTACCAATCGGGCAGGATCGTTGGCTTCCCTGAGTCGGTTTTGGTCCCTGTGGCAGAAAAGCTTTTGAAGAAGTTGAAGGCTGGGGTAAGCAGGGTAGAGCCGAAGAAAAAAGACTGGCCTATAGTGGTCCCGTACATCCATAAAGTCACGCACAGCCTGAAAAAAGTGGCTAACCGGTATAATGTACCGGTGGTGTTCTCCGCGCCCCAAAAGCTTGCCCAGCTAAGCCGTCGCATAACTTGCGAAAGCCAAATGTCTGGCTGTCAGAGGAAGCATGGCCAGCGTTTCGTAATGTGTGCCACAAACGTCGGATATGAAATTACTCTGTCCTGCGGGAAATCCTACATTGGACTGATGGGGCATTGTGTGAACGACCGGCTTAGGGAATATGCAAAAGGTATAAAAAATAATGAAGGTGAGCGACTTGTGGATCACTGCAGGGCTTGCACCGATTGTTTTCCACGGTTCCGCGATGCGAGGATTTTGGTAGAGGCAGGCATCAGACATCGCGTGAAACATTGGAAGCCTTCTACATCAAGAAAGCGGGTCCGAACTGTGTTAGTGATACATCGGTTTTTCTTTACGAGGCCGAGCTGAAGTTTCTATCGCACCTACTCTGACAAACCTTTCTACTCCATGTTGCCTTGTACGCATGCGCGCTGTTTTGGAGGGCTACATATGTCGAGTGCTTTCACCCTCATTAAACAGTTGAAGTAGCGTCCGTGATGTCGCCGTCTTTCTTGTGTGTGTTGTTTTTTGGCGCAAAATCTTTGCAGTATGAAAAGAAGATGGCTGCCGCCGATCGCTCAGGCACTGTTTACTCGCACCTGCCAGAGAGCATGGGTTTATTTGCATATGACAAAACTTTTTGCGTAGCTGTATAACGTTATCGAGCTGTTTTTGGCAGGTATACGACATCACATTGCCAACTATTCTTTGCGGAGGATCCATTTTAGCGGCGTTTTTAACTGTCCGTTGCACGCCACTGATTTTTTTCGACCAGCAACCACAAGCAAAGTACGAAAAAGCGCACCAATCGCAGACGCCGCCACCTTTATCCTTTATCCATTTTCAGTGCAGTGGCTCGGCCCCATCTAATCCCTCTACCCCTGAGCGTGCGCCTCGCTTCTTGTCAGCCAATTAGATAAGAAAAACTCAATGTAGGCAATATTATTCATTGTCAAAGCAAACAAAAGTGACCTCCTATAAACTAGGAGAGCATTTGATTGGGCTGTTCAGACAACGCTGCTGGTCACCACCCGATGCTTGCATCAATGGTTACGTGAATATGACGTCAGGCGTTGATAACGTGCATACCTGCATGGCAGAGGGGAAATGCGACCTCAAGAAGCATTCCTAGTTTACGCGTTTTCTTTTCAGACCTTTCCAAGAACACCTCGCTTGGCGCCTCCACAGTGCCATCTGAAACGGCTGCAATTACACGCGTCAAACCACCTGCAAAAGCATTGTAGGAGCTACAGCGCTTACCTTCGTGCACACGCGCAACAGTCTAGAGAGGAGATAGATAGAATGGTAGAGATGAGGTAGGATGAGGAAACACTGAATGGGTAGAAGCGGCGCTGTCACGAAAAGAGTGAACAGACATGCCCCTTTTCGCTCGTGAGAGCTCACATGCATAGAAGGATCACTGTAGAGAGAAAAGGTGCCGTCAGAAATTAAGCATGCCTCGTTTGGGTTTTTGCAGTAAACGAAGCGCTACTTCTAGACATAAGAACAGTCGAGGATAAACTAGAGATACGTAAATTCAAGGTTCGGTGAGTATGTTCTTGTTACTTCTGAAAAATAAACAGCGTGTAAGTTTGCTTATACGGACAACTGACGTAGCTGGAGCGTGCACACGCAAAGCCGCAATAATGCACCGCGACTACAAGACATCACACGCAAGCAGTCGTCCAACACAGCAGCACTTCAGCCATGATGCGATGCGCCATGTGAGGCAAAACGACAGTGCTAACCTTCTCACAGGCTGCCTAAATTGCGCACAACGCCTCGAGCCAACAGGTCTCGCTGTGTGTTCTGTGTACTATGTATACGTAAACAAACACCAGCGGTGCACGCAAGGTAACGCTTAGCATCATGAACGTCCCTATTCTGGCATGTCGTCAACATTACCGCTAATTATGGTACGTCAATCTAAAAAAAACCAGAAAGCTTCGCTTACATCAATTCACACAGTACGCGGGATCTCCATATTCTGTTTAGCAACTCGGCTAATGTTGGCCAGGACACTCGTAGGAACGCTACGAAGGAAAATGTGTAATGTGCTGGCGAGGACATCCCGCATTCTAAATGTTTTTTGGCTGCGCCATCTTCCCTTGCCTATTTCCAACAATTTCTGTTTTCATATTGCCTATTTCTGTAGTATATGCGATCCATATACTACAGAACTTGTAGATAAACTAGGAAAAGTGCAGAACAGGGCAGTTCGGTTTGTCCTTGGCAATTATGACTGGATGCTTAGCATGACAAAACGCAAAAATCATTAAATTGACATCTTATTGAACACCGTCGTCAAAATCTCCGATTAAAATTTCTTAATAACATATACCACTCTAAAACGGGGATAGCTAGGAAATTGTATTTTCAGCCGCCCATATATGTTTCTAAAAGGAGAGAACACAAATTGAAAATACGTGAGATTCCTTTCAAAAGCGACGCTTTCCGCTACTCTTTCCTTGTTCGTACTATAAGAGATTGGAATACTCTACCACCTGACACTGTCTGTATTTGTTCAAATGATGATTTCTTCCATGCTTTATGAATGTAATTTTGAGTTTTTGTTTATATGAGTTGTACCCTCCCTGCTGTAATGCCTGAATGGCGAAGCAGATACCCAATAAATAAAATCAATAAAAAATTTTTTGGTGTTTCAATCAACCAATCAATAAATTTTATTTACCAGAAACAAGAGGAACTGGAGGGACACCTGGGCAAAAAGCTGTCGCAGCAGCTTGACGGAGGCCCAGGGTCCCTTACATGGCAGTAGCACTCACATGATATATACACTGGTCTTTATACAGAACAAATATTACACATCGTACGTATGCATAACAATGTCATTTTACACTTGAATGCAATATACTAAAGTGTCGCTATAAAGAAAGAAAGTAGTCACGCAAACCATTTTTATTTAGCGTAGCTGTGTGCTTATATTTGTTTAGTACAGTCGGTATATTTTGCGTTAAGGACTGTAGACTGTAATTATTTCGAAACCATGGTACCTTCCACACCTCAGGGTTTCGTGTCCTATGTTTCTTGTGTGTGCAGAGTTCTAGCTGAGCAAGGGGCAAGGGATGTAAAATAATTCTTAACATATTCGGATGAGAAGTAAATCGTTCTAGTAATCTGTGTTCGTATAAGTTATCTACGCGGTTTTGTCTGTATTTGAGAAATATATGATCTGTTGGTGAAAGCCGATTAACGTTCTCTATATACCGAACGATTTTCTTTTGAAGTATTACCAGCTCTTGCAAGTTAGATTTAGATGTTGTAGCCCAGACAAGGTAAGAGTAATTTATATACGATAAGAGACCGTAGTATATTTGAAGTTTTGCTCTCATAGGTAGAAATGTGCGGCAACGTGCCATAGCACCGGTAACCGCAGGGAGTTTGCCGCAGAGATGTTTGATATGGGCATCCGAACGTAAATTAGAAGAAAAGTATACTCCTAGAATTTTAAATTCTTCAGCCAGTTAATGCGTTGGCTCTGAAAATAAATAGCATGATTAATGTTAAGTGGTTTATTTCTTGCGCGCAATATTAGAACTTCTGTTTTCTTTGAATTTACTTTAAGCTTATTTGTCTGTGTCCAATCGGACAAACCTGCCATAATTTTATTACATTTTTCCACAAGTTCATTCGCATTAGGACCTGAGACACACAATGTGCAATCATCCGCGTGCACAATGAATTGAGCCTCACTGTTTATGGTTACGATATCATTTATAAAAACGTTAAACAAAAGTGGTCCAAGAATACTTCCTTGAGGCACACCACACACAATACTTAAGAGGGACGAGTTATGTTTATTAATGGAAACGTACTGGGACGTCGATGTTTCAGATATGATTTGAGTAATTCTAACGGTTTCCCACGAATTCCATACATACAAAGCTTCCGAATAAGGATCTCGTGATTGAGGCTGTCAAACGCTTTACTAAAGTCTATAAAAATGCCGACTGCGTAGTAGTTATTTTCAAAGCTCTGGAAAATGTATTCTTTCAGCGTAAGAAGAGCCATTTCTGTGGATCTGTTTTTCCAAAATCCATATTGTGAATCAGTAAGCACACTCTTTTTATTGAAAAATTCCGTCATTCGAGCAAAAATAAGCTTTTCCATTCCTTTTCAAAAAATTGGGAGCACCGATATCGATCGATAGTTAGACGCGGTATTTCGATCACCACCTTTATAAATAACCGAAACTTTCGCGCGTTTCATTGCATCTGGAAAAACTGCAGTCTCTAAAATTAAGTTGTAAATGTGCACAAGCGGAAGTACAATAAATTGCAAAACATGTTTTATAGGTTTAATCTGCAAATTATTTAAGTATAAAGCTTTACTGTTTTTCAGCCCCATGTACACACTGTATACTTCATATTCATCAGTAGGCGCAAAAAAATGCGCTTTCGCGAACAGCATCGTTATCACAAGCCACCCCTATGCTATCATTGCCATCAGCAATAGCGGCTTTGTGCAGTTACGAAGTGGTGGTTAAAGTAATCGGAAAGCGCTGTGCCTGTTATCTCACGTGAGCCCAGCTTCATCGATGTCAGGTGCGTATCGTCCTTGCGGCGACCTAGAACAAAATTAATCGTTTGCCACGTAATTTCTGGCTGTTGTGTAGAAACATTTGCAAATAAGTCCTCATAGTACGCCGCCTTTGCCTTTCTAAGTTCAGCATTTAGCATGTTTCTAAATTTTTTCAATGTTTGTAATGCTAATTCACAGCGCGTGCGCAAGAAGGAATGATAGAGAATATTTTTTGTTTTGATCATTTTTGCAAGCTCATGAGTAACCCAAGGCTATCTAACTTTTTTGGAATATTTAGCTGTCCTCATTGGAAAATAGCTGGCGTACATATGCGTAAAAGTTATAATAAATTCATTATATGCCTCATTTGCATCTGTTTTGTTCAAAACATGTAATCAATCGTGACTCATAACGTCATTCTTGAACTGCTCTAAACCTGCTTGTGTTATACGCTGATAAGTGAATTGTTGACAGGCATCAGCTGTTTTCTTAGAGACATCGGTGTAGATTAAAATATAGGGCAGTGGTCACTTATGTCAGACACCAATGAGCCTGTGTTGCATACAGTAGTAGAAATATCAAGGATGAGTAAGTCAAGTAAAGAAGATGTATGACTTGTAATGCGTGTTGGTGTGGTGATTGTATTTACAAAACCTGCAGACTTGAGGCACGTGTTCAGTTGGAAGGATGAGTTACTCTGTTTAAGTACATCTATATTAAGATCGCCGCCACACACAAGCATCAAATTGTTCATGCTTACATATGCTAGGAATGGTTCAAAAAATCTAGAAAAGTGACAATATTGCCGCTCGGTGGGCGATGCACCAGAGATATTATCCTGTTTTTACTCTTTACAGTGAGTATTTAATAATCTGATACTGTCGTAGTGTCTGGTACTAATTCTGGTTTTGCATAGCTTTCAACAAAAAGTGCAACACCCCCGCCTTTTTTTGCTGGGCCGATTAATAAAAAAGCGGTAATAAACTTGCAAAGTCAGCATAGCACAGTTACTGTAGTACCATGTTTCCGATATCGTGATCGCATTAAGCTTAAAAGTAAATTGCGCCAAAATATGGATGATATCGTCACTCTTCTTGCATGCTGAGCGCGCATTAAGATGCAAAACAGCCGTGGCCGATGCATCCTGCTTAGCAATGAGATGCGGGAGAGCCAGCTCTTGATAAGCCATTTTGACGATGGTGAGCAGCCAAAGTTGCGGGGTGCACAAATTCGCGCTGCTCCCTCGCTTTACTCCTGCGCCTGCCCCGACGTTATCTTCTCGACGTCACTCTCGTTTCTTATGTGGAGAACGGGCGTGTCTTCAGCTTGTCTTGCAAAACTTTTGCCGTTCAACGACCGCACCGATTTCCAGTGATGCGCGTGTTTTCTTTTCACGGCCATCGCGAGAAGCTTCTTCGGGGCAGGGCAAAGGTGTTCATTCACATACACCGAAGAAGAGCCTTCCAACCCAGGATCTGTATTTGTGAGACGCATTTTTCTAGCTTTGTGGAAAACGCTATCCCGCTTCGCGCGACTCTTGAACTGGACGATTATGTTTGTCCGATCACCCCTGCGTGTAGGTACACGATGGCACGTTTCAATGTGCGATACAGCGACTGGTTCATTGATCGTAGAGCCAAGTTTAGAAAGTAGGTCGCTTAAGCACTCATTCTCGGTCTTCACTACACCCTGAATCTCTAGGTTGGTCTTACGAGGTTGGTCTGAGCAGTATCTTATGACCCTCAAGGATTTAGGGTACAACACCGCTCGGTAAGCGCCTTGATTATCCATGCTTACTCGCTAACCACCCTGCCACCACGGTCAACTTAATACTTGCGCGTTTTATGCATGCGTACCCTCATCACTACGTGACTGTGCGCAAAGCTGAGCTCTATGGGGTACCTACCTGCATGGGCGCGTACTAGTGCACTTCTGTTATTTTTCCATGTCCGTTTTCTGAATCTGTAGTTTAACACGATTGGTGTCATCGATAAACTGACCATGTTGAAAGAAAGTCAGCGAAAAGTTATAGCGCCATTTTTGAAGTCGAAATATTACACGCTCGCGCGTCTTCTTGGCCGTAGCCTATGCTAGAAGGTGATAAAAAAAATCTCTGGGGCTTTACGTGCACTGTAAAAAATTTCCGTAATTTTACAGTCAAACCTGCCGTAATAATTACGTAGACCGTTCAGTTTCATGAAAAACGGCGGAATTCTACGTAAAAAAACGGACGTGAGCTCTGTTTTTGAAATACGGAGAACCGTCCGTAATTTGATGTGGAGGGCAACTGAGCATGTTAAGAGCGAAAAATCAACACGCAACGAATATAAAGAAAAGACACCGCCCACGTTTACCAGCAGTTACCTAATATCACCATAGGTAACGCTGCTTGAACATTATTCATAGGCGAATCGTAGTACGCACGCACAAACGGAAGAGGTTTCAGCGGTGGCGCTGCTTACCACCCTTCATCGCTTCTACACGACGGGTTGCATTTCTCCGCCTCAACAGTACAGAGTGGACAGCGGCTGGAAATGGCGGTGTGCGGTGGTGGTATACCTGTTGCATTTGGGATTTCACTGAGAGAATAAGAAGGAATCGACGATGGACTGCTACGCAAGTAAGTGATTTAAGTGTCCTTTTTTGTTGTTGGTGCACGTCGCGCGTGCGAAATGCACTGCGATGGCCGGTGACGGGCTGAACTGTGTTGTGTGAGCATGCCCTGTCAATGCCCTGTAACGACATTCCCGCTTGGCCATGAGGATTGATAAAGCCGCGGCATTGCGAGTCTGTGATAAATGGTGTAGCGTTTGTTGTGCTGATTTCATATAGAGTACATTGAGGCGCGTAGGCAACATCAGCGACGATGTCGTCTGTAGCAGTTCGTTATCGGCTGTATGTGGCAGCTGTTTTACTGACGTTGGCATTCCAGTTTTGCAATGTGTTGTGATGTGTTCTTGGCATTCCAAAATAAAGTGAAGTTACTGTTCCCCTTAGCAATCTCTCACGGCGCGGTGTAACACTATGTTAGCCGTATTCGGCGACGCATTGCATCACAGCGAAATTCTATTTTTCCTTAAGCTTAGGACGCAGTGTGCTTGGCGTGCATAATCGCTGTGTTCATATCCGTAATTGAAAGACTGCTTCTGGAATTTAAAGTCTACTTGTGTATGAAGACCTCATAGAGCATGTTGCATGCGATGCCCCTACATCACAATGAATGGACGGTGTAGCGTGCTTGCTGCCGTAACCTCGTGCGATCTGCAGTGTTACGTAACACTGGTGTAACACGGTGCCTTGGAACACTTTGGGATCGAGCCCGAGCAATCGTGCGCGATCGCACTTGAAAGTGTCCGCGTGATACCCATTAAGGGTCGCTGGAGAAGAAATTGATTATTTTGCTAGCTGGTAATCGGCACCAGATGTTTCGCGAATTTTTGTTTTTGTTTTGTTTTTACTTCAGACAGCTACCAGGCTGACTATCAACGTTCTGACGCAATACGTCAGCATTTAACGTAATCTGGGAGTGGATTGCCACGTAAATTTTGCCCATCTGCGGCTTAATTGTAAAGCAAGTGCATGTGATAAGTAATTTTTAACGTAACCTTGACACAGAATAGCGGTGCCAAAAAGTGTGTAATGGACATCCAAAGTTACAAATGTTCCAAACTGGTATAAAAAATCAAAAGATGTGTCAACACTGATGTTAAAGGCTGGTTCTAATACTGACTGTCTCTAGTTGCATAGACTAATTTTCAGCATATAGGCATCAATACAATAATTATTCTAAATACATGTTGTGAGTTATGTAGAGCAAAATGTCTGCTGTTTTGCTGAATAGAAGGTGCTTCATGAAGTCTTTTTTTAAATGAGTTGAACGATACAATTGAAGACACCAAACGATACCACAGCAATTGGTAATTCGGTGACAAGCTTATGTGCAAGAGTATTTGTATATGAAAATGTTTTTGCTTTACTGTGGACGACCGGTCTGAAAATACCTGATATTATTTGCTTCAATTGCAGCTATTGCACCAGTGAAGGATGTCTGTGTGCCGGTTTGTGCTCAGTTTCTCAGCCAGCGGGCCTGAGAAAGTGTGCCACAGCAGTCTGTCTAGTGGTGCTCTTTGTTCTGGAAAGCTGTGCCATTCTATTGTATATCTGTCTTGCATATGCAGTCTTAATAGACAGTGACTGCAAATGTTGGTGGAATGACGAGGCCTATGCAAGTAGAGTAATTTTTGCAGATGCATTCAAAGGATAATTGATGATTTGTTTTCCTGTGGCAACAAATTGGTTCAGTATGAGCACCTCGACTTGAAAGGGATATTGTTTCATACCTGACTTGGTTGCACATATGAGTGGTGTTTAAAAAACACTTATAGTGCCAGAGTTCAAGATTTGAGGCAACAGATAAAACACGCACCAATAAAATAACTGTTTGTCTAGTGTTGGCTTAATGAGTATGCAACAACACTGCACACTGATCGTTAGCACTGTCATGCATGGGCTCCATGGTAACTAAGATTAGCCACGAATAAGCTCACTGTGAGCTAGTGTTGAGCTAACTATAACAGGTGAGTATGCGATGATGTAATTAAGTGCAACATTGGAAGGCAACGTAACAATGTAAAATTATAGCCTGAGCTCGCAGCTGCGTTGCGTGGTCAGGCGACCAAAAGATATGAATATTTAAAAGGGAACGAACAGTGCTACTGCCAGTATGAAGTGACAGCGTTGTACACAGCAACATATTCCCTTTGTCCTGTATGTAGCCCTGTTCGGTTCCCTTCTAAACATGCACCAAGCAGCCCAATTCAGAATGCTCCGGCAGGTTAAGTGATGACACGCTAGCATAGTAGGAGCTATTCTGAAAGTTATGTCTGCTATGAAAATGTGTGATGAAGATACTTCACTGCTAAAAATTTGGTGTACAACTGCACAAAGCAGCATCAATAGCTATGTTGCTCCCCCATGTTGTGTCAAGGGTCTGTGCATGTTTTGTAAGATAATCCTTGAGTCGTCGGCCGGTTTGTCCTACATAATTGTGGCTGCAGGACAGTGGGATATTGTAAACAGCACCAACCATAGTACCTATGAACTCCAGCACATACTTTTTGATGTAAACTTCACGTGTTGCCCTGGTCCGGTTAACATTTTGTACGTGCCCAGATTGCTTGGCACTGAAAATAAAAAGGTAGTTTCAACTCTCTGAACAATTTGCTTGAATTGATGGTTGCCTTTGTGTACTGATTGCATAACAGTCATAGGCCTTGGCTTACTCGAAGTTGTCTGACCTAAGACGTCAGCTACGTTCAACTCCATTACATGCTTCTTGGCAATGCATGCTAAAAGGCAGTGCGAACGCACTGTTAAAAGCAAACATTGTACTTGGTTATGGAAGCTCCCCTCCACGTCGGGGTGGTACCAAGTGTTAAATGTGATCTCCGGTGTTCCTGTAGCAACAACATGCTTCAGTGTTCAGATGCACCAATAGAAAAGTTAAAAACACCTTTGAGTACAGGGAATAGCTCCAGCTCGATGCTCACCACAGAAAATCTTCAGGCCCAGATAGTGGAGCTTGCCTTTCAGTAGTAGTTTTGCTTACTTTAACATGCGTGGCACTTTGTAGGAGACATTAAATAGTTGCTCAACCACTTTAATTGTGACTTTTCACTGCCGAGAACACTGTCAGCTAGTCGTAAAACACTAGCTGCTGTAAGAACCAGCGTAGTAAAGGTATTCTGCTTCATTGGAAACTTTCTACCCTATATGACGTGAAGCAAGGCTACTAAATGGGTTGATTTATTTGTTTTCTGTCTTCTCTACAGTGCTAGATGAGCTCATGGAAAGGGGAAAACTACATTTCAATAGATGAAGTGCCAACAGAGACAGCACAGTCAGAAAGAACAAAGACAGGACAAGGTGCTACTTGCAACTGTTTATTGAGGTCAAAAGCACTGAATATATAGCCATGGGGAGAGGGGGAAGGAAAAAAAAAGAAGCACTGATTATGTGAATGCGCATGTGCAAAAATATGGAAGATGTATATGAAGGGAATCATAAGATTAACCAAAATCTAAAACTTATCTAAAAACATGCGTTCATTTCTGTAAATAGTCGGAGACGGGGGGTCGACACAGGCGTCCCCTCTTTACTTAGTCTGGTTGGCCTCCAAAAGTTCACGTGCCACAGTGTCATTGCTTTTAAACATGATTGTTGTATTAGGAAGCCTTGCTTCACGTACTTGCTTATTCTCATTCTCACATGCCTTGCAATGAAGCAGCAAGTTTGAGCCATAACCATTTTTGAGTGAAAGCTTGTGCTCCTGCAGGCGTTCATTAATACATTGGCCAGTTTGTCCGGTTTACTCCTTCCCACACTTCAGCGGTATGCAGTATACGACCCCTTCTCCGTACTTCACAAAAGGGTTTGTGTGTTTACTAGAACACTCTACTTTCTTAGTCATCATATCCAATCAGACGGCACAAAGTAGCAAGTTTTTGGGGCTCGGAAGAAACCACAGGAATTTTGTATTTCACGATGACATGTTTAAGATTATGTGCTGCTTTGTGAGAATACGGTATCACCACTGTAGCTTTCTTTTCCAATGTTTGACCTTCTTCACTGCTTCATTTTTTCTTTTTGCACCTTTTTCAACGCCTCCGAAACTTTGCTCAAAACCAAACAAGGAAAGCCAGCTTTCTTCAACTTCAAAATCTGTTCGTCAAAGGTTTTGTGTGCCTTATGACAGCACAATTCTTTAAGGGTAAATTCAAGGCACATAGTGGCAATCGCACGTTTAACAGTCTTTGAGTGCATAGACTTATATTGCAACAATTAATTGCAGGGTCGGTATACCGACCTCGTGCCCGCAAGGATTTCTGCCGTATCCAGTGGCGATACCGTATTCTCATGAAGTGGCGCGTAATCTTAAACACATCGCCGCAAAATATAAAATTCCTGTGGTTTTTGCTGCGCCCCGAAAGCTTGCTACTTTGTGCCGCCTGATTGGATCTCATGACTCTAAAAGTAGAGTGTTCTATTAAACATACAAATCCTTTTGTGAAGTGTGAAGAAGCGGTCGCATACCGTGGAAGTGTGGGAAAGAGTGTATCGGACAAACTGGCTGATGTATCAGCGAACACCTGTGGGAGCACAAGCTTCCGCTGAAAAATAGTTATGGCTCAAACTTGCCACTTCATTGCAAGGCCTGCAGGAATGAGAATAAGCATGTATGTGAAGCAAGGCTTCAGGATACAACGATCGTGCTTAAAAGCAAATACACTGTGGCACGTGAGTTGTTGGAGGCCAACCAGATTAAGAATAGAGGGGATGCCTGTGTCAGCATGCCTGTGTCTGAATATTTACACAAATGAATGCATGTTTTTAGATAAATTTTAGATTTTGGCTAATCTTATGATTCCCTTCATCTTCTGTGTTCTCGCGCGTGCGCCTTCACACAAGCAATGCTTCTGTTTTTTTCTTCCCCTTCTCCCCATGGCTATATATTCAGCTGCTTTTGACCTCAATAAACAGTTGCAAGTAGCAGCTTGTGCTGTCTTTGTTCTTTCTTACTGTGTTGTCTCTGTTGGCGCTTCATCTTCTGAAAGCTCTTCACCAAGTAGCCCCCACAACGTGTTCTACTGGAAAACTACAACTAGACAGTGATCTTCCATTTCTTGACCTCATTGTTTTCTTTGGTGAGTGTCATGTGCACTGCATCTATGCCCCGTCTTTTAAGGAGGGAATTCTGCCTTTCTCATCAGCGCACTGTTCGGCTGTGAAGCTCTGTCACAGAAGCACGAAATAGCATCCTCAACAAGTCGAGGAGAACTTCTATACCCAGGTCTAACATTGGCCTACAGTGGTGTGACCACTGTTAGATCACGTTCAGAAGGTCAGCCATGGTCTCAAAATCTGGGTTCAAAAAGGTGAATCAGACCAGGCCTTGGCGCAAAGTGTAGCAAGAGGCACATGCAGCAGTTCAACTGTGTGGTTGTTTACAACATCCCGCTGTCCTGCAGCTGCAACTAGGCAGGACAAATAGGCCTAATATTTGTTTGTTTGTCTGCTTGTGTGTGTGTGTGTGTGTGTGTGCAATTAACCAAAAGTCTTAGCCTGCGCTCGTGTTGTTTGGCCTTCTCCCATCTTTTCGTGTTGTCCCCAAGTAATCAGTCGGTGTCACATTCTTATAGAATTTGCAGTTATGAGATTCATGCTTTGGAACATGATCAGAAGCTACCAAATGGATGACATAATCCATCTACATGTGTTAGTGTAGATAAATGTGTCTGTGCAGTAGGGGTAGGGCATCATATGTGCTTGTTTAGCACTTATGTATGCACTTTTGTTTCCAGAGCTTGTGACACAGTGATTCAAACTATGTCTGTGAAAACAGTGCTGCACGTTGCAAGGAAATGTTACAACACTTGTAGGTGAAGCTCGGTGTTGTGAGAGGTTATAGAAACTTGCTTTTTGCAAGTTTCTAGAGCATTCTTTAAAGATGCTTCTTTAACTCCCGCGTGCATCGTGTTCATGACTTGCTATAAAACTGTCAACAAGTATGTCCTTTATGCCATCCGTTTCTAAAGATTACATGAATATAATTAACCCTCTGAGGGTCGATCTTTTTCGCCATATTTGACCGCCCAGGGTCGATTTTTTTTATTGCAGATTCCAATTCTTAGGGACTTATTTCGAAAAAATTTACCGTAATTTTTCTAGGGTGTCCGTAAAGCCACAAAAAAATTGTTTTGCGTTGGTATATATGGTACTCGTTATTCATGAATAACAATGATAAAAAAGGAAATAAACCTATAAGAGTAAAAAATTTGTTACATTGTTATAGTTCAAGGCTTTGAAAATGTGCACACGAGAATACTTTGCAAGACTCAAATGTTCCTGCTCTTACACTAATATGTACTATTATGAGCAATATCTAAGGGAACACAGGAACGCGTAGAAAACACCCTCAGACCCAGCTATATGGGTGATATGCAGCGGCCACCGTTGGAAACAAAGTGGAAAGGGGGACGCTGTTCTAACAACTGTTCGCACTCCCGCCATGCGTCTGCAAAGTGCGGAATTTCACATCGCCAGCAGACAGTGATAACACTGTTCGATATTGCGTCACTGGTAACCTTTTGCGTCGAATCATTACAAAAGATAGCACTGTTCCGGACTTCGATATTGATTTATGGTAAATCTTCTAAACCGGGAAAAAATTGTCTTTAAGGGTAAGTTCAAAATAAGTTTATTGGCGCTTGCCGAATATTAAAAAGATATTGAAGCAAATGAAATAAGGCAATAGCGTTATCGCAGCTTATCCTCGTCCTTTGCTTTGTTCGTTGGTGGCCTAATAACGCGTCATGCCACCGTCGCCTTAACGATGGCCTCTATTCTTTGAGGCAAAGATGCGTAGAGAGCCTCGATGAGTGCGGTATCACGCTGAAGGCGGGCTTCCACTCATGTTCTATTGCTTCCCATAGTTGGTCGGTGTTCGCCAATTCTAGTGAGCTCTTCGAAAGGTTCACTTTCATACGGCCCCAAACGTGCTCTATAATGTTCATGTCGGCACCCTTCGCACACCACTGAAGTTGCATTACCCCTCGCTCTTCCAAAAGGCGCGCCACGTCCTTCGATGTGTGAACGAAAGACAAGTCCTGTTGGAAAAAATAACACCCATCCAGGTGCAGCCTGTTCAACACATAGGGGATCGTCTGGTGCTCGAGCAGAGTGCAATACGCAGCACTGGTGAACCTCCCATCAATTCTCACCAGTGGGCCTAAGCCTGCGTGGGAAATCGCCCCCCCAGACGTTCACAGACACGCGTCCACTGGCGGCCACCTCCTGGATATTCTGCGGACTAAAGCGTGTGTTTGCGGTCCACCACACTCTCTTTCGTTGGTCCCAGCGGCTCGAGAACGTGGACTCATCAGAGAAAACTACATACTTCTACCAACTCTCACTCCAGCTGCGGTGTTCAGTAGCGAACCTCAGGCGAGCCGCTTTGTTGGCTGCGGTGAGCAGAGGTTTCTGTGCGGCGATGCGACTTTGCAGTCCTGCTTCTCTAAGCCTTCGTCGTACCGTGCTGTCGCTCAAGTTGTTCAAGCCAAGAGCACCTCGAATGTCTTTTGCACTTTGAAATGGCTTGTCGCTGACGGCAGCCACGATGCAAAGGTCTTGGTCGTTCGTTGTTGATCGAGGTGGTGTGCGGTGCGGCGCATCGTTTATGCGTCCTTCGTCTCGGTAAGCCTGGATAATCCGGTTGACCGTTTTCAATGGACGGCTTGTCACGAGAGCAATATTGCGCTGTGTATAACCTCTTTTAGACATTTCTATTATATCTTCCCGCTCTTTAAAAGGCACTCGAGGCATCTTGAGGCTGCAAATTCAGAGTTGACTGCTCTGCGTGGGCCACTGCAGTGTGCGACGTGAATTTTTTCTGAACGAACTTCGTGCAACAGTCGCACAAGAGACAGTTTGTCAATGTTCTTTTTTTTTAAATTTCTCTTTATTCTATTCCTCTGTCGTCATTGGTTTGAGCGTCGCCGCTGTTCGAGGTGCCACTGACAACCGAGTGCGTCGATTCAAATAAAGAATCGGTTTAAAATACAGGGCAAACTTTTTCTCGGAGTACTATCAAGCGGTTGCATGAACAAAAAAAGAGAATGAAAGAAAAGAAAGTGAATCGGTGTAAGTCACTGGTGACGATCACCGTCTTATCGGCTGTCGGACGATCCATGACGTAAGCTGCTCCTTTGTAGAAATGCCAGCGTGGTGGGAGTGCCAACAGTTAGTGGAAGAGCACTCGCCTTTCCCCCTTCGTTTTTCACAGCGCCATCCGCGTATCGCTCCGAGTCTGTTTCAAGGCTGTTTGCCACGCGTTCCTGTGTTCCCTTTCATATTGCTTATGATAGTACATCCATAGTGTAATCGAACTGTGTAGGTGCATGCACTCAAGAAAACTGTGCAGTTGTGTGCCCATCAAAAAAGCAAAACGTGTGACAAACTTCCACTAATCTTCATCTTATCGCCAACCAGATGCAATTAGTTTTCGCGAGTCTCAAAAAAAAAAAAAAGGAGCAACAGAAGCGCATGCACGGCAGCATCCTTCCTATGCGCACCCCTGCGAGCACTAAATGAGCGAGAAACAAGCAGTAGCCTTTTGAGCGATTAGTAACGAGATAGCCATCAGTTTTGCAAGCGCAAGAAGCCGAAACGGCCTGCGAAAACAAAACCCAAGCCGCCACCCGCCCGCGCGCACGCCAATGCGCAAGCGGTAGTACATAGACACGCAGGAGCAAACTAGCGCTAAAACAAACCATGCAACGAAAACTGAGAGAGCGAGGCGTGCAAAAGAAATTCCCTGTATTTCCACATAATGGCAGCACATGACAGAAAAGAAAAGGTTAGGAAATTGTCGCGCTTTTTAAACCTACAGACAGTGCCGTAAATATACGTCATTGACCCTTGAAGGGTTAAGGAGTCATGCTCCTTGAAACAATTTCCCGTAACAACATTGCAAAATACCACCTGAGGGTCTCGCATCTCTTACATCTGCTGTTTTGCACATCATAATTTAATAAAACTGCATTTAGTAGCTGCACAGCACAGGCCCCATTTTTTTTTTATCACACTTCTTTGTCTTTTCTCCCCCTGCCCCAGGTCTTATTTCAACAACTGCAGGCCATCATAAAATTTCTTCAACATTGTTGACAGATTCCAATATTTTTTTCCAACCATTCTCTCATGTGATCTAAAGAAAATTAACTTGGTTAGCCTGACATGAAGATGAATTCGAAATAATTTATTGTACTTGCTTGGTAGCACTGAACTGTTTCGTTAATCAATATAATACTTACAATTCACCTTTGTATTGCTGGGTACCGGTAGAGATATGGTTAGTTATTCACCAAAAAGGATCCCGAATTTTCCACCTTCTTAGTGTAGGTTAGACACTCACTTGTTGCACTTCACAAAGAGCAACTTGTGGTTGCTAGGAAATAAAGGTTTACTGAGAATTTTCATGCATCCAATTTGATTCTGTGTACTAGCATGTTTGTATTAGCATGTATTTCATAGAGTTGAGGCTCCATAAAAATACATTCTGTCATTCAATGTCTGTGACATGGTCAAGCAGGTTGACCATATCTAATTAGAACTTCCTATGTTCTGGGGCACTTGTTTGCAACTTAAATTATGTGGTTTGGTGCTGTCAGTGTAAGCCTAATGTCGTTTTTTGTTCTCCCAGGAAGGACGCAAGCATTGCAAGGAGCCATTTGACTTGCCGCCACACTAATATTGTATTTGGTAAGGTCTATTACAGATCTTATTTCGCGTAGTATGTGCTATAATTGTGTACAATGTGTTCAAAACTTCAGTAGGTGGGCTGTTCGACAACAGTTGTTTACAAATTAATAGTTATAAAAGATGTTCAAGGTCATTAGTTATACAATTGCTGCTCACTGCTGAATTTTTTTCCAAATTAAATGTTGAGCCATCCAGCAAGTGCGGCTCTCCTGGCTAATTATACAAACTTTCAAATACGGTTAATTTTTTATCACAAGTGTACAGCAGTCGGGGACAACTGTTCACAGCGACAATTTCATAATATTTACTTACATGCAAAAATGAGTCAAAGGTCAGGTGTACTTATGAAGTTTTGTGAAACAAGTTCATCATCATATTGCTTACTTCATTGAAAAGTTTGTCGCGGAATTCTCACTTCTATGAACAGATCAACAGTTGTCGAACGATGGTCGTCTCTATAGCCAATGTTTGGGCCAGAGGCTTGTCTTCAGAGCATTAACAAGAGACTTTGCCATGCAGCTTGAGCTGATCAGTATGAAGAGATTACATAGGATAGGAACACAAAGCATTAGTGGGCCTCTTCGATTATCAGTCCTTGACAGACCTGGACTGCTTAGCACTGCTGTCCCGCATTTGATTTTCTCAATCGGCTTCGGAAGCCCCATCCACCAGTCCGAGAGCAGCCAGTATCGCATTCATTTTACCAGAAGTCACAGACTCTGCGGACTCTCAGAGCTGTCAGCAGATATTTGTTCAGACATATGCAAGTAGCTACGAGACAGCGGCTGTCTTAAAAAGATGCATGCGGGCTTGACGCTATGTTTTAAAAGAGGCTGTGTGTTTATGTGTACTTTGCGCGTTCCAGACAGCAAATATCATGCACTCAGCTATCGCTTCTGTTAAATCGATGCTTTGTGTGCCATGATGCGAGGTTTTCATGAGTGGTCTAATTGCTGCAACCTTAGTCCTTGTGTTTTTTAAGGCAAAACACAGTGATCAGGCGCAAATGCTTGCTTTTCTTGATGTGTTTCGTGACATCTGTCATGCTCATTGCTATATGCATAGTAAACATGTAGATTTCGCTGTTCAGATGAGTGAAACTGGTGGACGAGGAAACATATCATATTGCATGTAGATATTTAATGCTGGTAGCTGGCGTGGCATACAGGGTGTTTCACGTAACTTGAGCCAAACATTGAAAATATGCAAATGCCACGTAACTGGACAGAACCAAGGTAATGTTGTTTGCCGTCGCTTCGACATACTCATTTCTTTTTCATTTCGCCAGATTAAATCATTAGTATTCGGTAATTAATCAACTTCCCAAATATTATGATTAATACATGCTACATAAAAGTGTTTTTCCTAGCGTGAAAGAAGCCTGCAAATACACACTAAATTGTTGCGTGACTGTCCATTCACAGCACTTTTTGTGTATTCGCGAGCTTCTTTCTCGAAAAAACACTTCTACGCAGCATGTCTCAAACAACAGAAAGCTGTATGGGGAGCTTTTCATGTTGCTCTACAATTTTCTCATGGACGCTTCTAATCTAATTATAATATTTGAAAAGTTGATTAATTAACGAAGATGAAATATTTATTGTGGTGGAATGAAAAAATATCTAAGTATCTCCAAGTGACGGCAAACAACATTACCTTGGTTCTGTCGAGCTACGTCACATTTGCACATTTTTATTGTTTGGCTCAAGTTACGTGGGACAACCTGTATAATCAGAGCTTCACAGATTGCTGTTGACATGTGTGCTGATTCCTTCTGTTACCCAAATTCGGAATTTTGCTTTTGGATGTGCAGGATTAGTAGACAGTGTAGACGCGCTCTGTCCTAGACACACGTCAGGCCTTTAGTAGACGGTTTCACGAGCTTTGAGGATATCGGCCTGTGCTTTGTGGGTGAACAGTGATGTGGCACAACCGTGTTTTTGCTTATTTTTGTGTGGCAATGACGCTTAAATTTTACAGGAAATGAATGAGCTGGCTTAAATACAGCGGTTAAGGGGCCCGAAGAGCGAGAGCACGATGTAAACTGAGCTTTGTTAACATGTTCAATGTGCTCAGGCTGCAATTCCATTATGCAAGCTTTATGGTTGTGTCGGCGACATGGCCTCTGAGACTGCACCATTTTGATGACCACGCTACTGAATTTGCTGGGTAGGGCGCTATCTACAAGTAGCTAAAAGCACGAGGTCACGGGATTGAATCCCGTCCACGGTGGCCGCATATCAATGGGGGCAAAATATGAAAACACCCATGTACTTAGATCTAGGTGCACGTTAATGAACCCCAGGTGGTCGAAATTTCCGGAGTCCTCAACTACGGCTTGCCTCGTAATCAGAAAGTGGATTTGGCACGTAAAACCCCATAATTTAAGCAGCTAATAGCAGACAACAGCAGCCAGGAGAGCGACTTCCAATCACGGTGCTTTCAAACAAAACCTTGGACAGTCCCAGGCAGCGGGATCACATGACTGAGATGCGCCCTTCTGTCAATGCAAGCCAGACCAGAAGCCGCAGGTGGTTTGCGGACAGTCTGGGACTGCATAATCGAAGGGGCACAGTGCTCTCACATACATTATGTCCACTGCGGGACGAAGGCCTTTCCTAGTAATCTGTAAATATATATGGCTTGCGCCAACTGACTCCATCCTATGCTTGCATATTTACAAATTTCGTCATGGTGCCTAGTTCTTTACCGTCCTCAACAGCGTGTTTTTTAAAATTTATCATGCATATCATTTTTTGTCGTTCTGTTGCTTGTTGAGCAAGCCTTCATTCTCAAGCTCCATTTTTATCATGTCAGGTTTCAGTCTCTTAGGTTAGTTTTAGCACAATACAATGATGGTACTTTTATGTGACTTAAGTCTTCTAAACAATTTATAGTCTTTAAATTTTCTTCTACTCATCAAGGACTCCTGTGACTAATTGCCTTAAGTAACATACTTCATTGCCTTCTTGCCCTAGAAAATGTAACTGGTGCCTTCTTGCAGGCCTTTAAAGTGGCAACATGTGTACTGCCGACAGTAGGGCATGTTCAGATCAATTCAACTGGACATGCCTGGCGATCACTTTTAATTTTGATTTAAAAATTTATTTTGCTGCCCAAGCCTGGCAACAATGAAATTAACCTTAGTTTTCCAAGAAAAAAAAAGGTGTCTCTGCAAAAAGCAATATAGAATTACCTGTTTAGTTAGAAGCATTCTCCCTGTATTTTACCGAATCTGCATTTTGGATAGATCCGCAGGAAATAGTGTTGTCGCTGCGGCTTTAAAAATATTTTGTACCAGACTGCAGGCCAATAGCATTAATTCCAACTAATTACCACAGAGTACCCCCACTACGGTATAAAGAAGAAAAATTTTGGAAAAAAACATTGCATAAATTGACCAAAGTTTTTTTTCTTTGCATTTACTAACAGCACGGAATTTGGCCATCCTGTTGCCATGAGTCATAGAAAATTGAGCAAATAGCTCTGTCCTCATTGGCTCTCAAAATCTACGAGAAGTGCTCATGTTTAGGCATGTTAATGAATTACTCTACTTTAAAATTTTTTAGGAGAGGCTTGATTCATTTCAGAAATTTCCCGAATTAAGCACATTCACATGAAGCAATGCAATCTGAAAAAATATGTTGCATTATTTGTTTCGTTATGGAATTGCAAGTCAAGAAATGGACAGAATAAACAGTACTGCCTGCCAGAGCCATGTATGGGGTCCAGGCATGATTGCAGGCTTCTTTACAAAAAGGGCAAATTTTTCGGTGAACACAGTGCAATATTATAACTTTTTATGAAGATGGGAAGGGTATGTTGATGCATTCACAACCGTAACTTTCAATTTTCACTGCTTGAGTAAAAAGAATATTCCACATTGATACTTCTTCCGTGACACAAACCATATCCGAAAGGGGCTGACGGCTGTTGTGACACAGTTGTGGTGCAAGCATGGTTTTTTTGTATTGTTGCTATTCTACCAGCCTGTCAGCTGGACAATATCTTTGGCTTGCTTGTTCTGGGTCGGAAGTAAACAACATGCATGGTTTGCGCTTGTTTCAAGAGTGCTTCATTGTTTTGGGAAACAGTAAAATCTGCAAGGTTGTTTAATGGAGCAATAGAGCAGTGAAAGTTGAAAGCTATGGTCTGCAGTATGTGGCCATGGCAGCTCTACCTAAATATGGGAGAAGTAATCTCCGAATGTCATAATGTGCACATGACATCTTTGGCTGTTCCAGGCAAACCATCAATTGACTTGGGTCCTTTCTGTCTGAAGCTTTTTATGCTATAAGGCTACGAATGAATGTATACCAACATGGCTGAGTCTGAACCATTTCTTTTGACAAGAGCACTTGTAGTGACAGTTGTGAATACGAAATCATTGTTTATCTGAGTAACAATAGTGATGATGATGGTAAATAATTGAACAGCCTTAATTGATTGGTGTTTCTTTTCAGGCAAAGCCGAAGGCCTCTGCAAGCAGCCAGTCATTCCAAGTCTCAACCAATCCTTCCTCTAGTCAGCCAATTTCTAGTGTCTATGCGGAAAGGACTTGCGCAAGAGTGGACACGGGACACTAAAAAGGCGACAAAGACAGGCGTAAACTTCCAACCGGTGTTCATTACAAAAAGGTATGTATATGTACTCTTGCACACTTGATCATAATCTGTTACAATCATGCAAGTCAACATGGCCATCACAAATAAACGAGCGCACCAAGGCCTAAGGCGGCTTCCTGCATACAGACCCCAGATATTCAAATTCTTTAACAGTCAGTGCTATAGGGATGGCTTGCTAACACAGTTGCATTCTGCAATAGCCGCTGCCTCAATGATGAGTCTAGTGTTTTCTTTCACACTGCTTGCTATTATTTCTGTTTTTTCAAACAGTCGATGACATTTGCATTGGGAGCAATGGATTCCAAGGAAACCTTCTTTCCCTTTTTGTACTCTCCGATTATGTTCCTGTAGTCTCAAGTTTAGGGAACTTCCCATTTGTCCCACGTAACGCTACCAGCAGGAAAGAGGTATGCTATACACTATTCCTCTTGAGCATTTGATGAAACCCTTTCTCTGCACAATGTTGCATGATTTTGATTGTCTGCTGACAGGGCTGGTTTTGGCACATAACTTAGATAGCTTGCGGGGTGCGGAAGAAATGACCAAGACTGCAGTCCTTTGGCCTATTTTCTTTAGTTGCACCTATGTGATACTGTTCGCAGGAATCTAGCAGTCATCCCATACATTCACGCTATCTTGCATAAACTAAAGAAAATAGGCCAAAGGGCGGGAGTTTCGGTCATTTTTCCCGCACCCAACAAGTTATCTCAGTTATGTGCCAAAACCAGCCCTGTCAGCAGAGAATCAATTTCATGCAACATTGCTCACAGAAAAGGTTTCGTCGAAATGCTCGGGGGGAGTAGTGAATAGCACACCTCTTTTCTGTGGGCAGCGTTACGTGGGACAAACGGGAAGGTGCCTAAATGTGAGACTACAGGAACATAATACAAAAGTACAAAAGGGAGAGAGGGTTTCCTTGGAATCCAAAACTCCCCATGCAAATGTCATGCACTCTGAAAAAACAGAAATCATAGCAAGCAACGCGCAAGAAAGCACTAGGCCCATCATTGAGGGGGCAGATAACGCATAAGGCAACTGCATTAGCAAATTATCCCTAGCGTTGACATTAAAAAATTTGCATACCTGGGGTCTGTATGTGGGAGGCCGCCTTAGGCCTTGGGGCGGCCTTAGTGCGCTTTTGTAACTGATTATGATCAAGTGCACAAAAGTACATATACATGCCTTTTCATAATAAACACCAATTGGAAGTTCACACCTGTTCTTGTCACCTTTTTAGTGTCCCGCGTTCACTCTTGTGCTGGTCACTTCAGCGTGGAATACCAACTAGCCCGGTCTCACACCCTGCTTTTTTCAGTAAGCAGAATAAACACAGGTTTTTTCAGATTCAAGTGGCTTGTTGTTTCTCGAACACAAATCTCTATGTATGCTGTGTACATGTTGGATGCAGAACCCAAGTGCAACATGACAACACTGACACGAAGAATAAGCGGTGTAGAAAACAATGACACTAGGAGGAAACATGCAAACACAGCACGTTCTGTGTGGTGTATTTCCTGTGTGCTACGATTTCTGCCCCATTTCCAGCTATATCTTAAATGATATTGCAAGTTATCCACGTTGTAATGTACGACTTGGGTAGTTCATTGCCCAAAATAACTTATTCCAATGAACGAAACAATTTGGCTCGAGAACACGAGCATTCAAGTCCCCGTTTCTTCATTACCAAAGTACGGTCATGTACTATAATCACAAGTACGGGGCTCAATTTACAGCATTTCCGTTTTACGGAACTCACCGTTTTTCTTATTTGCAAAATACGGTCAATTCTGTAATCACAACTACGGAGCTCACCGTTTTCCATTTAACGGAAATAATTTTTACGGCCTGTCCGTTCTACGGAAACACCATTTTCCATTTAACGGAAATCATTTTTACGGCCTGTCCGTTTTACGGAAACACCATTTTCCATTTAACGGAAATAATTTTTACGGCCTGTCCGTTCTACGGAAACACCGTTTTTCATTTAACGGAAAAGTGTCCGGCAACGTTTTACCTGCAACTTTGACCGTAAACTGAAGAAATTTTTTTTACAGTGTGCCAACACCACGATCTGATTATGAGGAACGCCGTAGTGCGGAACTTCGGATTATCTTTTGACCACCTGGGGGTTTTAAACCGGCACCTAAACGTATGGTACACGAGCCTTTTTTGCCTTTAGCCCCAATCGAAATGCGGTCGCCGCGGCCGGGATCAAACCCCCGACCTCGAGCTCAGCGGCGCAACGCCATAGCCATTGGGCTGCCGCGGTGGGAGACCGATAGAAAGTGATTGACAGGTGAAACAATGATTCAATTCTTTTTTTCGTCTTTACTTAGCAAACGTGGCAGTATGTACAACGTGGCGGGTTAATATTAAAGTAGCACGAGAACAATACAAGCTAGACGGTCATTGGGTAAATAGCAAACACTACAATGTAAAAAGAAGAAAGGAGAAAACACTGAGCCTTTGGAATAAAGAAGGCAGTTGACACGCCATGCCACCAGCGACAAGTAGCTGCGTGCCACTGCAGGCATCTCGCGAACTTCAGGTAGTTTCTTTCGGCGGCGCTTTTGAAATGATCAGAAAATCTTGGGCAGATGGCAGTTTCTGTAGGTAGAGCCACACGTGCGTTTCCCTGTCAGGTTCCACGTCAAGTTGGCCTGGTGCTGAAGCCTCGCTGCTCGTGGTCTCCAACAGCGGCTCCGTTCCACTCTGCGTCTCGGAGGAGGCTGGCTCGGATCCTCCTTTGACCTGCCAGGTGACGTAGGTTGGCGAGACGGAAGATAGAGAACACCCGTTGAGAGCTCAAGCAGCGGCTAGCGAGTGCTATAGACTGACTGAATAATTGTGACGACATCCATAATGTATTACTGCCTTTTTTTAATCGCGATCAATTAGTCGCTGCGCTGTGAAACAAATCATGAGGTGACGGGATAAAGTACGTCGGATGAATTGTACAACGCAGCACACATAGTGTGCGGGTGAAGTAAAAAAAAATATTATAATGCTAACAATAAAGTTGCAACAATAATCTACCCTCATCTGTGAGACGATATTAAAATATTAAAAAATGCAACTAGCTCTCGTGTGACTGCACCAGATTTTGCTGGCGTTCGGGGGCTAGTGCTCCCTCAACTCAGCTGCGCGAGAGCACGTCGCCTTTACATCGGTGACTTTCCATAAACTCCGGCGCCTACCACAAAACCGAGCGAAGGAACCGAAGTAAGCTATTCGCTTTAAAGTGCTCAAACCACTTAATCGCGGCGTTGAACGAGAGTGGGTGACTGAGAGTAGTTGCTCTCTCGCAACTGCTTCAACGTTACCCACGCAACCCTCTCTGCAATGCTTGAGTCGACATCCGTCTCACCACAGGAAGCAAACAATTTACTTGCTTTCATGACCGAAGACAGAACTTGACAAGCCATTCTCTCACACTTTTGCTGGATTAGTAAATCCGGCAGACTGTCAAGCGTGGTTCAAGTGCCAGTGATGTGAACTTTGATGACACAAAGAAGCGCCTCGAACACAGGCTGTCTACACGCCATTATCACGCAAATTACAAGCCTGAAGCAATTAAATCTCAAGCGAAATTGCCTGCATGCCATTCATTGATGCTGCAAGTAGAAATTCTAAAGAAAATGTAGGAAGGCGATTCAACGTCTTGTTGAAGTCGATCAAAGACAGCGTCTTCTAGGCGGGTGCATGGGTGATAAGACTGGGGTGTGGGAACTATATAGTTAATTGTGAGAGCTATATTAGAGCGACAACCTTTGATCGACGTCCGCTAGATGTTGAATTGCCTTTAAACTTTTTTGCCATTGATTATCCACATCATCGCAGCCATCATCATTATCATAGCAATCACGGGGCCAGTAATCCAGTGGCACATACCTAAAGGCATAAGTGCCTGCAGCGGCACTTATAATTACACTGCACATATTCCGGGATCCGCTCGCGAAAGAGGCTAGACAAATGACACCACAAACAACATACCTGATACGCACAAGCGGCGGTTACTCGCTAACGAAGACATTGCTTTCAAAAGACAGTCTACAGTTTTACGCGCCAAAACGACGACCTGATTTTGGGGCATGCCGCAGGCGGTTACACCGCAATATTTTTTACCACCCGAGGTTCTTTAATGTGTAGCTAAATCTAAAAGTACAGGCGTGTTTGCACTTGGCCTACATCGAAACGCGGCCGCCACGACCGGGATTAAACCCGCGACCTCGAGCTCAACGCCATAGCCGCTGGTACAGCGCTGCGGCTCGGTACAAGTTTAGTTTCACTTATGCGGAAGTCATGCCAAAGAGCGGCTGCCTCGATGAGGATGTGCACGACGTCGTCTTACCTCGTCGTCGTATTCGTAAGTGCGTTCCGGTGCGCATTCTTGCGCTTCTCCAGAAACCTGCTCCAGTTCCGGTACGTCGCCTTCTCCTCGCTGGGTCCCGTTGTATGGTGAACGGGCCGCGCCACGACGCCTTCCTCGGCCACCGCGGCGAGAACGGTACCGCCTCTTCTGGGGAGACATGCGGGTTGTCGCTGCACGTGGACACCGAGCTTTCTACGTGGAGGAAATGTAGGGAGCCAAGGCTGTCGAAGAACGGTCACCTGGGCGAGCCTGTCGCACTCGATCTGGGTCACTATTCCGCGCGGGTGAAGAGACAGATGTCGAACTTGGAACGTTCAGCGTGGCAGGGCGCGAGAGGCTTCACGGGACGGGGCTCGCGCCGCTCGCGCTACTACCGTGGCCGTCGCCCAGCGCCTGGCGGTCGAAGCAACGCGGCCACAGTGCACGCGCCGGTAGGCCCCTCTCGTCCCTTGGCATCGCAGTGCTCCAGGCAGCGCGTGACAAAAAAAAAAGACAAAACAAAAACAAAAAAAAACGCGGGCAGTAGGCGGATATTCTCAGCTGGAACTAGCCTGCTGCACCGATGAATGCAAGAGAAAATTCCCGTAATAAAGAAAGAGAGAGAGAGAAACAATTATTAGATTTCGCCCACCTGTCCGAGAACAATTGGTGTTGAGGTGATGGGAAAGGTAATGGGGCATGAGGGCGGGCAAGGTTTGTCGGGTTGCGTGTTCTTTCGCTTCGGACCGCTTCACCTAGTACGATAAGCCCAGGGGTCGCAGTAAGCCACGTTGGAAAGAAGCTTTACCTCACGGTCTCCTAACGAAATGGATGAGAACGGAGAAGCCATATTGGAGCGAGTAGCTTTCCGGGAGCTTTGAGTTGCGTTCATTCAACAAATTAAATAACTGGAGGCCATATTAGATATCTTACTCAATTTTAATAACTAGATCCCCTATTCCCTAACTATTCCTTTTGTATTTTCCTATTCTTTGTCATTTAACGTTGGTCCACTGAGATAGCGCCGTTGCTTTACTGTTGGCCACTAGGTGCGATAGATAAGAAATGAATTAAACAGGGGAGAAAAATAACCGTAACAAGATGGGTCCGAAGCTTCTCCTTGCTTACTGCTCCACTGCGCAGAGAGGCGGGAAGGGAAAGCACAAACAGATAGGTACAGTAAATGGCGCACGCGTATGTAAGATGTGTTCATAGTGAACTCACGGTGTAGTCGCATGATGCATCTTTGAGAAGAGCAGTGCGCATTCAGCTGCTTTGTAAGTAATGGCGCGGGTTACCGAAGTAGCAATACGCTCTGCTACATAATAGCAGTGCCTAATGAAAGACATATACATCAAGAAAAAAAAGGGCAACCCTTATCTGACAATTGAAACTTTACCTCAAAGCAAACGTGATGCATGCAGAGTACCCGAACTATCATGCCCCAAGGTTTAAGATTATGCCAGTGCCACGTAGCTGGATAGTGTCAAGGTAATGTTGTTTGCCGACGCTTGTAGATAGTCAAAATTATTTTTTGCATTCCGCCCAATTACATAATTAGCCTTAAAATTTAATAAAATTCTCATATATTATAATTAGATGAAAAGTGTCATTGAGTAAAATTTGAAGCGACATCAAAAACTCCTGATGCAGCTTTCTGTTGCTGAATGTGCTACATAAAAGTGGCTTTACGGCGTGAAAGAAGCCCGCAAATGCACGCAAAGTTGCCGCGCGACTGGCCCGCTCGAGTCGCTTTGCATTTATTCGCGGGATTTTTTCGTGCTCGAAAGCACACTTTTATGTAACACGCATACAGCAACAGCAAGCTGTATCGGGAGTTTTTCACGACGCTTTTCATCTAATTATATTATTTGAGATGTTGATTAATTAAGCAAGACTAATTATCTAATGAGGCGGTGTGCAAAAAAAATACGAGTATCTCTAAGCGATGGCAAACAACATTACCTAGGTTCTGTCCAGCTAAGTGGCGTATGCATATTTTTAAATTTTGGTGCATGATACTTGCGACACTTTGTATACTACGAACAACCCAGACGAAGAATACATCATGGCTGCGAGAGTCTTAAACTTCACAACCCCGTGAGAAATCAAGAGCCATCATGGCATATAATCGCCCCCCCTTGTCAATCCCACTGAAAGCTCGCTGACACACGCACTTTTGTGTTCAATACTCCAGAACGGGGTCTATAATTTGCCGCACACGCTGATAATTGTGCCTTGCAATTATGGTAGTGCTACAGAACTGCCCGCACTGATGAATCACTGTCGCTTTTAAATGCGAAGCATTCCACTGCGTAGTCTGAGCCAAGGTCAAACGCGGCCATCCAAGGTGACAGAGTTTGTCGCCCGCTCGCTGAGCGCTCTTGGTTCGGTGTGTTCTTGCTCCACGCGCCCGGTAACACGCCCCGCTTGGCTTGACACCATCTTGCTGGTGCGCACGCCACAAGTAGACGTGGCTTGGTCGCGCTAGCTGCGCTAAGTCTGCGCGTAGGCCTCTACTCGCAGACAAAACAATGGACCCTCCCTCGAACGTATAAAGCGGAAGAGGAGCCTAGGAGTGCAAATGCTTTGCGGAGACTAAAGAGGTGCGACATGCGTGCTAAAGCGGCGAGGCAGGAGGCGAAGCGACGGGCCTACGAGGTCCGCGCAGCCGTGGAGCTCGAGTAACAAAGGAATTGCGACGCGCGTCCCAAGAACAGCGACACACCAAACGAACGTCCGCTTTTAATGCACGTGTCGCACAGTAATGCATGAATTTCGGTTTACACTGGGCCCACGCGTGCTTTGTACCGAAATTTGAGCACCAGTGTGCGACATGTTCAGTTTTTTTTTTCTTAGTATCACCGCTCGCGTACGGTAGGCGAGCGGCGCGGCGTGCGGCTCGAGCGTAAATCGGCCCCAATGGGCCGCCTAGATGAAGCAGCGCCGATTAACAGACCGGAACTTACGGGACGCAGGTTTTTTTTTTGTTGAAAAACTTTTATTACTCTCAGACGAGAAGCACATGGAGGCACGCACATGGGCCGGTCCTTAGGGGCCCGGCCCTTAAAATACTGGGTGGAATCCCTAGTACGGGACCCCAGTGGCGTCGGCCGCTGCCCGGGCGCGTTCGACCAAGGTCCTTTGGGCCTGCAGGTCATAGCAGCCGAGCAGGGTCGCCTCCCAGTCCTCCCGAGTGGGGTTTGGGTGAGGGGCAATAGCTGGGTTAGATGGGCAGGCCCACACCATGTGGTAGATGTCCGAAGACGTCTCCGCACAGTGCGGACAACTGCCCGTGAAAGAACGATCAAAATGTTTGAGTGCTGCCGGGCACAGCAGAGTGTTCGTATAGAGACGGAGTAGAAGCCGCTCCTCCGTCTTAGATAGACCTTTACTCGGGCGAGGGTAAAGGCTATGGTCAGATTGATAATGCAGGACAATGTATTTAAAAGAATACGCGGGATTGAATTCAAGATCCTGATCTAGGGGGTCGAGAAAGGAAGCCCGGAGAGAGAGCGCGCGGGCGGCGGCATCGGCTGCCTCATTCCCCTCGAGACCCATATGAGCAGGAGCCCATACTATGTTCCGGTGAGCGGGGTCCCCGGTGTAGGTGCAACTTTGAAGTAGTCGGTAGGCTAAGTATGGAGCCCAGCCTTGCTCGACGTTCCGACAGGCCCCTCGCGAGTCAGAGATAATTGTTTTGGAATCAGAGTGGGTAGCAGCCAGTGAAATGGCGACCTCCTCCGCATGAGTTATGTCGCGGGCGCGAAATGTAAGCCCGTTAACTGTTTTGGACTGGTGGACGACTGCGGCCGTGTACCATCCCCCATGGTGGGGGCCGGAGGCGTCCACGTAATAAGTGCCGGGTTTCGACCCATAGTGGCGGCCCAGGGCTTCCGCCCGCGCCATGCGCCGACCATTATGGTCCTCACGTGTCATGTTGTTAGGAAGAGGGCGTACGTGGAGGGCGCATCTCCACTCGAAGGGGAGTCGTACTCGCTCTTCCATAAGGGTGGTGTGTTGGATGTGTAATCGGGCAAGGAGGCGGCGACCCGACTTAGAGAGGCGTGTGTATTGGTTAGTTAAGTGAGCCTCTCGGAGCTCCCGGAACGTGTTCACCATGCCTAGACCCAGGAGTCGCTGGTTGGAGGTGTTCACGGGGAGGTCGAGGGCTCTCTTAATAATTTTGCGGAGGATGACTTCGAGTGCATCCTCGTCTTCTTTCCGAAGGTGGAGGTAAGGAGTCGAATATAACATTCGACTGGTCACGAATGCATGCGCCAGCCGCAAGGCGTCTTTGCACCGCAACCCCCCGCGTTTGTTGGAAACCCGGCGGACCATGCGGCCCACCTGGTCCCCCACCTTACGGAGCTGGGCCAGGGTAGTGTTCGACCGTCTATGTTGATCAATGAAAAGCCCCAGTACCCGGACTTCTGTGTGTTCAGGAAGTGGTCCTGTCGCCAGAAAGAGCTCAATTTTGGCTGTACACTTTGGTGAGGGGCGTATGTGTACAAAGTCAGACTTTTGAGAGGAGCATTGCAGGCCACAGTGGCGAGCATAACGGTCCACTATGGTCGCCGCTTGTTGCAGGTTGGCCTCAATGTCTCCGAGTGAGCCCTGCGTGGCCCACAGGGTGATGTCGTCGGCATACAGCGCATGCTGCACACCAGCGACAGCACCCAATTGGGCCGGCAGGTGCATCATAGCCAGATTGAATAGGAGAGGAGACAGCACTCCACCCTGTGGTGTTCCTCTGGTTCCAAGTCGGAAGGGACCGTGTTCAGTGTCCTGGATTTTAATGTAGGAGTCACGATCTGTCAAAAATTGCCGAATGTATCTGAACGCGTTGAGTCCGCAGCCAGTTTGTGAAAGATGGGTGAGTATTACCTCGTGAGTAACGTTGTCGAAGGCCCCCTTCAAGTCTAAGGCGAGTACGACCTTATCGTTGTGGGGGCATTCGACCGGGTCAAGGATGTCCCGATTGAGTTGTAGCAGAACATCCTGTGCGGACCTGTGCGGGCGAAATCCGAACATGGTGTCTGCGAAGATGTTGTTTGGGATCGGACTGCTGGTACGATCTGTTGGGAACTCGGCGCTGACGCCCGTGGTTGTACCTGGGTCGCAAGCCCCAAGGGTAGCGTTGGCCTGGCGGCCTGGGGTACAACTGGAAGCATCCGAAGGTCCCGGCAAAGCATGAGTCGACTGGTAACAACAAAACAACTTGTTTATTTTAACATCGCAAAGAGTTGGCGGTCAGGTTGACCGAAGTAGAGAGACGGGAGAGCACTTCACTCAACAGAAGAAATCGGAGCCCTCTTTTTTTGCGTCCGGGGGCAGCTGTTTTTATACTCTCGCAGTTGAGGGCAAGAAGGAACCCCTCAAAAGACGAGCACGTGAATGTACAATGGGCTAATGGTGACGCACACTGTCGTAGCGATGCCGTAGCACCATGACGAGCACGATCTCGTAGCACCCTGTCGAGCACGATCTCGTAGCACCCTGTTGTAGCGCTGCCGGTCGGGCACAATGACTGTAATGAGAGGATGGTCCCTGCTTTGGCATCGCCTGTTTCGGGCACAATGACTGGAATGAGAGGATGGTCCCTGCTTTGGCATCGCCTGTTTCGGGCACAATGACTGGAATGAGAGGATGGTCCCTGCTTTGGCATCGCCTGTTTCGGGCACAATGACTGGAATGAGAGGGTGATCTTTTGCGGTCGCATCGCCGCAGTCGCGCCTGGAAACACCTGCCGATGAGTGTTGCGGCGACGACGATCGGGCCAAAATGTCTGCCGCCCCGCCGCAGTCGCGCCGGCAAAACCACGTGTCGCAGGCGAAACGCAACAGACCGCCCCGCCGGGGGAAGGAGATCCCGATGGACAGGGGACTGCATCCGCTGTCCGGAGGGATGTCGCTCGATGATGCTCATAACCGAAGTCGGGCGTCCCTCGACGTTTCTTGAGCGCAGCGCACAGAGAAGGCCTCGTTCTCTTGTTCAGGTTCGCACGGGACACTGCAAAGTGACTTCGGGAGAGTTCACATTTTTGTTCTCGTTCCCGGTAAGCGTTAGAACTACGCTGAAACTCAACCGCTCAGTCAGCAAGCACGGCACAACCCTCACTAAGCCCTGCCAGGCTCTTTCCCCTTTTTATACCACTGCCTAGTTCCTTACAGTAGTCTAGCATCACTCAGAACGCGTCCACAAATTGAAAACTTGCACTAGAAAGCATATCATCACTTTGAAACACTAAACAAAAGCAATATGTTAAAAAAAAATCCTGCCTCAGGAAAAAATACATCAGTAACAAACAATTTTGAGGCTGATTCCTACGTTAGGGGCTTCGACTTAAGCCATCGGCGTTACCGTTGAGACTCCCCTTTTTGTAACGCACCTCAAAGGAATATTGTTGTAAAGCGAGGCTCCAGCGCAGGAGGCGGCCATTTTTGGGAGAGATGGTCTGCAGCCATTGGAGAGGGCAGTGATCCGTCTCAATGATAAACCTCGAGCCGGCTAGATAGCATGACAATTTCTGAACGGCCCACACGAGACACGCACCTTCTTTCTCGGTGGCGCTATACGCCTGCTCACGACTGGTCAGCTTACGACTAGCATACAGGACGGGGTGTTCTACTTCTCCATTTTCCCGTTGGCACAGTACAACGCCCATGCCTCGCTCACTAGCATCGCACTGAACAATGAACCCTTTTGTATAGTCTGGCGATCGTAGCACAGGCTGGCTTGTTAGGGCACTCTTTAGGGCGCTAAAAGCTCTTTCCTTTGTCTCGTCCCAGACGACTGTTTGAGGCTCTGTCTTTCTTAGAGCATCCGTCAGGGGAGCCGCGATATCAGAGTACCTAGGGATGTACCTCTGATAGTAGCCGGCGACACCTAAGAACGACCGAATATCGGTCTTTGTGCGCGGTTGCGGAAAGTCTCGCACAGCGGCCGCTTTTATTTCAGAGGGGCGGCGACGACCCTGACCAATCACGTGACCGAGGTAGACAACCTCGGCCTGTGCTAACTGGCACTTAGGAGCCTTTACTGTCAAGCCTGCTTCGCGCAGGCGGGTTAGCACTGCCCGCAAGTGTGTCATATGCTCAGACCAGGATGCGGAGAATATCGCTACGTCGTCTAGATACGGTAAAGCGAATTCTTGCTGTCCCCGCAACACTTTATCCATGAGACTTGAAAAACAGTATGGCGCGTTCTTCAAACCAAAACTCAACACTTTAGGACGGAATGTTCCCATTGGTGAAATGAACGCCGCATACCTACTAGCCTCTTCTGTAAGTGGAACCTGCCAATAACCCCTGACAAGATCTAGGGTGGAAATAAACTGAGCGCTACTAACTTTCTCAAGGCGCTCCTCGATGTTAGGGATCGGATAAATTTGATCCTTAGTGATGGAATTAAGCCTGCGGTAGTCGACGCAAGGACGAGGTTCCTTGCCCGGTACCTCAACTAAAATCAAAGGGGAGGTATAATCACTCTCACCTGCCTCAATAACACCGAGCTGTAGCATTTTCTTTACCTCAGCCTCCATAATATCGCTCTGGCGGGGTGACACCCGATACGCCTTGGATCGTACTGGCTCTGGGGAGGTAAGTTCTATATCATGAGTAAGTACCGAAGTCCTACCAGGCCTCTCAGAGAACAGACCTTGAAACTCTTGTAATAGCTGGTGTAGTTCGGTTTTCTGCTCAGGCGACAGCGGCGCTTTACTGATAAGGTCACTAATGACTTGACCGGTGTCTTCCCTGTTCGTCACTGAGCCTAGTCCCGGAAGCTCGACCGGAAGCTCTTCAGGAACGTTTACCATCATGCACACCACTGCTTCCCTTTGTCTATAAGGTTTGAGCAGATTACAGTGGTAAACTTGCTGTGCTTTCCGCTTTCCTGGCAGACTTACCACGTAGTTAACGTCCGACAGTTTCTGAACAATTCGTGCTGGGCCCTCCCACTGCACGTCTAGTTTGTTGTTTAGCGATGTGCGCAATATCATGACCTCATCGCCAACCTCAAAACGACGGGCCCTGGCTGTCCGATCATAATAAACCTTGGCCCTCTGCTGGGCCTTTGTCATTGCTTCACCTGACAACTCCTGTGCCCTTCTTAAGCGTTCGAGGAGCTTAAGCACGTACTCCACCACGACTGGGTCGTCGCCCCTACCTTCCCACGATTCTCGAAGCATGCGAAGCGGAGATCGAAGCGAGCGACCGTACACCAGTTCAGCTGGCGAAAACCCCGTAGCCGCATGCGGCGCGGTCCTTAAAGCAAACATCACCCCAGGCAGACACAGCTCCCAGTCAGTTCGATGTTCAAAACACAACGCTCTCAACACGCGCTTCATGACGGAGTGGAGCTTCTCAACGGAATTCGACTGTGGGTGGTACACTGAGCTGTGTAACAGCTTTACCCCACACCTTTCGAGAAAAGTTGTCGTCAAAGCGCTAGTAAACACTGTGCCCTGATCTGATTGGATTTCCGCAGGAAAACCAACTCGCGCAAATATGGACAGTAGTGCATTAACTATCTCAACTGAGCTGAGTTCTTTAAGCGGCACTGCTTCAGGGAACTTTGTCGCTGGGCAGATCACAGTCAAAATGTGTCTGTACCCCGTGGCTGTTACCGGCAGAGGTCCCACAGTATCGATAACGAGCCGTCTAAAAGGCTCCGTTATGATAGGTACCAATTTCAACGGCGCCCTCGATTTGTCCCCTGGTTTGCCCACCCGCTGACAAGTGTCACATGTCCTCACGAAATGGTCTGCGTCCCGAAAACACCCTGGCCAATAGTACTCTTGCAAGAGACGGTCCTTAGTTTTCTTAACTCCTAGGTGTCCGGACCACGAACCCCCGTGTGACAAGCGCAACAGATCCTGACGATAGCATTGAGGCACGACCAGCTGATCGAACTCCACTCCTCTGCGGTCTAGATACTTCCGGTACAGGACTCCACCTCTTTCCACAAAACGCGCAGTTTTCCTGGCGATACCTTCTTTGACATTGCAGCGTATGTTTTCTAGGCTACCATCCTTTTTTTGCTCGGCTATCAAAGCCGACCGGCTGACTTTTAGCAACCTATCAAGTCCGTCTGACGTAGGCGCGATGAGCAAATCAGTAGATAGCTCTTCTAACTTTCCCGTGTCGGGCGTTTCCTCTCCAGTATCTGGCGCCTTCAACGCTACAGACTCAATTTTATTCAGTTCGGGCGTGCTCTGAATATCAGCTTGCTGCGCCTCTGACCCTTTTTCGTTGTTTGATAACGTCGGCCCCGCAACTACCGCCTTTGCAGCGAGCTCCCGAACCTTCGATCTGGTTAAGGCCTGAACACTAGCTTCACCAAACAAAAGCCCCTTCTCGCGCAGGAGGTGATCGGACCTGTTTGAAAATAGGTACGGGTACTGGGGTGGCAGCATAGATGACACTGCCGCCTCCGTCTCAAGCGCTCCGAAAGGTCCTTCAATAAGCACCTTTGCTACTGGCAGACACACGCTATGAGCTTCCACGGCTTGCTTGATCCACGCGCACTCGCCCGTGAACATATGGGGTTCTACGTAAGACGGGTGAACTACATCCATCGTAGCTGCGGAATCGCGAAGCACTCGGCACTCTTTCCCGTTCACGAGGAGGTCTCGCATGTAAGGCTCGAGAAGCTTCATGTTCTCGTCAGTGCTGCCTATTGAAAAAAACACAACTTTTGGTGTTTTTTCCGGACACTGCGCCGAAAAGTGACCCGGCTTCTGGCACGTATAACAAACGCCCGCTCGCCTCATCTCGAACCGCTTTCTGCGTTCGGCTTCGGCTGCCGCCGTCTCCTTAGGTTCGGTCGCACTGCTTCCACTCGCATCCGCACTACGCGCGTTCCCCTTTGCTCTCATGGGTGTGAACTTCGGCCTCTCGAACTTCGAGCCAAATTCACCCTTTTGACCATCCTTAGCTCCGCGAGCTCGACGCGTCACAAACTCCTCGGCTAGCTCAGCGGCTCTAGCCACCGTACAAACGTCTGGCCTATCCAAGACCCAGTATCGCACGTTCTCCGGTAACCGACTATAAAACTGTTCTAGCCCGAAACACTGCAGAACTTTATCGTGGTCACCAAACGCTTTCTCTTCTTTGAGCCACTCCTGCATGTTCGACATAAGCCTATACGCAAACTCTGTATAAGACTCACTTTTGCCTTTCTCATTTTCCCGAAACTTCCGACGGAACGCCTCCGCAGACAGCCGGTACTTTTTTAGAAGACTCGATTTCACTGTGTCGAAATCCTCTGCCTCCTCTCTATCCAAGCGAGCGACTACGTCGGCCGCCTCGCCGGGTAACAAAGTGAGCAAGCGCTGTGGCCACGTTTCCCGAGAGAACCCCTGCTTCTCGCACGTTCGCTCAAAGTTAACCAGGAACAAACCAATGTCCTCTCCAAGCTTAAACGGCCGCATCAGGTCAGTCATTTTGAACAATACGCGTTCTCCTGCACCGTGTGCCTGACTTCCATTACGAGCGCGTTCCATCTCTACCTCAAGACGCTTCATTTCCAAAGCGTGTTGACGGTCACGCTCTTGTTGCTCTCGCTCTTTCTGTTCTTTAAGTTCGCGCTCCTGTTTCTCTTTTTGCTCTTTAAGTTCGCGCTCCTGTTTCTCTTTTTGCTCTTTAAGTTCGCGCTCCTGTCTTTTTGACCTCTCCTCAATAGTCTCAAGGCATTCCGACAGCTCGTCATCCTCAGCCTCTAACTCAAGAATAGCCTTTAGCAGTTCAGGTTTTCTTAGTTTGTCTGAGACATCCAGACCCAACTCTCTTGCAAGCTCCAACAATTTCGGTTTGCGCAACGACTTCAAATCCATGGCTGCTCTGAATGCTGCTTTCTCTACTGCTTACTATTGTCTTGCCGCAAACTAACCCGGCAGCAACGACAACCACAATTACCAGCTCTGTTTCTGACACTAACAAAAAGCCTGGCAAAGCTCAGAAGAAGAAAGTCCCGCACTCACCAAACCTCGCAGCCACGAGTCCAGCGCAGTCGTTCCGCTGCAGGCAACCAGTCATCACACAGGGCTCGTTGCACTGCTCCCGGATCGTCGTTGAGCTGCTCAGCATACAGTCAACTGCATCTCTTTGCTGCTGGCCTCCGTTGTCGCGATCTCACCGCTGGCAGACAGTTGTTTGAAGTCGGAGGCGATCTCACCGCTGCCAACCAGATGTTTGGGATCGGACTGCTGGTACGATCTGTTGGGAACTCGGCGCTGACGCCCGTGGTTGTACCTGGGTCGCAAGCCCCAAGGGTAGCGTTGGCCTGGCGGCCTGGGGTACAACTGGAAGCATCCGAAGGTCCCGGCAAAGCATGAGTCGACTGGTAACAACAAAACAACTTGTTTATTTTAACATCGCAAAGAGTTGGCGGTCAGGTTGACCGAAGTAGAGAGACGGGAGAGCACTTCACTCAACAGAAGAAATCGGAGCCCTCTTTTTTTGCGTCCGGGGGCAGCTGTTTTTATACTCTCGCAGTTGAGGGCAAGAAGGAACCCCTCAAAAGACGAGCACGTGAATGTACAATGGGCTAATGGTGACGCACACTGTCGTAGCGATGCCGTAGCACCATGACGAGCACGATCTCGTAGCACCCTGTCGAGCACGATCTCGTAGCACCCTGTTGTAGCGCTGCCGGTCGGGCACAATGACTGTAATGAGAGGATGGTCCCTGCTTTGGCATCGCCTGTTTCGGGCACAATGACTGGAATGAGAGGATGGTCCCTGCTTTGGCATCGCCTGTTTCGGGCACAATGACTGGAATGAGAGGATGGTCCCTGCTTTGGCATCGCCTGTTTCGGGCACAATGACTGGAATGAGAGGGTGATCTTTTGCGGTCGCATCGCCGCAGTCGCGCCTGGAAACACCTGCCGATGAGTGTTGCGGCGACGACGATCGGGCCAAAATGTCTGCCGCCCCGCCGCAGTCGCGCCGGCAAAACCACGTGTCGCAGGCGAAACGCAACAATGTGTAGATTTTCCATGAACTCGGACAACCTGTCACGCACCATCGTCTCCATTAGTTTGCCCACACACGAGGTGAGAGAGATGGGGCGAAGGTTGTCCGTGTTGATGGCCTTGCCAGGTTTGGGAATGAAAGTGACCAGAGCGGTTTTCCAATCGTTGGGGGGTGGCGCGTCCCCGAGCCAGATTGAATTGATGTAATCTAATAAGGACTGGTAGGCCGGGTCGGGTAAGTTAGCGAGTAATTTGACTGTAATTTTGTCCCGACCCGGGGCTGTGCCACGTTTCATTTTCGCCAGGGCTGCCCGCAAATCGTGGAGCTGGAACGGCTGATCCAGCTCAGCGTTCTCCGAACCTGCATAAGAGTACGCCGATCCGCAGGGGTCCTGGGTAGTGCACAAGTATTGGTCCCGTAACTTGTGCGCTAGCTGCAGGGGCGTACTTCCAGAAGCACTTCGGTGAAGACAAATTTTGTGCGGCGTCTAGCGTCTGTCACTGCCTCTATAGTTCCCATCGTAGATTGTCAGGGTGTCGCGGCCCGCGCAGGTATTTCGTGGTCCTCGAGTGTGCGTTACCCCAGAATGACGTGAATTTCTTCGGGCTTTGCGCCACCTGGAGGGGAGAGATGCTTTGCATTAACTTGGGTAATCATCGAGGATAGTTTCAGCCATTATACAATTTTTTTCCTTCGAGTCTGTATTGCTCTGACAATATATGCCACGTTTCATCTCTTAACAAGTTTCAGTTATCAGGCAGCGCTTAAGGTTTTAAAGGGCCCCTCACCAGGCCCCATAGTAAATGTTGGTTATACGCTGTAAGTTGCTACGTGTCCTCTAGGGAGCGTTCTGCCGCAAAATTTTTTCAAATACGCTCCAATAATAGCCGAGATATAAATATTTCAGTGCCGCGAACCCATGATTTCAGCTGGCGGGCTCCACTGCCAAGCAAGGCGCTCTCTGCACTCGCCCCGTCTAGCCTTAGCAAGTGAAATTCCTGTCATGTTTTGGCGCTGAGACTGTGTTGCCTGTGCTCTTTTCACCGCCAGCGGCCCGTGAGTTCGGCGGCGCGGGTTTTACGCCGGCTCCTTCGAGAGATGGCGCCACGCTGTGTGACCAGGCTACGGTGGCTAGATGGGTAGGTGTGCCGACCGCCGTTGTTTTCTACTTCTCGGCATAATGACAGCAGGTGTGGCGCAGCGCTCAGAGGCCTGTCGCGAAGCTCGCGTCGTCTGCTGCTCAGTGTGTTGTAATTGCGTGCCTGCTATACATAAAATAATTTGTTTTCACTGTAAAACATGAAATAATATGGTCAAAATATGTTCAGATAGTGCACAAAAGTGCGATGTTTCCTGCTGCAATGAGGAATTTTCAAACGCGGTCATTTATGTCGTCTGTTAACGCGCTGACGGCACGGTGCGCTGCGCTCGCAGACACGATAATTCTCAGAGTTCCTGTAATTTCTTTAGACCTTCCAGGTGCGAAGTGAAGACTGCGGGCGATATTAGTGAATGCGAAGATACTGAGACCTCGGGACAAAGTGAAAGTGTTCCTGCACAGAAAAGAAGCCGGAGGGGCACCACTTGCTTTGCGCCGAATTGCAACATCGGCTACAAACGTCCAAGCCACGGGTGAAAATATAATTGCTTTCGATGCGCTGAGACGCAGAACTTTCCGAGAGACGTGAGCTTGCGCTTCGCCGTGCTGACAAAATGTTTCACCCGCATCAGTCATGTGCCAGTGGCACTTGAAATAGCATGTTGTCGAGCGCATGTCTGGCTGGACGATTATGCAGATTCCGATGGCGCATGTGCGGAAAGTTGACTATAGGATGCAAACGCTACATCCTACAGTGAAATTTCCGTTCTACTCGAGAAAGAAAATCCAGAGAATCATACGCCATCCATAAGTTCAAGACATTGCGACCAATAGGTGGTAAATTTTCAAGGGAGCTTTAGAATACATCCGCAATGCTAAATTTCAAGCTATAGGCAGCCGCACTTAGTCATTTTTCATTGGGTGTTGCTTAGTGTATGTTTTTCTTCTTTTTCTTTCTTTTCTCTTTTATTTATACATTTAATACATTTTAGTAATTTCTTTCTATGAGCACCATTTACTGACACTTGTTTTATTCTCTTTCAGAGACGATAGCTCCCTGATCTCCAGCAAAGCAGATAATCGCCCCTCCACCCGACGTGCAGGCCCCTTTCACGAAAGAACGCACGGCCGCGTCACTGGCTGACACACGGCGCTACCTCACATCCCTCCACCGACATTCAGTAACACCCCTTTCTTTTCAATTCCACGCCCTCGCCGCTAACACACCCTCTTTCATTGTCTCGCCCACCCGCCTTACCCCCTCTCAACTTTAAAAGAAGCCTACCTATACATACTGTGCCGAGGAAAGCATATGACGCCTTGAAAAAGCCAAGTCCACTTGTCGAAACGTTGGTTCCCGCTTTTACCTTGTTCTCGGTTTGCTAATCGTCTTGAATTTCCATCGCCTGCTTTCTCCGTGTTTACACTATTTATTTTGCTTTAACACTTTTGCAGATCCTGTATGCATCTTCCTTTTGATGCCGTTTATTTCTCTAGTAGGATATCATCCTTTCAGTGCGTGACCTCTCCCCCCTTTTCCCATGCCTCCCCTGAGTGACCTTAAGGGTATTTAGAGCAGAAAAGTAAGTAATGATAAATAACAAAGAGGTGATCCGGGTAATCTGCGCCACAAGGAATTGAAAAAAGAAAGCATTCCGTTGATGTCAATGAATGAACAACTTTTGAAGGTACCTAATCACTAACGAGAAGGTATTAAACGTGAGAAAGATACACAGAGTCAATGGTAGTTCCGTATAATGGTGCTCACCATTTATTTATTGTTGTAGAAGTCATTTGTGCAAGGTATGCTTCGGCATATTTTTATGAAGTCTATGTTCACTGTGCACGATTTTTATAGCCTTCTGTGGTTGTTGCTTTCCCATTGGCTTAACGTTATGTGGTGCGAAAAAAAGGAATAATTGCAATTTAAAGGCTTGTCTTCAAGCCACAAGGTGCAAAACGCCTTGATCCGGATCACATCGGATGCAGGGCTGCCCGATTAGCCTGTAATGCGCCATATGACTTCAGTGAGGGGGCCCTTTATGTTTGGGACGGTGGTTTCCTGTAGTTCGCCAACTTTCTCCAGCGATGGATTTTCTCCTGGAAAAGAGAAAATTTTGCTGCCCCTACAAGAGCGCACAGCAGTCCCCTGCACAAGTCATCATTTGCTATCCGACGCGCACGTCTGCTGCACGTAAAACGCATTTATAAAATTTCCCCGTATATGTATTTTTCTCATTCCATCAGACATACAGCAGCAGAGATTAGTGAAATGTGTTCGCAGTTTACAGGAAATGAGCCACTACCACTAACGGAAAATTGCATAATAATAATAAAAACTGTCTGGTTCAAATTTCGAATACCTTACCTAAAAACAAATTTAAGTCCGAGGTAACAAAAACAAATTCGCGCAAGACTGTTCTTGCGAAGTCGCTCTCCGACAATTGTTAGGTACTTTTTCAGTGTGATGCCAGTATATTGAGGACAAGTGTTGTGTAAGCGTTTCACTCTATATGGAGGCGCGTGTTTGCTGAATAGGCAATAGGATGGAACGCTGTATGTACTCCGGCGAACTCGAAACAAAATAAGGCTCAGCAGCTTAAAAAAACTCATGGAACAACTCATCTCACGATGACTGTCGATGGTAATGCAATTAGCATTCGATCAATGCAGCGACACACCACATTTTTTAAGCGACGTTCATTTAACATCTGTAGTGGTCATTTTGAGACTTCCGTTGTTTCGGCTATATGCGACATATTGTAGTAATGTCCCACTTTGCTATGCCGCTCGCTTGCCAAGGTTGCTAGTGAGCATCGCGGCATGATGACGACTGCAAGATGCCGAAGCAGCGACGACAATGGAATGACGAGAGAGAAGTTACGTCAGTGGAACGACAAAGGAAGTATTACGACGAAGGCATGACAAAAATAGAGATGGCGGGTTTTAAATGATCACGGTGGTATAACGAGGACGGTGGGACGATGGTGACATCAGGACAATGAAATCGCAACGAATTATGACGGCGTTGGCATGATAACGGCATCCGAATGACGAAGCTGGAATGACGACGATGGCACGACGACGATGGTATGTCCAAGATCCATGATAGCGACTGTTTGACAGCGACGCAATGACGACGATGGCATGAAAATGGCAGTATAACCACGACGGAATGACGAAAGCGTAGTTGCGATAGAATGGCGAAGGAAGAAAGACGTCGATGTACTGACGAAGGTTTGTATAAGGACGACAGCATGAGACAATGGGATGACGTTATTGAAGTGAGTACGATGGTAAAACCACTGTATGACTATGCCACCATGACTAATGTTATGACAACAAATGTGAGTCAAGGAAGCCGTGACGACGATTGAATGACCGCGACGACATCACGACGGCGGCCTCGCAGCCAATGCATATCGAAGTCCACATGATCACAAGCAATATCTGTTTCTCTCAATAATACAGCTCAAGGACTAGAATTGTGGTATCTAACAAGTTATTTCTAAAAATTATATTACACATGAAAATTATCACCCTGTATACCCATTGTAGAACTCACGCTCCCGAATCGCTAGGCTCCATTGCATCAGCCGGCCATTGGACAACTTAGTTGACTTGCTTACACATTTAAGCGGGTGGTGACGAGTTCACACTCTGAATTCGTTCTCATACAGGTACAAGTGAAATGTCTTCAAGGCCTGCACCAATGTTAAATGCTCGTTTTCCACATTTGAATGTTTTTTTCTCACTCGGCCTAAGCTTCTTGCTTGCCTGCGAAAAAGGTGTAGCCCAGCCTGGAATTCCTGCATTAAAACTTCTACCAAGGTGCTCTACGACGCGTCTTTACGCAATACAAATTCTTCATTAATATTGTCCTCCGACCCCATTGTCTTTTTCGGACTTTATGAAGGTAGCTCCACCACTTCTACCTCTTCGTTCATAACGATGCAGGAAGAAGTGGTGTATTCCGCATTCACTCTCCAGTTGTGAATGCGGAAGCCTTAATGTCCAATGGAACACCGCTTAGCGGTCCTTCGAGTTATGAACTTCTGGTGGGCAAGCGAGTGCGTTGAGATGCTTGGCTAGTTTTGAGTTGGCATTACCAAGGCGCATATAGAACGCAGGCGAGAGCTTGCACGGCAAGGTACGCGCGGATAACACAGGCTTCCCATAGCGTTAGCGAAGGAGATCTGGCCGCTGCGATGCCCTCGCCCGTGCACTGCGGCAGCAGGCAGGTGTACCGTTTCGCCAGATCAGCTCCGGCGAGGCCCGCTCCTGACGTGGCGTTGTAGACAATGGGAATTTAGAAGCCGTTTCACTGCTAGACACGCTGGCTTTTTCGCTCAATGAGTCATTTGACACTTTCGCCACAAAACTAGGAATTACGCTGCATCGGCTGAACAAACGCACTGTAGCAACAACTGATCCTATGCTATTGCAGTTTTCTGCCAATTTTGATGAAGCGCTCAATGGGCATTGAGCTCACGGAAGACGTGACGCCAAAGTTTCTTAAGTGTTGTCAAGTGCCCTTTGCATTACGCGATGCAGTATGCCGAGAACTCTACCCGCTGTAATTGTTGAAAGGTGCGACAAGAGGTCGTTTTCGACGACGACCAAGGATGGTAGGTGGCATAGACGTCAATTCGTTCACATCAAAAGAAGACATACGGACATTGTTACATGGACATCATGGACATGGACCACCATGTTATTCTTTTGCACGATACATCTCTCGAACTAAAGGAAGTTCAGATGCTAAGTGTGCCATAAAAAAAGTCGCAGTTTCACCCGAAAGGCGAAGCATCGATTGCAATAGCAAATTAGTAGACAGCTATACAAAGTAAGGATAGTAGTTTTATGCACCCGTAACGTAGTAGTGCATGCATGTTTTATGCACCCGTAACGTAGGATAGTAGTTTTTTTTTTTTTTTTTGCACCCCGTAACGTGCTGCAGTCAACATCAAAATACAAGCTCAAGAAAGCACTAAAGCGTGCGGATTTAAGCGGCTATAACATGTAAAGAAATAAACCTCGCCCACCTCCTCCTGCATTGCGCCCACAGAGTGGCTTTGGTACTGGCATTGGCTGGCACAGAGAAGAAAAATATGATCAGAAAGTTTGTTCCCGCACAGCTTTTACTGAAAAATTTGTGGTTTTTGACTCATTTTATTATTTATAATCATCTACTTATTTTGTGCCACGCAAAGTAATCATGAGGCATGTTGCTACTTGTACGCGCCAGATGTCTTTTCAAACCTATATATGTGCATATACGTACACCTGTTATAAATGAGTACAGTGTGAGTATAAGTGTATGTATATACATTTATCCCTTTCCTGTATCTCTACTTCTTTCTTTCTTTTTTCCTCTTCTCTTTATTTTTCGATATTGTGACAGTTTGTACGCTGCCTGTCACGCTCTGCCAGTCAAGCCCAATGTGGCTTTGGCAGGCCTGATGAATGTATTTGGTTTTATAGAAATAATAAAAGAGTTTATTATTATTATTATTATTATTATTATTATTATTATTATTATTATTATTATTATTATTATTATTATTATTATTATTATTATTATTATTATTATTATTATTATTATTATTATTAGACGTATAAACTTCGACACTTTCTCTTACTAACTAAACAAGCGCGCTGTCAGGGCGCACAGGCAAGCATGACCACATCGCACTCGATGACCGCGCCCACTCCCTGTCACAACGCTGGCGTGAGGAAGCGCAGCCGCCGCAGCGAGCGAAGTGACCTTCGTGCTGTCTATCGCTTCCACGGAGAGCGGTGAAAAGACAGCACGCACAAAGTACGAGGTGTCTGCGGATCGCTTTCAAGATAGGGCGCGCGCGACCGTGCGTGGCTGCGCAGCAAAGTAACCAGACGTTCATTTGAGGGATCGCCAGTCATTTGTGCGCAGGCGCGTGAAATAAAATCTGGGGGCTTTTTCTCCTTGACTATATGACTCTGCCTAGGCACTACGGAGGAGGTTCCTTAGCTCGTGTTGTAGGAGTTTGTCCCTAGGCGTGCCGGCATTGCGGAGTGGGGTCGAGTTTGTTTATGCTCGGACGCTGGCTGCCGGCGCGGTAAAATAGGTGAAGCAGCGGGGACTGACACCCGACTTGGCAACCACTGTGTCGGATAGACTGTCTCGCACCTGCGGCCCTCGTGCTAAGTCAGTCGTGGCGGATCATAGCTTTGTCGCACCTTACACGCCATGTATCTTATAAATAACATCACAGATGTTTCTGGAGGAGTAGTAGCGACTGTAGTAGAGCCCGGGCTGCACATATAGAAAATCTAGATGATGATGATGATGTATGGGGTTTTATGGCGCAAGGGCCAGGAATGGCCAAAGAGCGCCATGTCTGTGGTAGTGGGTGTGCAGTGTAACTATGATTACTATGAGATTGGTGTGACGTGGCTGTAAAGGGGCCTTAAAATATACGCTCTACAGTGCGTAAAATCTGTGTAATAAAATTATGGCGATGACATATGACCTGTACTATGAACATATCGATGCATTTAAAAAGAATGATACAATAGGTAAAATATATCAGATTATAGTAAATGCTAGAGCACTACTGCCTCCTTAGAGCCCTTGAAGCAGAAGGGTCTGGAGGCATGTGCTATACCGTAGAACTATCCCAGCGGCATCCTCTAAAGAGAGGAAGCGCTAGGAATGCATGGGGCTAATAACATGTAGGACCACATCTCTCAGAAAACCTAGGACTGTGTCTGTGTTAAAAAGCGGTTCTGGGCCGAGGAACATTACTGGATGAAGAGGGATGTGCTGTCTGTAAGCTAAGGAAAAATGTTTCATTCTTTCAGATTCGGCTTCCCGACACTCCAGAAGGACGTGGAGCACGGTCAGCCTCTCCCCGCATCTACCACAGGTTGGAGGCTCACTTCCGGTTAGTAGAAAATTATGGGTGCCAAACGTGTGTCCTATTCTGAGCCGACAGAATAGGACATCTGTTCGGCGCGATTTTGTAGTAGAGGGCCAGAATCCTAACTGTGGTTTTATCAGGTGGAGCTTATTATTCGTTTCCGCGTCCCACATGCGTTGCCAGTGGTCCCGCAATCTCCTTCGCAAGAAAGGCCTCAGATGTGTGACAGGCACCGCAGCGGTAGGGTTAACAGTTTGCGATGCGATTGACGTGGCCATCTCGTCCGCCAGAACGTTACCCTCAATGCTCCTGTGGCCAGGCACCCAGCATATAATGATACGCTGGTTAGATATGTATGCTTTACACAAGACGGTGTAGAGTTCACTAAGTACAGGATTTTTGTGTGTATAGACTGACATCAAGGCCTTCACGACGCTTAGGGAGTCTGTATAGATCGCTGCTTTTGGAAGTTTTGATTTTCTTATATGCTTCACAGCAGAGAGTAATGCGTAGGCCTCAGCCGTAAATATGCTTGTTTCCGGATGCAGTACGTCGGATTCCGAGAAGGATGGGCCGACGGCTGCATAGGATACTCCGGCATTTGACTTCGAAGCGTCTGTGTAGAACTCTGCACAGGAATGCTTGTGCTGGAGTTCTAGGAAATGCATTCTGATTTCGGCCTCAGGAGCGTGCTTTGTAACTTTTATAAAGGATATGTCACATTGTATCACCTTCCACTCCCAAGGAGGTAAGAGTTTGATTGTGTGCATTAAGCGATGCTCGAGGAGTGGGACATGCATTTCATTGCTAAGCTCCTTCACACGCAGCGAAAAAGGCTGTCTTATGGAGGGACGGTTGCTGTAAAGTGTAGCGCACGTCATATCGGTAACGGTATCAAAAGATGGATGTTCAGGATTAGAGCGCACTTTAAGGAAATATGTAAGGCTAATGTATGATCTCTGTAGGTGGAGAGACCATTCATTTGATTCTACATATAGACTTTGTATGGGACTCGTTCTGAAAGCGCCAGTGGCCAGTTGGATTCCTAGATGGTGGACAGGATCTAGGATCTTTAGTGCGCTCGGGGCGGCAGAGTTATATACTACAGCACCATAATCCAATCGAGACCGAATTAGGCTCTTGTATAGGTTCATTAAACACTTCCTATCACTACCCCATGTAGTCTGGGATAGAAGTTTCATTAAGTTCATTGTTTTTAGACATTTTTCTTTCAGATATTTAATGTGTGGAATGAAAGTGAGTCTGTAGTCAAGTATGATTCCTAGGAATTTGTGCTGTTTGCTGATAGGTATTCGTTGTCCACACAGTTCTAAGGAAGGATCCGGAACCAGGCCTGTCTTTCTTGTAAAAAGAACACAAGAGCTTTTGTTAGGATTGATCTTAAATCCATTCCTGTCTGCCCATGTTGACACTTTGTTCAGGCCATGCTGTACCTGTCTCTCGCAGACTGCGAGGTTACAAGATTTGAAAGCTATTTGAATGTCGTCTACATAGACAGAGTAAAAGATGGCGGGTGGTAGTGAAGAACGAAGCGTGTTCATCTTCACGATAAAGAGCGTGCAGCTGAGCACGCCTCCTTGGGGTACACCCGTTTCTTGCGTAAAAGGACGCGAGAGTGCATTGCCGACTTTTACCCGGAAGGTACGATTTGACAGATAGCTTTCTATTATATTTAACATATTACCGTGGATGCCCATTTCTGACAGGTCTCTTAAGATTCCGTAACGCCACGTTGTGTCATACGCCTTTTCCATATCGAGGAATATGGATAGGAAGAACTGTTTATGTATAAATGCGTCCCGGATATTCCCTTCAACACGTACGAGATGATCGGTTGTGGAGCGCCCTTCTCGGAAGCCGCACTGATAAGGATCAAGCATTTTGCTCTGTTCAAGGAAATGAGTGAGTCGCCGATTTATCATTTTTTCAAACACCTTACAAATGCAACTTGTGAGGGCTATCGGGCGGTAACTTGCCACTGAGGAAGGGTCTTTGCCTTGTTTTAAAACAGGGACCACAATGGCTTCCTTCCACGCGGTTGGAAGGTACCCTGCATCCCACATGGTGTTGAAATGTGTGAGTAGTGTAAGTTGCGTGTCATTGTGTAAGTTTTTTAGCATTTCATACATGATTCTATCAGATCCTGGTGCGGAACTCTTGCATGCGCTCAAGGCAGCTTTCAACTCGGCAGCACTAAAAGGGCAATTGTACGGTTCATTCTGTCGGCAGTTATTGATGAGTGGCTTGCATTCTTCTATTTGTTTATATTTCAGGAAGGATTGCGAATAATGATTTGAGCTTGATACACTCTCAAAGTGCTCCCCAAGTGAGTCGGCCTGATCTTTCAGTGTATCGCCCTGTGTATTTACTAGAGGGAGTGAGTATGTTTGCCGCCCTCTAATCCTATTAACCCTGTTCCAAGCTTTGGCCTCATCTCTAAACGAGTTAATACTCGATAAAAACTTGTGCCAACTTTCTCTTTTGGCCTGCCGGCGGGTTCTCCTACCTTGGGATTTTATTTTTTTAAAGTTAACAAGATTCTCAGCGGTGGGAGAAGCTCGCAGCAACCCCCACGCCTTGTTCTGATTCTTACGGGCGGTCCGACATTCGCTGTTCCACCATGGTACACGTGGTTTGCATGTCAAACCACTTACTTCGGATATGCATTTTGACGCAGCATCTATTATGAATGCTGTAAGATAATCCACAGCAGCATCAATTTCTAAAGAAGACAGGTCAGCCCATGAGATGCTACAGAGAGTTCGAAATTTCTGCCAGTCGGCTGTGTCTATCTTCCACCTAGGAGCTTGTGGAGGATATTCGTTTTCTTTAGATGTTCTTATGAGTATGGGGAAGTGGTCGCTCCCGTAAGGATTGTTCATAACTTCCCATTCGAGTTCAGGCAGTATACAGGGGGAAACTAGGCTGAGGTCAATTGATGAAAATGTTCTGTTGGCGAGAGAATAATATGTGGGTGCCTTCTTATTCAGCAGGCATGCACCAGAAGAGAAGAGCAACTGTTCAACAAGACGACCTCGCGCATCTATACTAGAGTCGCCCCACAGACTGTTGTGCGCATTGAAATCCCCAAGTACAACGTAAGGTTCTGGCAATTCATCTATGAAGGACTGAAATTCGTGTTTGCTTAGTTTGTAGTGTGGGGGTATATAAATCGAGCAAATAGTGAATAGTTTGTTTAGCAAAACAATTCGAACCGCCACTGCTTCAAGGGCCGTTCGTAGCTGTAAATGTTGACATGCTATGCTCTTTTGGATTACAATTGCAACACCTCCCGATGATGCGATTGCATCATCGCGATCTTTGCGAAAAGTAACATGCTGTCGGAGAAAGTTTGTGTGTTGTGATTTTAGGTGTGTTTCCTGTAGACACAGCACTTTTGGATTGTGTTTTTGGATAAGCTCTTGCACGTCATCAAGGTTCCTAAGAAGACCTCTAACGTTCCATTGAATAATTTGTGTATCCATATTGAAGGTTAAAAGTGCTGTGTGTATGGAAACAGGTGGTGCCTTAGGTTACAGAGCTCTTTCGAGGCCCTGTAACAGGGGTTCTGCCCTTTCTGGAGCGTTCGAGTGAGCCTCGCCGCTCCTTAGGCGCTTGGTGCGCCTTGGGGATAGGTGTAGTGTCCATTGCCTCTTGTGAGGCGCCGGACACATGCTCTGGCGAGCGGGAAATTACCAGCGAGGATCCCGCCTTGGAGGGCAAGACCCCTGCGCCCACCAGCCCGGAGGTCGATGGGGCTCCCTGGGGGATTTGGCTGCGCCGGCCGTTGCCAGCGCTGGAAGGGGCCGGGGAGGTTGGGGCAGCCTCGGCTGCGCCCACCTTCGGGGTCGGTGGCCCCGTCTGCTGTGTTGACGGAGCAGCGCTAGCTGCAACCGCCGCGGGGGCAGATGGCGTTGCTGCCGACTCACGGCTTGTGGGTCGGACAGCCGCCGGAGGCCGTTGTGAACGCTGCCCCCTGACGCGCCACTTCGGCAAAGCTAGCCTTAGGTAGGTATGCAACCCGCCTGCGTGCCTCTTTGAAAGATATGTTTTCTTTAACCTTGATTGTAACTATTTCTTTTTCTTTTTTCCAAGACGGGCACGACCGCGAATACGCGGCGTGCTCGCCATCACAGTTCACGCAGTGTGGAGCGTTTTCGCATGTTTCAGAGGTGTGTTCTTGGGCACTACATTTAGCACAAGTTTGGCGGCCTCGGCAGCTCTGCGAGCTGTGACCGAAGCGTTGGCATTTGAAACAACGCAGTGGGTTTGGCACGTACGGCCTAACGCGGAGCTTGATGTACCCGGCCTCGATTGACTCGGGCAAGATACTTGATCCAAAAGTAATTATTAGGTGCTTCGTCTGAATCTCTTTACCATCCCGCCTCATCTTAATTCTTCACACGTTGATCACATTTTGTTCGCTGAAGCCCTCCAGGAGTTCCGCTTCAGTCAGCTCAAGCAAATCATCATCTGACACAACACCACGGGTGGTGTTCATTGTACGGTGCGGGGTTACTGTTATGGGGGTCTCTCCAAATGACACTAGTTGCTGTAGTTTTTCATATTGTTTTACATCGCGGAGCTCCACGAGGAGGTCGCCGCTTGCCATTCTCGACACCTTGTATCCTGGACCAAAAACATCAGTCAGGGACTTTGAAACAAGGAATGGTGAAATGTTTCGCACTGCTTTGTTTGGCTTTTCGGAATGAATAACGTGGAAGCGGGGAAAATTCTGGGTTTGGCGTCCAAAAAACTTCAAAACATCTTCGGTGCGCCCTCGTTTTTGAGGGCGATCAGCAAGGGAAGGGAAAGAAGTTTCCATGGAAAAATGTATACATTCGGCAACAGCGCCGACCGCCCACCACGGAGCCCAACAAGGGGACGCGGCAGAGCTTGCATGCAAGTCTGCACGACGCCAGTCGTACGCCATCACTATAACCGAATATGGTGTACCCAAGGTTGGATAGCCACACAGGGTTAACCCTTGCCGCCAGGAGAAAAGAAGTAATAAGAAGAGAGAAGGAGACAGGAAAGGTCAAAAAGTGGGAGATAAAGACGAAGATTCGAAGAGGGAGAGACAGGAAAAGGCGACTGCCGATGTCCTCCAGGTGGGTCAGTCTGGAGGTGCCGTCTATGTGAAGCCGAGGCCGAAGAGGTGTGTTGCCTCCGCCGGGGGGCCTTAAAGGTCCGAACACCCAGCATCGGCTCAACCCCCAGGATCCCCTTTTCCCCAGACACGGCTAAGCCGCGCACGGCTACACGCGGGAGGGTCCAACCCTCGTGTGCTCGGGTACGTGGTGTCGCAACACACCAAACGCCTGCTGACGCAGACGCCCCTGCGGGGGAAAATCTAGAAGGCACAGCGCCTTAGCAACCGCGGTTGAACGCAAGCCGCTGAAAGGCCGCCGGTGACGATGACTGACTCAGTCCCGGCGCCGCAAGTGCGAGAAAGTCTGTCCGACGTACCTTCAGAGGCAAAGTTCTGACTTGTGTTGCAGAAAGCGCGGGGCGCGGTAGTGCTGAACTTAGCGTCACAAGTTGGCGGCTAGACGTAATTATATTTATCCAGTCGTGTTTTTACTAATTGTAACAACGTGCTGTTATTTCGCATTATTGGCGGCGCCTCCAGGACACCAAAGCAGCAACGAGGACACCAAAGCTAGAACCCGGACTGGTCCGTGGGTTGGGACTCGCTGAGGCCTGCGCGTGCAGGGGAGTAGAAGGTCGGCTGTCTCCTATCGCGCACAGCGAATTTTTTATGCGGACACCCCCTGGCAAGCTTCGGCCTCCGCGGCCCCAACCCACGGGCCGCCTTGCTTCCAGCTTTCATCCCTCCGCTACCCCTTTGGTGCAATGGAGATCCTGCGCCGCCTGCGTTATTATAACCTCAGGTGCTCTCCTGATCGAGGCCTCCGTTTGCCCATTACATCTGCCCTTCTGGAGCAGTGGTTCTAAAAAAATTCAATCTATCGTCGCGACGAAAAAAGCGACCCGCGACTTATACAACACCATCAGAACTTTGCCCCTTCAGACGCAGTGATCACCGAATGGGGCGTCCGTGCTCCCTGCCTCACCGCGCGGGATGCCAGCGGCGGAACGTAATCAAATTCGACCGCACTCCGCAATGCCGGCATGTCAAGGGGACAAACGCATAAAACACGCGCTAAGAAACCTCCTTCGTAGTGCTAGAGTGAGCTAGACAATAGTGGACAGGACCGAACGGCGCTTTCTAGCTGAGGCGCCCCGTGTGGAACAATTTTGCGGGGGCACTGCGAGCGAACTGGATTGGGGCGGAGACTCGCTTCGCGGCATATTCAAGGTAATTTCGCTGCGGGCCCTGAGACTGGTTGCGCGCGTACGCCCCCGTAATAGTGCTTTATTTCCACTGCAAATTTATATTGAGACCCTTTTGCTACGTATGCAGGGGGTTAAGCGCTCCCGATACGTGGGCCGATCCCGAACGTAGTGCAATGCCGGACCGACCCGCGGCGGAGGTGAAGCAGGTGTTAAGCACTCCCGATACGTGGGCCGATCCCGAACGTAGTGCAATGCCGGGCCGGCCCGTGGCGGAGGTGAAGCAGGTGTTAAGCACTCCCGATACGTGGGCCGATCCCGAACGTAGTGCAATGCCGGGCCGGCCCGTGGCGGAGGTGAAGCAGGTGTTAAGCACTCCCCATACGTGGGCCGAACCCGAACGTAGTGCAATGCCGGGCCGGCCCGTGGCGGAGGTGAAGCAGGTGTTAAGCACTCCCCATACGTGGGCCGAACCCGAAGATAGTGCAATGGCGGGCCGACCCCCGGTGGAGGTGCAGTTCGCCATTAAAGGGCCCACATACACAACTTCGCTGGTCGTCCTTCTACACAAAGTGGAAGGGCACTGATTTTTGTACTAAACAAGAAATTTCAAACGGCTTAGGGGCCAAAGATTAGCATATGTAACAGTTACCTAAAACTGTTTTTGGCGCCGGAGTGCCGACTGCAATAAAAAAATTGGCTGAAGGCTTAGCTTGGTTAAGCCTGGAAGATTGCGAAAGCAATACCCTTGGCTGCGTCTTGGTTCGGCTGATGGTGTGGACATGGTTGCCCTTTTTTAAACTTATGGCTATACATTATCCGACATAGCGCAAGGCAGCGCGCCGACCACTGTGAGGAGCGGAGCTGCAGCCGCATTAATCCTCCTAGCGTGGCGTCACACCAGCGAGCGCCCTCTCTCGGTAGCGCCGCAGCAGCGGCGCGCAAGGCTTCACCATCGATGCCGCGAGCTGGGGCCCCGTCTCTCGGTCTGGCGTGACGTCACACGGTCACGTGACGTGCAGCTGTGTAAGGAGGCGCCACGACCACCGATGGGCCGAAAGTGCGAGCAGTATTGATAAAAGAACCCATTCAAATTACTCCGCGTTCTGTTACGCCAGGAAGACGGAGACATGAATGCAATGCTGCACTGCAGTTTTTTTTTTCTGTAAGAATATTTCCCGCCAATCTGAGTACATGGTGCCGGATGGGGCCGATGTGTTTTATTTGTTTGAAGCGGCAAGCAGGAAGCTTACATAAGTTTTTTTTTTTCATCTGCGTTTCGCAAGACCTACTGATGGAAAGCTATATGCGCAAAAATACACACAAGAGATTCATGCTGCTTAAAGAACAAGAAAAATTCTTGTTCTCCGAAGGGAACCGTACAATCACATAGTAGAATGAAAGCCGACACCGCGGCCGCAATGCACGCGCAGTCACCCAGCAGCATTTAAGATAAATAAAATGAAAGAAAGAAGAGAAAGAAGGGCATCCATTCCTAAGGCATCCAATTGTAAACACCATTTAAGCGGTCTGATCCCGAACAGCAGCGCGCGAAGCCACACGAACGAACCCGCCGAGCAGAATCGCCAGCAGTTTATAACGGCGCGACCTTGACGCGGCCCAGTCCACTTCGATCGCAGCGCCGCCACAGTATTTTTCGTCTTCACGCGCCTTTCTGCAAAGCACGTGCCGCCTCCAGCCGCTCGTGCCTATCAACCATATTCTTGTACACTCTAGTAGTGTCTAGGCAGAGCCATATATTCAAGGAGCAAAAGCACCCAGATTTGCTCTCTCACGCCCGATCTTACTCGCGCCTGCGCACAAACTGCTAGCGATGTCGAACGTCTTCCGCGCGAAGTACGCTGTTGCTGCTCGAGTAGGACACCGATAAATGCACCTGATTTAATCACAGCTCTAGGTTTCAATACGACGATACTTTTTTCTCTTTTTTTCTATCGGTGGTTTGCTGATTCGCACCTCTGGTTCTCAGTGAACCGTTTACTATGTCGCAGTATCCTGTTTGTGATATTATGTAGTTTCCCTATGTCTTATGTGCCCTCGCAATTTTACTGACGTGTCTTGTTATTTAAATGTTTAATTTGCGCTTTTTATCATGAACGTTTCAAGGAAGATATGGGCATAATGACTACTGAGTTTCACGTTCTGCGTACTCTTTCCATGTTCTGTTGAATACTTGCGTGCGTGATTAGTTTACTTGCGTATTTAGCGCGTGTCATACCCAACGATGAAGGTAGCAGGCACGGCCCACTCTTGTACTTTCGTGCACCTTTTTGCTATCGTCTTGCTTTTGCGCGCAGTTGCTTTCCTTTAGGGAGGAACCAACTACAGGCAGCTGACGTGTTCTGTTCTTGAAGTCGTCATGGTTTCTGCGTCTAGTACAGAAGAAAAAAGAATTGCGTACAATCCCTTACCGAAAATTTCCGTCACGTTGCAGTCACTGACGTTTCGCGGTAAACCTGAAAGAGGAGAAAAATGTCCCGTAATTTTGTAGCCCAAGGTAGATTCATTTGTAATATTTCCGCCAGTACCTATATACAGTGTACAAACAAGGCGCGAAATTTCTGAAATATACATACTCAAACGGTACAGCGATTGCGAAACGCAAGTGCTATAGGGTGCAAAGACTTTTAAAATTGTAGATTTCTTCCAGGGCCTGCTGCCGACGCTGATTCATAGCTTAAACATCTGCCGTATCGAAAGTGCCGATGCTGTAGCTGAAGCTAAGCGTAATTTCATGACTCCAGAAGTTTTCAATGAAAAGGTGATCGACCCGTCAAACACCTGTTTAACGTTTGTTTCAGAAACTAGCTGTTTTCTTTCATTCCTACAATCTCTCTAGACAATTAGATCAGGAGTTTAGATTAGGCGTTTCTACTTTGGAAGCATCAGAGAACCCTCAAACAATGTAGACCATGAAATGGAAAGGAATACTAGAAAATGTGGCTGTGAAAGCACAGACGGCACATAGGCATAGAATTGAAGTTTCTCATAGCGAAATTGCTGAGAGGGCCGGATCGCTCATAGAGATGAGAAGGAAGTAGTACAATATCTGGACGGAAATAATTTAGAGTTGTTCAAGTGGGTACAACACAGTTTTAGGAGATAGAATAGTGTAACTTTAAATATCCCATACAAAGGACTACAATGATAGACACGGAGTAGTAGAGACGCAGCGAATCTGTACCAGTATCATTGGATCTAGTAGGGGGCTATTTTGATTCCAATCATTTATGCCCTGCGGTTTTCGTTTCGTCGATTCTAAATGTGGACTTGTCAAATGAAATTGCTTCAGCATTCGTCATACCTTCAGCATCACTTGCCTGACCTGGTTTTTTAGCTGTCCATTCGCTTCTATCTTCATTAAATTTTTCTCAACCTATGACATGTATAGCTTCCCATAGGGCTTTTTCGGTACTTTGTTCACCGCTGGTTACCTCCAACCAGTTAGATGGTGTACCCAACTAATCAAGTTCTCTACCTTGTTACACTCCAACACAACTCGCTCGCTCACTGCGCACATTCTTACCTTTGTAAGTTTGGTCATCGTGTTTGAAGGTAATGAGGAGGTAGGCGTACGCTGGCGCCAGCACAGACCTCATCAGTTTAGCGTACCTGCGAGTAGAGGGACGCCACGTGATCTACTGTGACACACATCCTAGATTAACAAACTGAGATGACAGTAGGTCGTTGCTTCGGCGCTCGCAACACGTGGGCAGAACATATTTCTCCGTGTGGATACTTTATTCGTGGAAAATACATTCGACACTAAAGATGCTTGAAAAGGTTGAAACTTTAGCTGGGATACAGGGAGCTGTGACAGTGTCACTCGACTCTGCCGGAGACTTCCTTATCACGCCCGGTAGTGATCCCTACTCAGTGACCAATTCTTGCTGCCTGAGGCTCACAATCAATCGACATTTTATTTCGTTTTGCTGCACGGCGAGATAAAGCCGAAGACGGCGAGATAAAGGCAGTGTCAAACCATTGCTTCATGGTTCTCACCAACCATAGCCATCGAAAGCGAGCACTACAGTAATTTTTCTACAGTAATTAGGAGTGTTGGTGGCGCGGAGGAGAGGTAGAACACTAGGCTTCTAATGCGAAGCTTGGAAGTCGGAATCCTTCTCCAGTCCACTACATTTTCAGGCTTGGAGTGGCCCTTGACACCGGCAAAAAATTGCTGAGAGCGAGTGGGGTGATACTAGCACAGGTGCAACTTAATTAGGAAGGCCCATTAAGCTTCAACCAGGACACTCCCACACCCGAACAGGAATTGGCCTCTCTGGTGCAGTATTCGACTACTAACTCCCTCATGAATCTTGCAATCAACCCATGGCCTTTAGTCCCCAGCAGCTACGTAGAATCTGACCAAGGCGGCAGTGATATCTGCGACGTGGCAGAGGGTGCTAAAGATGTCTGAATTCGGACAGGCTGCCTTTGGAAACTGAACCTGGCGACGTTTAACACGCGAACCCTCTCGAGTGAGGTTCGCTTAGCAGGGCTCTTTGACGAATTATCAGGCAATGCTTGGGATATTATTGACCTTAGGGAGGTTACAAGAACTGGGGAGGCTTATACAGTGCTGACTAACGGCCACGTCCTCTGCTACAGAGGCCACCTAGATAACAGAGAACACGGCGTAGGACTCCTAATCCATAAGGACATAGTGGGTAACATTGACGAATTCTACAGCATGGAGAGGGCAACAGTCGTCATAATAAAGCAAAATAAGAGATATAGATTAAAGGTAGTACATGCCTACGCTCCAACCTTCAGTCATGCCTTTGAATAAATCGAACAGTTTTATGAAGGTGTTGAATTAGCAATGACAAAGGTGCAAACTCAGTATACTGTAATCATGGGCGACTTCAATGCAAAAGGGGGGAAGAGTAGGCTGGTGATCTAGCAATTAGCAACCACGCCATCGATTCTAAGGACCGCCAGAAGAGAGATGTTAGAATTGGCTGAAAGAAATACACTCCGAATAATTAATACCTTCTCCAGGAAGTGCAGTAACAGGAAGTGGACATGGAAAAGCCCTAACGAAGAAAGAAAGGTTACATAGATTTGATACTCTCTGCTGATCCCAATATAGCTCAGGATGTAGGATTGTTAGGTGGGGTTAAGGGCAGTGACCATCGGTTAGTGAGGTCTAGGATTCCTCTCAGTTTCAAAAGAGAAAAAGGAAAATTATTAAGGAAGAAACAGGCCAACCTAGACCCAGTAATGGTAAAAGCAGACTATTTCAGGCTGCTTCTTGCAAATAAATGTGCAGGTTTAGAACAGTAAGAGTGAGAGTGAACAAAAGTTGAACAATCCGAATCAGTGAGAGAGAGCTCTTTCTTCACCCAAGGCGGGTGGCCTCCTCAGTCCAGGTAGCCATTGGCTTCTGCTGCTTCCCTGACCTGGTTCACCAGCTTTCGCTGGTCCTCCAAGTCTGCGGCCGAGAGCATCGCATCCCATGATTCTTGGCGGTCATCTTCCGTGCTTTTGTTTTCAGTTCTTGAATGAGCTTCTTGATTATTGGGTTAGGCAAGGTTAGGACACCCCATCAACCTGTGACAAATGGTTTCCGGTACACAGCAGGACAGGCAAACCTATGAGAATTGGGTCGGGTACATTCTATGCATTATAATGACGTGTACATAGGAGTTTGCTTGAAGACGCCGCAGAGCAACACGCATCTTCTCTAGTTAGACTTAGGTGCAGTAAGGGGTATATCTTCCTTTCAAATTTGTAATGCTGCCGGATATCCGAGTATTTTTTGTAAATATCGTCGGAGCTTGTCACCTTTCGGAACCCCTTGAACAGGAAAGCCGGGCTTATATGAAGATGAAACTAAAATAGAGATAACGAAGGAGGGGGGGGGGGGACCGTGACTAGGCTTAGTTCATAAACAGCAATTCCATAGTCACAAAGCTGTTTGAAGCCACAGAGACGGTGCTTAGGTAAATCGAAGTACTAGCCATCATTCCAATGCTGGGTGAATCGCCTTGCTTGCACCTGCCGTAGACATTAGCGCCGCAGTTCCGCCTAATAGTGACTGTATCAAACTCTATGCTTAAATCTTGTGAACTACTAGTTTGCCATCAGGTTACTAGATGGCGCCACTATCCTGTTAAAGACTCTCGGTATTGAGGCCAGATACGTGTAAAAATGCCTCGAACTCGGCAAGAAAGCTCCGTTTTAAAAGATTTGAAACAACGAACCTCACAATACACATAGCGGAGGCTTACTCGCTGGTTCGAGTAGCAGGTTCTAAGAGCGGTCATGGCGTAACGTCTTCGTCCATGCACAGTAGATAAAAAGCTGGCGTACATCGCCGAACGCCACTACAACTTTGAGGAATACGGAAATTTAATGCGACAGTTTTGTGATGTCTTATAATGGTTTAGCATCTGTGGACGGTGGCGATGGTGCATGGTATTTCCCCGCCGCATGGCGCTGACAGGTGCGGGGCGCGTTCGTCGCCGAAGTCCCCTGTGCGTATCGTGCAGCCCAGCAGGCTGGAGACGAAGCAGTCGTCTCCTGGCGCGGCCACGCGAAAGACAGAATGGTTACGTATGGTGAAATCCTCGTGCATTACCCTAAGGCATAAATGAACTACCCACCTCCTGACAAGTCACTAAATAAGTACCAACCGACAATACGGCGATTATTACAGACACGCACACTCCTTACAACCTCGCTGTACAGTCACTTCTACCCAGATGTTTACACAACTAAATACAAAGCGTGCGGGGTGGGTCGCGCCGACCTCGACCACATAATCTGGGCTTGTCCCGCAGCGACACACACCACTAAACACAGCGCCAACTCTACATTTAAAATCACCGCGCCGGAGCAGTGGGAGGCAGTGCTGCTCAGCGCATGCCCGTAGAACCAACTGTAGGAAGTCCGGTTGCCCGACGACGCCGCCAATACTCAAGGTCTGGCGGCTGCCTGAGGAAGGAGAGCTATGATGGGGCTAGCCTCTCCGCTCTCGCCCCCCTTGACCCCAGCAAGTATATTTAATAAAGCTTTCTCTCTCACTTGTGGAAATATGACGTTTGATATTGTCGGCTAACCACAGCGTCGCTCAGACGGATTCTCATGGCGCACGGTGAGCAAGATCTGTATGACTTTAATGTGAATGGTAGAAGACATATGTGGCCTTCTGAGAGTTGCCTAAGTATGCTCAAGCATTGTGCCACTTGGTCATCTCCACGCAGCCAGGCGTCATTATGGACGCAAATGAAACTTGATTCGACCAGAAATGGCACTGCTGCGGCGGCACGAACTTCTGCGGATGGCGGCGCAAGGTGAATCTATGACGCAAGCGAACTACTGCAGGTAGCGGCGCCAGGTGCGCGGATGACGTTCCGGTCATTATAAGCCGTTGTCGCTCTTTAGCGCCTTAATGATCCGCTTTCAACCATTGTGAACCGTTGCTGAGCACGAAGCAGTACAGAGCCGTGAGCGTGGAGCGGAAATCCGCGTGTGTGAAGATGCAGAAAGAGGCGCAAATGAGAAGTAGAGGAGTACGAGAGACGCGAGCAGGAGGCAGCGCAGCAGCATGCTCTTAGGATGGTAACCCGCCGTGGTTGCTCAGTGGCTATGGTGTTGGGCTGCTAAGCACGAGGTCGTGGGATCGAATCCCGGCCACGGCGGCCGCATTTCGATGGGGGCGAAATGCGAAAACACCCGTGTGCTTAGATTTAGGAGCACGTTAAAGAACCCCAGGTGGTCAAAATTTCCGGAGTCCTCCACTACGGCGTGCCTCATAATCAGAAAGTGGTTTTGGCACGTAAAACCCCAAATATTATTATTATTATTATTGTGAACCGTCGAACCACCGGCAGCGGGTGCGCATGGCGGCTGCGAGGGCCCTATCTTGAAAGCGATTTGTGTTGGAGACAGAGAGCGCATAGTGAAGATAGCTACGCGTGCACTGCGTTCTCGCCACTTAGTCCGCGTTGATGTGAGACGCGTGGGCCCCTATCCTGGTAGGGATCTGCGATGGGGACCGAGTGCCGCGGGTGCTGATAGCTTCGTGGGCGCTGTGTTCTCGCCGCTCTATTAGCGTTGAAGCAAGAGGCAGTACGAAGGCGAATTCGCTCAGTGCTGTGGGCGTTACTTCAAAGCGATCGTCTTACGGGACGGACGGACGGTTTTACTCCTTGAGTAAGCATAGAAATGCTTACGCATTAAAAACGTGGAAAAGAAAACGGATGTGCACATTCGTTGTCATACCATTGTCATCGCACTGCCGTCTTTGCTGTCACGCCGCTATCTTCGTCGCACTGTGGTGATTCTGTTGTCGTCATGCCGTATTTTTCACACTGCTATCGACGTCGCGCCATCATCTCCGTTGTTTGCATTCTATCGTCGTTATACCACCATTGTTTGGCCCCCGTCGTTGTCGCCACGCTGCCATGCTTTCTATGAATACATACACGAAAACAATGCGAAAACAGTAATTTGTGCTGCCATGATGAAGCACTGCTGTTTACGTTAGCACTATACTTCGGAAGTACTGGTAATGCGTCCATTTCATTTTTGCACTAACTTTGACAGTCTTCATGGACCGCTTTCTATGCACAACGTCGCCGCAGTAGAAGAGGCCGCCATCGCCCTCGTCATTTCGGCATCGAGACAGGATGACGAAGTTCACATTGTTATGTGTAGAGAGACACAGACGGAAGAGGCTATTTGCAAGCTATTTACACTGGACTGGAGCCAGAGCACCAGGCCGACATTTTCTCGCGCCAAGGGCACAGACCCCCTTCGTCGTCGTTCTCGCGGCGGCTCGTCTCTCGGGTATCTACCGATAATATCGTAATACGACCCCCCGGCGGCAAAAGCGCCGTCACGGTGCTGTTAAATATCCAAGGCACGTGGAGAGTTGTAGGGCTAGAGTCGGGTGATGTGGACAATGTCACTGGTTGTCACACCGGAGGACGTAGTGGGCGTGGCTAGAACAATTTCATAGGTGACATCGGTCACTTGGCGGAGCACGCGATATGAGCCGGTATAACAGGAAAGCAATTTCTCACAAAGGCCAACTTTACGCGATGGTGACCAAAGCAACACGAGGGTGCAGGGCGCAAAATGGACATCACGGTGACGGAGGTCGTAGCGTCGCTTCTGTTTGTCTTGAGAGACTTGTAGACGAACGCGCGCAAGTTGACGAGCATGGTCAGCACGGGCGATTGCATCACGGGCATAAGCGCTAGTTGAGGCTGTGGCGGACGGAAGCACGGTGTCTAGTAATAGCGTCGGTTCGCGGCCATACAAGAGGTAAAACGGGGAAAAGCCAGCAGTTTCGAGAAGGGAAGAGTTGTATGCAAAGGTAATGTAGGGTAGAGCCAGGTCCCAGTCACGGTGGTCGTCTGAAACGTATTTGGATGACATGTCTGTAAGGGTGCGGTTCAAACGCTCAGTGACGCCATTCGTTTGAGGGTGGTAGTAGGTGGTAAATTTATGCAGAATGGAGCAGGCCCGCATGATGTCGTCAATGACTTTCGCCAAAAACGTACGGCCACGGTAGGTTAGCAATTGACGCGGAGCACCAGGCATCAAAATGATATCATGTAGAAGGAAGTCCGCAACGTCGGTTGCGCTACTGGTCGGAAGAGCGCGGGTTACGGCGTAGCGGGTCGCATAGTCAGCCGCCACTGCAACCCACTTGTTTCCTGATGTAGATTCCGGAAATGGGCCGAGAAGCTCTAAGCCAAAGACAGACACGGAAGAGGCTATTTACAAGCTATTTACACTGGACTGGAGCCAGAGCGCCAGGCCGACATTTTCTCGCGCCAAGGGCACAGACTCACTTCGTCGTCGTTCTCGCGGCGGCTCGTTTCTCGGGCATCTACCGATAATATCGTAATAATATTATCACAGACTGTGAATCAGCATGTCGAGCATACGCGACTGCCCATGTGCATGGAGTACCATGCGATATCCTCAACTGCCTAAACTAAAGACATAAGGACCCAAAGCCGTCAGCGGAAGCCATCGTGCGCACACGATTGCCCGAGGTCATTGTAACAGGGCACTGCGAGAGACGACAGAGAACCCAGCTCACGATAACTACACACTAACCATAACACTAGCACGTTTAGAGAAGAATTATGCCGCCACTCCACCCATCCCTCTCCAGAGCTGAAGCCACGGCAGAAAGCTGGGCTAGTTGGTGTGTCATCATTAATCAAAAGACTAGCGCAAACAACAGGGACACAGACAGAGAAGACGACAGGACGAGCGCTAATCGTCGTCCTGTCGTCCTGTCATCCTGTAATCGTCCTGTCGTCTTCTCTGTCTGTGTCCCTGTTATTTGCGCTAGTCTTTTGATTACTGAAGCCACGGCGTGGAGGAAACTCCTGACAAACACCTATTCTGACCTCACGCTCCTCCACGCGACGTACTCCACTCTTTATGAACCCCTTGGTCATTCCTGTACAGAGCGAGCAACCCTATACCAGACCACATGAGGCTGCCAAAACATCCCTAATAATCCTCCCAACCGACAAGCAACGAACAAACAGTGGAATGTGGTGCTGACCAGCTCGGCAATGGAAGATGTGCGAAAACTGATGGCCAGAGCCCAAAGCGCTGCCACTGCCACTGAGACCCTGATCTGAGAGCTTCACCTATCACAGGGATCCACCCCTCTCCTTGCCCCGTCAAAATGAAGTTTCTCTCTCTCTGTTCTCCAATAATGTTTTTTTCTGTGCTGAGCAGTGCTACTTATAAGCTTTCAACGATAGCCAGTTTCAGTTTCGCGTAGGCGCACTTTGGTACGTTACACTCACGTACGGGGCGGAACGTAGCGTCATGCGCTGCAACAACCCTTTAGTTTCCACAAGCGCAAATGTACGTAAACTCTCCTGGCGCACCTAGAACTAAAAGCCGCAGTATAGACCCAAAGGCGAAGCATCCGTTGCGATAGCAAATTATTAGATAGCTATATTAAGTAAGGGTAGTAGTTTTATTGGCCGTTTAAACGTGTAAACAATCTCCAATTACCAAGCATGGTGTGGAGCGCGCACAAGCAAACATGAACACATCTCACTTGATGACCGTGGAAACTCGCTGTTAAAAACACTAGCACCAAGAAGCACAGTAGCAGCAGTAGGCAAAATGACTTTCGTGCTGCCTCTCGCTTTAGCCCGAACTAAGCGGTAAGAACACAAAGCACACTAAGCTATCAGCACTCGGTACTGTTTGGGATCGCACCGCTGGTACGATCTGTTGGGAACTCGGCGCTGACGCCCGTGGTTGTACCTGGGTCGCAAGCCCCAAGGGTAGCGTTGGCCTGGCGGCCTGGGGTACAACTGGAAGCATCCGAAGGTCCCGGCAAAGCATGAGTCGACTGGTAACAACGAAACAACTTGTTTATTTTAACATCGCAAAGAGTTGGCGGTCAGGTTTGACCGAAGTAGAGAGACGGGAGAGCACTTCACTCAACAGAAGAAATCGGAGCCCTCCTTTTGGCGTCCGGGGCAGCTGTTTTTATACTCTCGCAGTTGAGGGCAAGAAGGAACCCCTCAAAAGACGAGCACGTGAATGTACAATGGGCTAATGGTGAAGCACACTGTCGTAGCGCTGCCGTAGCACCATGTCGAGCACGATCTCGTAGCACCCTGTTGTAGCGATGCCGTAGCACCATGTCGAGCACGATCTCGTAGCACCCTGTTGTAGCGATGCCGTAGCACCATGTCGAGCACGATCTCGTAGCACCCTGTTGTAGCGCTGCCGGTCGGGCACAATGACTGTAATGAGGGGATGATCCCTGCTTTCGCATCGCCTGGTTCTGGCACAATGACTGGAATGCGAGGGTGATCCGTTGCGGTCGCATCGCCGCAGTCGCGCCTGGAAACACCTGCCGATGAGCGTTGCGGTGACGACGATCGGGCCAAAATGTCTGCCGCCCCTCCGCAGTCGCGCCGGCAAAACCACGTGTCGCAGGCGAAACGCAACAGACCGCCCCGCCGGGGGAAGGAGATCCCGATGGACAGGGGACTGCATCCGCTGTCCGGAGGGATGTCGCTCGATGATGCTCATAACCGAAGTCGGGCGTCCCTCGACGTTTCTTGAGCGCAGCGCACAGAGAAGGCCTCGTTCTCTCGTTCAGGTTCGCACGGGACACTGCAAAGTGACTTCGGGAGAGTTCACATTTTTGTTCTCGTTCCCGGCAAGCGTTAGAACTACGCTGAAACTCAACCGCTCAGTCAGCAAGCACGGCACAACCCTCACTAAGCCCTGCCAGGCTCTTTCCCCTTTTTATACCACTGCCTAGTTCCTTACAGTAGTCTAGCATCACTCAGAACGCGTCCACAAATTGAAAAATTGCACTAGAAAGCATATCATCACTTTGAAACACTAAACAAAAGCAATATGTTAAAAAAATTCTGCCTCAGGAAGAAAAACATCAGTAACAAACAATTTTGAGGCTGATTCCTACGTTAGGGGCTTCGACTTAAGCCATCGGCGTTACCGTTGAGACTCCCCTTTTTGTAACGCACCTCAAAGGAATATTGTTGTAAAGCGAGGCTCCAGCGCAGGAGGCGGCCATTTTTGGGAGAGATGGTCTGCAGCCATTGGAGAGGGCAGTGATCCGTCTCAATGATAAACCTCGAGCCGGCTAGATAGCATGACAATTTCTGAACGGCCCACACGAGACACGCACACTCTTTCTCGGTGGCGCTATACGCCTGCTCACGACTGGTCAGCTTACGACTAGCATACAGGACGGGGTGTTCTACTTCTCCATTTTCCCGTTGGCACAGTACAACGCCCATGCCTCGCTCACTAGCATCGCACTGAACAATGAACCCTTTTGTATAGTCTGGCGATCGTAGCACAGGCTGGCTTGTTAGGGCACTCTTTAGGGCGCTAAAAGCTCTTTCCTTTGTCTCGTCCCAGACGACTGTTTGAGGCTCTGTCTTTCTTAGAGCATCCGTCAGGGGAGCCGCGATATCAGAGTACCTAGGGATGTACCTCTGATAGTAGCCGGCGACACCTAAGAACGACCGAATATCGGTCTTCGTGCGCGGTTGCGGAAAGTCTCGCACAGCGGCCACCTTTATTTCAGAGGGGCGGCGACGACCCTGACCAATCACGTGACCGAGGTAGACAACCTCGGCCTGTGCTAACTGGCACTTAGGAGCCTTTACTGTCAAGCCCGCTTCGCGCAGGCGGGTTAGCACTGCCCGCAAGTGTGCCACATGCTCAGACCAGGATGCGGAGAATATCGCTACGTCGTCTAGATACGGTAAAGCGAATTCTTGCTGTCCCCGCAACACTTTATCCATGAGGCTTGAAAAACAGTATGGCGCGTTCTTCAAACCAAAACTCAACACTTTAGGACGGAATGTTCCCATTGGTGAAATGAACGCCGCATACCTACTAGCCTCTTCTGTAAGTGGAACCTGCCAATAACCCCTGACAAGATCTAGGGTGGAAATAAACTGAGCGCTACTAACTTTCTCAAGGCGCTCCTCGATGTTAGGGATCGGATAAATTTGATCCTTAGTGATGGAATTAAGCCTGCGGTAGTCGACGCAAGGACGAGGTTCCTTGCCCGGTACCTCAACTAAAATCAAAGGGGAGGTATAATCACTCTCACCTGCCTCAATAACACCGAGCTGTAGCATTTTCTTTACCTCAGCCTCCATAATATCGCTCTGGCGGGGTGACACCCGATACGCCTTGGATCGTACTGGCTCTGGGGAGGTAAGTTCTATATCATGAGTAAGTACAGAAGTCCTACCAGGCCTCTCAGAGAACAGACCTTGAAACTCTTGTAATAGCTGGTGTAGTTCGGTTTTCTGCTCGGGCGACAGCGGTGCTTTACTGATAAGGTCACTAATGACTTGACCGGTGTCTTCCCTGTTCGTCACTGAGCCTAGTCCTGGAAGCTCGACCGGAAGCTCTTCAGGAACGTTTACCATCATGCACACCACTGCTTCCCTTTGTCTATAAGGTTTGAGCAGATTACAGTGGTAAACTTGCTGTGCTTTCCGCTTTCCTGGCAGACTTACCACGTAGTTAACGTCCGACAGTTTCTGAACAATTCGCGCTGGGCCCTCCCACTGCACGTCTAGTTTGTTGTTTAGCGATGTGCGCAATATCATGACCTCATCGTCAACCTCAAAACGACGGGCCCTGGCTGTCCGATCATAATAAACCTTGGCCCTCTGCTGGGCCTTTGTCATTGCTTCACCTGACAACTCCTGTGCCCTTCTTAAGCGTTCGAGGAGCTTAAGCACGTACTCCACCACGACTGGGTCGTCGCCCCTACCTTCCCATGATTCTCGAAGCATGCGAAGCGGAGACCGAAGCGAGCGACCGTACACCAGTTCAGCTGGCGAAAACCCCGTAGCCGCATGCGGCGTGGTCCTTAAAGCAAACATCACCCCAGGCAGACACAGCTCCCAGTCAGTTCGATGTTCAAAACACAACGCTCTCAACACGCGCTTCATGACGGAGTGGAGCTTCTCAACGGAATTCGACTGTGGGTGGTACACTGAGCTGTGTAACAGCTTTACCCCACACCTTTCGAGAAAAGTTGTCGTCAAAGCGCTAGTAAACACTGTGCCCTGATCTGATTGGATTTCCGCAGGGAAACCAACTCGCGCAAATATGGACAGTAGTGCATTAACTATCCCAACTGAGCTGAGTTCTTTAAGCGGCACTGCTTCAGGGAACTTTGTCGCTGGGCAGATCACAGTCAAAATGTGTCTGTACCCCGTGGCTGTTACCGGCAGACGTCCCACAGTATCAATAACGAGCCGTCTAAAAGGCTCCGTAATGATAGGTACCAATTTCAACGGCGCCCTCGATTTGTCCCCTGGTTTGCCCACCCGCTGACAAGTGTCACATGTCCTCACGAAATGGTCTGCGTCCCGAAAACACCCTGGCCAATAGTACTCTTGCAAGAGACGGTCCTTAGTTTTCTTAACTCCAAGGTGTCCGGACCACGAACCCCCGTGTGACAAGCGCAACAGATCCTGACGATAGCATTGAGGCACGATCAGCTGATCGAACTCCACTCCTCTGCGGTCTAGATACTTCCGGTACAGGACTCCACCCCTTTCCACAAAACGCGCAGTTTTCCTGGCGATACCTTCTTTGACATTGCAGCGCACGTTTTCCAGGCTGCCATCCTTTTTTTGCTCGGCTATCAAAGCCGACCGGCTGACTTTTAGCAACCTATCAAGTCCGTCTGACGTAGGCGCGATGAGCAAATCAGTAGATAGCTCTTCTAACTTTCCCGTGTCGGGCATTTCCTCTCCAGTATCTGGCGCCTTTAACGTTACAGACTCAAGTTTATTCAGTTCGGGCGTGCTCGGAATATCAGCTTGCTGCGCCTCTGACCCTTTTTCGTTGTTTGATAACGTCGGCCCCGCAACTACCGCCTTTGCAGCGAGCTCCCGAACCTTCGATCTGGTTAAGGCCTGAACACTAGCTTCACCAAACAAAAGCCCCTTCTCGCGCAGGAGGTGATCGGACCTGTTTGAAAATAGGTACGGGTACTGGGGTGGCAGCATAGATGACACTGCCGCCTCTGTCTCAAGCGCTCCGAAAGGTCCTTCAATAAGCACCTTTGCTACTGGCAGACACACGCTATGAGCTTCCACGGCTTGCTTGATCCACGCGCACTCGCCCGTGAACATATGGGGTTCTACGTAAGATGGGTGAACTACATCCATCGTAGCTGCGGAATCGCGAAGCACTCGGCACTCTTTCCCGTTCACGAGGAGGTCTCGCATGTAAGGCTCGAGAAGCTTCATGTTCTCGTCAGTGCTGCCTATTGAAAAAAACACAACTTTTGGTGTTGTTTCCGGACACTGCGCCGAAAAGTGACCCGGCTTCTGGCACGTATAACACAAGCGCGCTCGCCTCATCTCGAACCGCTTTCTGCGTTTGGCTGCCGCCGTCTCTTTACGTTTGGTCGGACTGCTTTCACTCGCATCCTCACTACGCGTGTCCCCCTTTGCTCTCATGGGTGTGAACTTCGGCCTCTCAAACTTCAAGCCAAATTCACCCTTTTGACCGTCCTTAGCTCCGCGAGCTCGACGCGTCACAAACTCCTCGGCTAGCTCAGCGGCTCTAGCCACCGTACAAACGTCTGGCCTATCCAAGACACAGTATCGCACGTTCTCCGGTAACCGACTATAAAACTGTTCTAGCCCGAAACACTGCAGAACTTTATCGTGGTCACCAAACGCTTTCTCTTCTTTGAGCCACTCCTGCATGTTCGACATAAGCCTATACGCAAACTCTGTATATGACTCACTTCTGCCTTTCTCATTTTCCCGAAACTTCCGACGGAACGCCTCCGCAGACAGCCGGTACTTTTTTAGAAGACTCGATTTCACTGTGTCGAAATCCTCTGCCTCCTCTCTATCCAAGCGAGCGACTACGTCGGCCGCCTCGCCGGGTAACAAAGTGAGCAAGCGCTGTGGCCACGTTTCCCGAGAGAACCCCTGCTTCTCGCACGTTCGCTCAAAGTTAACCAGGAACAAACCAATGTCCTCTCCAAGCTTAAACGGCCGCATCAGGTCAGTCATTTTGAACAATACGCGTTCTCCTGCACCGTGTGCCTGACTTCCATTACGAGCGCGTTCCATCTCTACCTCAAGACGCTTCATTTCCAAAGCGTGTTGACGGTCACGCTCTTGTTGCTCTCGCTCTTTCTGTTCTTTACGTTCACGCTCTTCTTTTTCTTTCTGTTCTTTACGTTCACGTTCTTCTTTTTCTTTCTGTTCTTTAAGTTCACGCTCTTCTTTTTCTTTTTGCTCTTTAAGTTCGCGCTCCTGTCTTTTTGCAGTCTCCCTCTCTTCAATGGTCTCAAGGCATTCCGACAGCTCGTCATCCTCAGCCTCTAACTCAAGAATAGCCTTTATCAGTTCTGGTTTTCTGAGTTTGTCCGAGACATCCAGACCCAACTCTCTTGCAAGCTCCAACAATTTCGGTTTGCGCAACGACTTCAAATCCATGGCTGCTCTGAATGCTGCTTTCTCTACTGCTTACTATTGTCTTGCCGCAAACTAACCCGGCAGCAACGACAACCACAATTACCAGCTCTGTTTCTGACACTAACAAAAAGCCTGGCAAAGCTCAGAAGAAGAAAGTCCCGCACTCACCAAACCTCGCAGGCAGGAATTCCGCGCAGTCGTTCCGCTGCAGGCAACCAGTCGTCACACAGGGCTCGTTGCACTGCTCCCGGATCGTCGTTGAGCTGCTCAGCATACAGTCAACTGCATCTCTTTGCTGCTGGCCTCCGTTGTCGCGATCCCACCGCTGGCAGACAGTTGTTTGAAGTCGGAGGCGATCCCACCGCTGCCACCAGATGTTTGGGATCGCACCGCTGGTACGATCTGTTGGGAACTCGGCGCTGACGCCCGTGGTTGTACCTGGGTCGCAAGCCCCAAGGGTAGCGTTGGCCTGGCGGCCTGGGGTACAACTGGAAGCATCCGAAGGTCCCGGCAAAGCATGAGTCGACTGGTAACAACGAAACAACTTGTTTATTTTAACATCGCAAAGAGTTGGCGGTCAGGTTTGACCGAAGTAGAGAGACGGGAGAGCACTTCACTCAACAGAAGAAATCGGAGCCCTCCTTTTGGCGTCCGGGGCAGCTGTTTTTATACTCTCGCAGTTGAGGGCAAGAAGGAACCCCTCAAAAGACGAGCACGTGAATGTACAATGGGCTAATGGTGACGCACACTGTCGTAGCGCTGCCGTAGCACCATGTCGAGCACGATCTCGTAGCACCCTGTTGTAGCGATGCCGTAGCACCATGTCGAGCACGATCTCGTAGCACCCTGTTGTAGCGATGCCGTAGCACCATGTCGAGCACGATCTCGTAGCACCCTGTTGTAGCGCTGCCGGTCGGGCACAATGACTGTAATGAGGGGATGATCCCTGCTTTCGCATCGCCTGGTTCTGGCACAATGACTGGAATGCGAGGGTGATCCGTTGCGGTCGCATCGCCGCAGTCGCGCCTGGAAACACCTGCCGATGAGCGTTGCGGTGACGACGATCGGGCCAAAATGTCTGCCGCCCCTCCGCAGTCGCGCCGGCAAAACCACGTGTCGCAGGCGAAACGCAACAGTACCCTGTGTCCCCATCGCAGATCGCTTTCAAGAGAGCGCCCTTGCGGGCGCGCCTTATGCAGCCGCCGCCGGAGTAGAACGCCCGCCTCTTCGTGCCTAGCACGCGATGGAAAACGACGCGCTTTCTCCCCTCCTTCCTCCCTTGCGCGCGCGAGATCGATCCATCATCGTCGGCTCACCCTCTCACGCTTTCACTCACACATACATCATACGGGGCGTTGCCACGATGTTATCACCCTTGGACTTTACATGAAACATCACGGCGACGACGACGGCGGAAATGCGCCCGGAGTGTTCATTAAAGACAGCAACAGCTTGTTCGCAATCAATCCCATAGCTACCAAGCCAATCCAAAGCAGGCGCCTTTTGTGAGAATGTACTAAGCCAGTCCAGTGATCAGTCGTCAAGTTATGAACGAAGCTGTGGTTCCTTTTTAAGCAGTGGTAACGATTGTTTCCAAGATTAAGCCTCACCATGACGCATCACAGTGTTATTTAGGGCTTTTATTGTCTTGCGGAATTGAGCTAGAAAGATATTGAAGCTTTGGTAATGTGTACAAACGAGTCGAGGCGTAGATGGTTTGAGAATTGTACCTGGACTGAGGAGACCACCTATTGAGACGTACAAACCTTTCGGTCCTATTTCCGCTTTCAAAGGCCGAGTCTCCTATCGTCGTCAAGGCCGTAGAGATCTTGCAATGTATTATCAGTGCTCAAGGTGGGCGCGTGTCGGCCTCTGAAGCTTTGTGTTTGTTTGTACGCCAGCTTGCGTGCCCGCATATGTTGTGCCACATTCAGAAGCTGTTTAGCAGCTATCACACACTTATGTCAAGCGCAAACAGGGCTTTCTATCAATAGAGAAGAGGTTCGGAATATTGCTGGATGATTTGACATGCCACTATTGTTTGAATCCTGCTGCCTTGTGGGAAAAGGACAAGATATGTTCTTATTTTTTATTTTTTCAACATGAATGTACACTATTTTGCTCTCAATATAAAATGTTCGCCTACGCCTACGTGGGAGACAGTACATGCAAACCGTGGCGCAAACGATGAGCTGTCCATATTTATTCAATCGACGTTCTACGTGTACAGACGTTCACGTTGTGTACAGGAAATGCTTTAATTAGAGTCATAGCGCTTTTTTGCCACTCTGATTATTCAAAATGCGCTTTCATGGGCTCATTGCGTGTAGGTTGGCCCATGTCAGGAATGTTCTGCCCTACGGATGAGCACTTTTAAATTAAGTTTTCTACTAACCCATTTACATGTAGGTATGTTACAGGCTGTCTACAGAAGAGGAACGGCACTTACACATTTTTGGACGTTTATCGATGCAATAGCGAGGCGTATATGCAGACCGACGGAACACCAGAGTTTCATTCTCAGCTAACTAAAGGGTACACGTATGGAAGTACTAAGCGCTTATGTGCCTGAAAGGAATCACCTGCGACCTAGATGGCCCGTATCTTGGAAGCAGACACGATGCTAATAGTTTTTTCTAAGTCTTGTCTACCCACTGCTGTTATTTTGAGACTGCCTAAGAATAATAAAAGACACACCGTAGATGTTCAAGATATGTTTTCGTAAACAGAATGTCTTTTGTCTCTTTTGGGCCCAGAAGTCATCCATGCATTGACATAACTAGGTGTCGTTCAAAATCGGGAAACCCTTCTTTCTACTGTGGAGGCCTCTGTCATTTCTGTTTGCTTTTCATGGTGGTTTGGGAGGCATTGCAGTTTATCAGTTTTTATAAGATGGACACAAGCGTGTGCCGTCAGGGGGAGTTTACTTCCTCAACTGTGTTCCTTTTAATACCCTGTGTGCAGAGAAATCTTAGGTGAAAGGCACTTCTATGAAAAACTCGAATAAGTGGTTCAAGGACAATAGTTTATCATCTATGGTGACCCTGCATACACTTCTTGCCTACTACTGATGAAGCCTTGTGGGGAAGCCGCACTTACTAGTACCCGCCGTGGTTGCTCAGTGGCTATGGTGTTGGGCTGCTGAGCACGAGGTCGCGGGATCGAATCCCGGCCAGGGCGGCCGCATTTCGATGGGGGCGAAATGCGAAAACGCCCGTGTGCTTAGATTTAGGTGCACGTTAAAGAACCCCAGGTGGCCAAAATTTCCGGAGTCCTCCACTACGGCGTGCCTCATAATCAGAAAGTGGTTTTGGCACGTAAAACCCCAAATATTATTATTATTACTAGTGTGCAAGAATAATTTAATGCATCAACGAGTGCGTTCGCCAAGCCATTGAATGGGGTTGCAGCAAGATTATAGGCCCTATAATAACGTACCAATAGCAGAGGGCTAATGGCGAAAAGGCGTCGAATCAGAAATAATCATCTTTCTTTTCTTCGGTCCAATCACGCATAACCAGTGTGTACACGTCATATCAGATGAGGAGCTATCATGGTTTTCGTGACGTCGCATGACAGACAGTTATTTTCAGACCACATTTCACAGTTTTCCTGTAGACAATTTTAAATTATTGTTAGCAATCTGCGCTTTTTTAGGCATTTGTATTTTTTATGTTAATATTCCCCCTACACTAATGCCCCACACGAGCACTGTAGGTATTGTAAATAAATAAATAAATAAATAAATAAATAAATAAAACAGAATTTTTTCGGCGGTAGCGAAACCTTGCTGCTTTGTGAGGAATGTACCGAGAAGAGTAATGCGAGAGCGGTAAGCGGCAGGCGGCAAGGCACCGCACAGCTAGTTTGCTCGAGGGCTCAATGAAACGCAGGCGTGCGAACACGGACATAAAAAGAAACGAAAAGAACAACTTAACACAAACTTTCTGTATCCCCGCTCCCATGCTAGGCTTTCAAGAAGTTGAATCACCACCGACTTGATTAACTTTCACTGGTTCTAAACTTCACCATAGCGTTTCAACATGGCGTACCTTTGCCGATCAACCTGTGACTCCATGATGCATAGTGAAGCCCGATCAAACACCACGTCCATCAGACTGGGTTTCGAGCTGAAAGCCAAAAGAGAACACACTCAGCGTGCATAAGAACAAGATATAGGACTACTGTCGGCAAGATAGAGAGAGATTGCCGAAAAAGGCAATGTTTTGCTGAAATTGCAGGGCTGTGTGTGCTTTCTTTGCGCGTCTTTTCGTTAGACATCTATGGTGTACCCCTGTAACGACGAGCAATCAACAAGCCCAAATTAATATGCTGGTAACGTTCTTATTTTCTGTATTCTTAGTATGTTCTCAATGCGAAGCCTCGTATAGGAAGCGCTCATGAAGAGCATGCAAGCTCAGTTTCACTTTTCTGGTTCAGATTAAAAAATCAATTTTCCGCTTACAACTACAGCAGAATAGTTCAACAATCCTGATGGAAACAAAATATTATCTTTCATAATAAAAACTCATGAGGATATGTGCAGTAGTTAATGAACGAAATTTAAAAATAAAACGCAATTTCTTGGTTTCGTTAGCAGATTGAAAACAGCCAATCTGCATTGTCCATGCAGTAAGCGTTGACTGAAGGTGAGTCACGTGATCGTAGGAGAATTTGGGGGTTCTGGGTCCTATGGGCACGATGACTGCGCAACCCGTAACAGTCCTAATAAGCTCCGCCGTCTTCATGCACTGCAGATGGTGGTGCGGCTACCGAGCAAATGGCCCACACCTGGCGCAGAAGCGCTCGCTCATTGGTGCAATAATTGGGCACCGGGTGCCGCTCGCCATCCCCTCCACAGCTCCTAGGAGCTGCTCTCGGAATGCAAACATGCCTGAACGAAAGATGAGTGATGCTTCTACGTCAGGCGCCAGAAATGCCAGGAATAGGCAGCGTTGCTCAAATCTAACGGAAGAAGATAAGCAAGAACGTTCAGACCGCAAACACGCAAACAAGGAGGCAATACATAGTGCTTAGCACGACGATCGTCCTTCTGTAGGGAGTATCAGTCGCAATTTTTTTTACCTTATATCATTAGGCAGAATTCGTGTTTAGTGAAATACGGATATTCTAAAAGGCAAGTGCTTAATATTTCTCAAACTACAGAAAGTAACTTGCTGTCAGTATTGACGAAAGAATCTCCCATACTTTCCTAACCTACCAGCGCCAAGAGCAGGCACAAACAGTAATGGAAGGAACAGCAGAAACACTCTCTTTCAACTCAACATTTCACCCTTTCAGACGCCACTTTATCCCGTGAAAAGTTACTTTCACCACATCTCTTGCATCTTCAGAATCGTAGAAAGTGTACAGCTGCAGAAAATATTAAGAATTTTCAATTGTTTAGAAAGTTTTGTCAAGTTTACAAAATTTCCACTCCATGCGAAACCTCGCGATAGGAACACAAAATATGAGAACATGTTCTATATCGTGTTTTGAAAAGCTTGAAAAGCACTTATACAGCCACTTGAAAATTATTGCTGGTGTATGATATTGTAAAAAACAATGAAAGAAGCGAACCTGCTACATACAACATGCTGACACAGATTAAGACACCCAGCTGTCTACCTTCCCACTCATTCTGCTAAAACGTTCCGCACGTTAGTCAATATTGCAGCACAGTTCCAATAATAAGTATTTCACAATGTATGAAACACATTTTAAATACCATTACTTTCATAAGCGCTTTTGCTATTGATGCACTCTTTTGCTGTGCACAATTGTGTAGACAGCGTCTCAAAGGGTTAATACCGGCAAGTGATTAGTACATATGTATATGTAACGCAGACCAGGCCTAACGTAAAGGAAGAGAAAAAATTATGCATTAACTCCAGTGGAGTTGTATGCGTAAGCATTGTGCCACCTGCTCAACTCCACACATGGTGAAAAGGTAGACAAAACCAGGGGCACTACGCCGACCAAAGCAAAATTTAAAAGAAAAGAAGACGTTTCGGCTACCACACGGGAGCCTTGTTCACACAAGGCTCCCGTGCAGTCGAAACGCCTTCTTTTAAATTTTACTTTGGTCGGCGTAGTGCCCCAGGTTTTGTCTACCTTTTCACCATGTTTTATCCCGACCAGACGGGCTTCCGTCAAACATTGAACTTCAACTCCACACATACGACAGGACATACGTTGTTTGCCGCTACTGGCCAAGCAGTAGACGGTTCATTAAATGTATGTTTTATTGGCCTTCGAATCGGTTTTGCCTCTTGATCCGACCAGTATAAGCCCTTATCTACCCTTATCAGTCGTTATCAACCTTATTGAAATCGATGCAACCCTTATCGACCCTTACCAACCCTTATCGCGCGTTATCAACATTATCGTACTTGATTCGAGCTTATCAACCCTTTTATGTCGTTATCAAGCTTTTGTAATCGCTCCGGCCCTCATGAACCCTTATCTGCCATTATCAAACTTATAGGACGTGATCCGACCCTTATAACCTCTTATCGGTCGTTATCAACCATGTCAGACTCTATCCGACGTCATTAATCTTGATGGAGTCGATCCGACCCTTATCAGCGCTTTCAACATTATTGCGCATGTTCCTACCCTATCGGTCCTTATCAACCTAATCGGATTTGATCCGACCCTTATCAACCTCATCAGAATTGCTGACACCATTTAAGCCCTTATCGCAGTTTATCCCCGTATTCATCCGCGTCTAACCATTATAAACCCCGATCACACCTATATAAACCGTCATCCCTACTTACCATCCTTATCAATTCATTGGCTGCTTCTCTATCTGTGTTGCGCGATTACACAGACAACGCAGTACAACACATTCATATGGCTCAGATATATCTGCCATCTGCAAGCGTGGGTGTTAAACTCAGTGGGTAAGACACTCGGCTTTCTGAGAGTTAGGTCATAGGTTCGACACTCACCACCGCCAACATTTTTCTTCGAATTTTCAAAGTGAACCTTCGCTTTGCTAATCTCACCGGGTTTCGTGATCGTGGGTGCTGCTGCCTGGCTGTTCTCTTGCCGAATAGTCCAACCAATCACAATGTAGTACTTGTACCGCTGCCTTCTTTGCGTCCCCACCAGAGGGCGCTCGCCTCCGCGCATCCGCGGCAGCGGCTGAGGCATTGCACTAGCCTCTATACAATGGCTGAATAAAGCCTTCCCGGTCACTCTGTGCGAACATTCAATAAACACGAACTTGTGTTTCGACTTCTTATGCACTCACACAAAGCTTCCCTTTATATAGATTACAAGTGGTTGGATCTGCTGCATGTTTAAATACGTCTGAATTTCTATGCTTACCCAACGAGCAAACCTCTCCGCCCGTCCCTCTGTTCGTCCGTCACGTAGGACGATTGCTTTCAAGATGGGGTCCGATGCAGCGAGCGAATTGACCTTCGTCCTGCCTCTCGCTTCAACACAAACTGAGCGGCGAGAACGTAGTGCGTAAGAAGCTATCAGCACCCGGCATACCGTGTCCCCATCGCAGATCGCGTTCAAGACGGGGCCCACGTGGTCGCGCCATACGCAGCCGCCGCCGGAGTACGGTTGAGCACTATTGATAATGGTTCGCATCGACAGGAGGCAGCATCATCGACCAAAAAAATTAGATTACGGGGTTTTATGTGCCAAAACCACTTTATGGTTACGAGGCACGCCATAGCGGAGGACTCCGGAAATTTCGACCTAAGTACACGGGTGTTTTCGCCGCCATCGAAATGCGGCCGCCGTGGTCGGGATTCGATCCCGCGACCTCGTGCCCAGCAGCCCAACACAATAACCACTGAGCAACCACGGCGGGTCTTCATCGACCACGTCTACGTACGAGGTCTGCCAAACGTGACATGGTTCAATTGCGTCACGTGTTACAACACGTATTGGCCAGTGCCCATCTTCCAAGAAGCAGTGGCATCATGCAAACACACCATCATCCAATTTGAATATGAAGAAGAAACGCAACCAGAAGACCTAAACAAGAGGCAGTGAACATAATAAATGTTGTATATATTTACTTCATTTACAAATTCTATCTCGCCATATTATCCCACGTCCACATCTTCTGGGAGTTACCTACAACACAAGTGAGCATTGCTACTACACGCCTCTTCTTCATCGTCTCATGTTGGTCTCAGCTAAGATTTCGGTGTTGCAACCGCCATCTCCGTTTCACGATTCTTCCTCGGTGTTTCTCGCAATTATTCGAAACACGGAAGCATACGGCGACGCAGCAGGTAATTAGTATCAAATGCTTACGCATCATTTAGTTAACTCCCACAAAAGATTCTGCGTGTACTTTTTTTCCTTTCGAATTTATTCTTTTTTCTCTCTCTATAGAGCGCACCGCGTTAGGCGTTACGAACGGACAGACAGACCGACGGACAGATTTTCAGGGTGAGTAGCCTAAGAATGCTTACTCTATAAAAAAGAATAACCGAATAACCATCTTTTACAACAGTACCTCAGCAAACCCGTGGGGAAAAATGTGAACTAAAAATGCACATTCACCCCTTGCTATCGAAACAGAGGAATGACATGTGCACACATGCGGGTATTTATGGGTTTGAAATGCTTCAGCTGTATGACTTGTACGCTGATCCTATATTTGCTGCGTGTCTGTAATAAACCTTCATTTGAAAAATAGCGCTTCTGTGGCAGCATCTCCGTTTTATCCGCGAGGAGGAACGTAGCCTCGAACCAGCGCGCCGCGCCGCTCTCCTCCTCGCACTGGTATGTGCAGATTCCGTTTTCTCCCAGCGACAGCTTGGAATGGTAGCGGTTTCATTGCGAGTTAGTGTTATTCTAGCCTGTTTCGGCTGGGATTTTTCTGCGATAACAGATGACTCAAGGTCGACAGGCTACCACTCTGCTGTATTCGGCTGCAAAAATAACTTGAGGAAGCAAGCGTGAAGGGCACCTTGAGCTGCGGAGACTTCGTGGACACCGTCGCCGCGATAGCAGAGAAGCACCCGCTTTGTATTGCCAGCATAAACAGAAAGGAATTGATGCCATCGCGTGTCTGTTCGGAAGGTTTTCTTCCCAGTGAGCGCACGGTGACGAACTCGGCACCCCTGAAGAAAGTGCGATGTGAAAGAACAGCGCGTATTCGAGTCGGTCAACTATTGCGAATGGACGAAGCTACACCTTCGTGCACCCACATTAAACTTATTCTGTTAAAATGTGTTCTAAGATTATCATCATCATCATCAGCCTGGTTACGCCCACTGCAGCGCAAAGGCCTCTCCCATGCTTCTCCAACAACCCCGGTCACGTACTAATTGTGGCCATGTCGTCCCTGCAAACTTCTTAATCTCATCCGCCCACCTAACTTTCTGCCGCCCCCTGCTACGCTTCCCTTCCCTTGGAATCCAGTCCGTAACCCTTAATGACCATCGGTTATCTTCCCTCCTCATTACATGTCCTGCCCATGCCCATTTCTTTTTCTTGATTTCAACTAAGATGTCATTAACTCGCTTTTGTTCCCTCACCCAATCTGCTATTTTCTTGTCACTTAACGTTACACCTATCATTCTTCTTTCCATAGCTCGTTGCGTCGTCCTCAATTTAAGTAGGACCCTTTTCGTAAGCCTCCAGGTTTCTGCCCCGTAGGTGAGTACTGGTAAGACAGAGCTGTTATATACTTTTCTCTTGAGGCATAATGGCAACCTGCTGTTCATGATCTGAGAATGCCTGCCAAAGGCACCCCAGCCCATTCTTATTCTTCTGATTATTTCCGTCTCATGATCCGGATCCGCCGTCACTACCTGCCCTAAGTAGATGTATTCCCTTACGACTTCCAGTGCCTCGCTGCCTATTGTAAATTGCTGTTCTCTTCCGAGACTGTTAAGCATTACTTTAGTTTTCTGCAGATTAATTTTTAGACCCACTCTTCTGCTTTGCCTCTCCAGGTCAGTGAGCATGCATTGCAATCGGTCCCCTGAGTTACTAAGCAAGCAATATTATCAGCGAATAACAAGTTACTAAGGTATTCTCCATTAACTTTTATCCCCAATTCTTCGCAATCCAGGCCTCTGAATACCTCCTGTAAACACGCTGTGAATAGCATTGGAGAGATCGTATCTCCCTGCCTGACACCTTTCTTTATTGGGATTTTGTTTCTTTCTTTATGGAGGACTACGGTGGCTGTGGAGCCGCTATAGATATCTTTCAGTATATTTACATACGGCTCTTCTACACCCTGGTTCCGTAATGCCTCCATGACTGCTGAGGTTTCGACAGAATCAAACGCTTTCTCGTAATCAATGAAAGCTACAAATAAGGGTTGGTTATATTCCGCACATTTCTCTATCACCTAATTGATAGTGCGAATATGGTCTATTGTTGAGTAGCCTTTACGGAATCCTGCCTGGTCCTTTGGTTGACAGAAGTATAAGGTGTTCCTGATTCTATTTGCGATTATCTTAGTAAATACTTTGTAGGCAACTGACAGTAAGCTGATCGGTCTATAATTTTTCAAGTCCTTGGCGTCCCCTTTCTTATGGATTAGGATAATGTTAGCGTTCGTCCAAGATTCCGGTACGCTTGAGGTCACGAGGCATCGCGTATACAGGGGGGCCAGCCTCTCTAGAACAATCTGTCCACCATCCTTCAACAAATCTGCTGTTACCTGATCATGCCCAGCTGCCTTCCCATTTCGCATGTCTCCCAAGGCTTTCTTTACTTCTTCCGGCGTTACCTGTGGGATTTCGAATTCCTCTAGACTATTTTCTCTTCCATTATCGTCGTGGGTGCCACTGGTACTGTATAAATCTCTATAGAACTCCTCAGCCACTTGAAGTATCTCGTCCATATTAGTAATGATATTGCCGGCTTTGTCTCTTAACGTATACATCTGATTCTTGCCAATTCCTCGTTTCTTCTTCACTGCCTTTAGGCTTCCTCCGTTCCTGAGACCATGTTCAATTCTATCCATATTATACTTCCTTATGTCAGCTGTCTTACGCTTGTTGACTAACTTCGAAAGTTCTGCCAGTTCTATTCTAGCTGTAGGGTTAGAGGCTTTCATACAATGGCGTTTCTTGATCAGATCTTTCGTCTCCTGCGATAGTTTACTGGTATCCTGCCTAACGGAGTTACCCCCGACTTCCATTGCACACTCCTTAATGATGCCCACAAGATTGTCGTTCATTGCTTCAACACTAAGGTCCTCTTCCTCAGTTAAAGCCGAATACCTGTTCTGTAGCTTGATCTGGAATTCCTCTATTTTCCCTCTTACCGCTAACTCATTGATCGGCTTATTATTTACCAGTTTCTTCCGTTCCCTCCTCAGGTGTAGGCTAATTCGAGTTTTTACCATCCTGTGGTCACTGCAGCGCACCTTGCCGAGCACGTCCACATCTTGTATGATGCCAGGGTTGGCGCAGAGTATGAAGTCTATTTCATTTCTAGTCTCGCCGTTTGGGCTCCTCCACGTCCACTTTCGGCTATCCCGCTTGCGGAAGAAGGTATTCATTATCCGCATATTATTCTGTTCTGCAAATTCTACTAATAAGTCTCCCCTGCTATTCCTAGTGCCTATGTCATATTCCCCCACTGCCTTGTCTCCAGCCTGCTTCTTGCCTACCTTGGCTATAAAGTCGCCCATTAGCATAGTGTATTTCGTTTTCACTCTACCCATCGCCGATTCCACGTCTTCATAGAAGCTTTCGACTTCCTGGTCATCATAAGTGGATGTAGGGGCGTAGACCTGTACAACCTTCATTTTGTACCTTTTATTAAGCTTCACAACAAGACCTGCCACCCTCTCGTTAAGGCTATAGAATTCCTGTATGTTGCCAGCTATATTTTTATTAATCAGGAATGCGACTCCTAGTTCTCCTCTCTCCGCTAAGCCCTGGTAGCACAGGACGTGCCCGCTTTTTAGCACTGTATATGCTTCTTTTGGCCTCGTAACTTCACTGAGCCCTATTATATCCCATTTACTGCCTTCTAATTCCTCCAATAGCACTGCTAGACTCGCCTCGCTAGATAACGTTCTAGCGTTAAACGTTGCCAGGTTCATATTCCAATGGCGGCCTGTCCGGAGCCAGGACATGAAAAAGCCTTGATGCTTGGCAACCAACGTGTTGGTGGAAGTTTACCGAGGACGTGTTATGAAAACAGTACGCGCCGACTAAGAAATGAAGATGTGCTCTTTTCCGGCCGTGTGTCGGCCGGCCTAGTTCACTTGGGCTCTTCCGTGCTTCCGAATCTCGCCGGCAAGCTGTCGACGGTGCTCATCGCGCGCTGTATTACTGAAGAAAATAAAGTTGCCCTTGCAAAGAGCAGTTCGTTTTTCAGCTCACTCGAGTAGGCGAGGTGTCTTGGCACGCACAGGCACCATTCGAGACCTAAGGGTTCCACGCGTCTCGTGCGTCTGGTTGATCGTGGCATATTCGCTCTCACTATCATCAGCTCATATTATCCATGTTAACAGCCCTTTCGATGAAGTTATGCTGTATATATATAGTTCTTCATTTTCTAAGTTTTGGTGCCCGCGTGCCAGATAATCAATGTTTAGAAAATCGTACCGCGTAAATTTTAGGCCCACGAAAGCTAGCAAAACGTTCTTCCTCTGGGCTTCGCAGTTACCTGGATTGGGGTGTACGCTGGTGCGACACACCGCAGGACACATGGAGACACCTCTCAATGTAGTCGCCTTAGTGATACCTTAATAGCCGTTCAAGGCTACACATACAATAATAACACGTTACATGTATACGTTACGTATCGACAGTGTTCAGACTTGACTGGCCTCCTATTTCGATCGTGGGGACAGCTACGGCAACGCCTCTAGGCCCGTCGCCGTTCGATATTGCGGCTATATCGAAGCTAAAAGCTTAGTGACAACACGCTAAGAAGTTTCCCAATCCAAACAACTTGTCGACACCTCTCGGGAAAGGGGGAAAACTTGCCACTGGTTGTCAACAGCATGCAGGTTCGCCGTGCACCCTCCAGTGCGATCCCACATACCAGCATGGCGCCACACGATAGACGGCGCTGCGATCGCAAAATGGCGGCGCCTTCAATAAGACGGTCTATTAAATTCTGGGATGTTAGTGCGAAAACGACGAACTGATCATTAGGCCTGCCGTAATAGGGCACTCAAGATTAATTTTGACCAGACGGGGTTTCTGTAGCGTACACCCAATGCGCGGAACCCGGACCGTTTGGATTTTGTCCCCACGGAATTGCGGTGGGCGCGGCCGGGATTTGATCTCGCGACATCGTGGTTAGCAGCGCAATACTATAGCCGCTAAGGCACCACGGCGGGCGTTTTCTCTGCATCTATCTCTCCTGTGCAATGCTTCAAAATGGAAGTAATCCCACTCGCCCAGATTCCTATTGAGGTTAAGCTCCCATACGTAAGATAATGCTAAATCCACACGGGCCTTACCTCAAGAAATCAAATACGTCGCAGCAGTAGATGCTCAGTCGCTTGTCCATTGTCTGGAAAAAAAAGTGGTAACCCTGTTGGCATTCAGAAAGTGTAACGTACAACTTTTGGGTCATATTCAGCTAGTTCAACCAATGTGATTAACCTTGATGACCACTCTTTCTTGCGTTTTGTGTACGTGATAGTACTTCTGCTACCTCGCAAGTTTGTCTGCGTTATAATGCCGTTTGAAAGCAAGCATACACGTTAGCACTCCTACTTGCAAACATTATGAAATCTGGTCTTTTGCCTCACACATGTGCATAATCATCGTCACCATCATCATCATCAGCAGCCTGGTTACGCCCACTGCAGGGCAAAGGCCTCTCCCATACTTCTCCAACAACCCCGGTCATGTACTAATTGTGGCCATGCCATGGCTGCAAACTTCTTAATCTCATCCGCCCACCTAACTTTCTGCCGCCCCCTGCTACGCTTCCCTTCCCTTGGGATCCAGTCTGTAACCCTTAATGACCATCGGTTATTAGGTCCTGCCCATGCCCATTTCTTTTTCTTGATTTCAACTAAGATGTCATTAACTCGCGTTTGTTCCCTCACCCAATCTGCTCTTTTCTTATCCCTTAACGTTACACCTATCATTCTTCTTTCCATAGCTCGTTGCGTCGTCCTCAATTTGAGTAGAACACTTTTCGTAAGCCTCCAGGTTTCTGCCCCGTAGGTGAGTACTGGTAAGACACAGCTATTATATACTTTTCTCTTGAGGGATAATGGCAACCTGCTGTTCATGATCTGAGAATGGCTGCCAAACGCACCCAAGCCCATTCTTATTCATCTGATTATTTCCGTCTCATGATCCGGATCCGCCGTCACTACCTGCCCTAAGTACATGTATTCCCTTACGACTTCCAGTGCCTCGCTGCCTATTGTAAATTGCTGTTCTCTTCCGAGACTGTTAAGCATTACTTTAGTTTTCTGCAGATTAATTTTTAGACCCACTCTTCTGCTTTGCCTCTCCAGGTCAGTGAGCATGCATTGCAATTGGTCCCCTGAGTTACTAAGCAGGGCAATATCATCAGCGAATCGCAAGTTACTAAGGTATTCGCCATTAACTTTTATCCCCAATTCTTCCCAATCAAGGTCTCTGAATACCTCCTGTAAACACGCTGTGAATAGCATTGGAGATATCGTATCTCCCTGCCTGACGCCTTTCTTGATTGGGATTTTGTTGCTTGCTTTATGGAGGACTAGGGTGGCTGTGGAGCCGCTATAGATATCTTTGAGTATTTTTACATACGGCTCGTCTACACCCTGATTCCGTAATGCCTCTATGACTGCTCAGGTTTCGACAGAATCAAACGCTTTCTCGTAATCAATGAAAGCTATATATAAGGGTTGGTTATATTCCGCACATTTCTCAATCACCTGATTGCGCTTGAGAGTTTGCGCTTGAGAGGCAGCGGCACCAGTTAGTCATAAAGGCGTACGACCACTTAAACGCGTGCAGAAATTACAGAATCGTGACGAAACACGAGAATAGTTGAGATACTCCGCATTCATCGCGAACATTTCTACATGCAGCTCGCGTTATTCAGGCGAGAATGTCACGCGCCTTGCGTTCGGTCATCGCGGTGCTAATGCTAATCTGAAAACTTTAGCTGTAAGTCTAAAAACTGAAGCAAACCATTATCCGGTAGCTCATAAGTAAAACATTGACCTTTCCCCAGGCTTCTAAAATCATCTAAAACACTGCTCACTGTAGCCTCATTCGAAATGGAGCACTGCTTGTTTAAAGTCGAGAAACTGCTTGTTTGACGAGCAACCTTACCTGCAGAAGAAAGGTATATGCATAGGTTCTTGCATAGCCTCTGTACTTGCCACTATCTTTTTATCATCTATCGGTCGCTCTCTACACGATCGTTTTCACCATTTTATTAATGACAAAGTCCTTAAAGTGTTTCGTTACATGGACGACTTTTTAGTGGTTTTAAACAAGCAGTGCTCCGTTTCGAATGAGGCTGCAGTGAGCAGTGTTTTAGATGATTTTAGAAACCTGGGGAAAGGGCTCTTTTTTACTTACGAGCTGCCGGATAATGGTTTGCTTCAGTTTTTAGATTTACAGTTAACGTTTTCAGATGGGCGCATTTGTTGGGCTTACTCCCCTTGTGCGCAAAAAGGGCTCCTGCCGTACAATTCGGCCCACTCAAAGGTAGTGAAAAGAGGCATCGCCAACCTCTGCCTGGAGTCCTCGCTCCGGAAGTCGTCTGTGCATGAGATGCAAGCAAGTTTTTACAACCAATCGGGCAGGCTCGTTGCAGCTGGCTTCCCTGAGTCGGTCTTGGTCCCTGTGGCAGAAAAGCTTTTGAAGAAGTTGAAGGCTGGGGTAAGCAGGGTAGAGCCGAAGAAAAAAAGAGTGGCCTATAGTGGTCCCGTACATCCATAAAGTCACGCACAGCCTGAAAAAAGTGGCTAACCGGTATAATGTACCGGTGGTGTTCTCCGCGCCCCAAAAGCTTGCCCAGCTAAGCCGTCGCATAACTTGCGAAAGCCAAATGTCTGGCTGTCAGAGGAAGCATGGCCAGCGTTTCGTAATGTGTGCCACAAACGTCGAATATGAAATTACTCTGTCCTGCGGGAAATCCTACATTGGACTGACGGCGCATTGTGTGAACGACCGGCTTAGGGAATATGCAAAAGGTATAAAAAATAATGAAGGTGAGCGACTTGTGGATCACTGCAGGGCTTGCACCGATTGTTTTCCACGGTTCCGCGATGCGAGGATTTTGGTAGAGGCAGGCATCAGACATCGCGTGAAACATTGGAAGCCTTCTACATCAAGAAAGCGGGTCCGGACTGTGTTAGTGATACATCGGTTTTTCTTTACGAGGCCGAGCTGAAGTTTCTATCGCACCTACTCTGACAAACCTTTCTACTCCATGTTGCCTTGTACGCATGCGCGCTGTTTTGGAGGGCTATATATGTCGAGTGCTTTCACCCTCATTAAACAGTTGAAGTAGCGCCCGTGATGTCGCCGTCTTTCTTGTGTGTGTTGTTTTTTGGCGCAAAATCTCTGCAGTATGAATAGAAGATGGCTGTCGCCGATCGCTCAGGCATTGTTTACTCGCACCTGCCAGAGAGCATGGGTTTATTTGCATATGACAAAACTTTTTGCGTAGCTGTATAACGTTATCGAGCTGTTTTTGGCAGGTATACGACATCACATTGCCAACTATTCTTTGCGGAGGATCCATTTTAGCGACGTTTTTATCTGTCCGTTGCACGCCACCGATTTTTTTCGACCAGCAAACACAAGCAAAGTACGAAAAAGCGCACCAATCGCAGACGCCGCCACCGCCCTCTTTATCCTTTATCCATTTTCAGTGCAGAGGCTCGGCCCCATCTAATCCCTCTGTCCCTGAGCGTGCGCCTGGCTTCTTGTCAGCCAATTAGATAAGAAAAACTCAATGTAGGCAATATTATTCATTGTGAAAGCAAACAAAAGTGACCTCCTATAAACTCGGAGAGCCTTTGATTGGGCTGTTCAGACAACGCTGCTGGTCACCACCCGATGCCTGCATCAATGGTTACGTGAATATGACGTCAGGCGTTGATAACGTGCATACCTGCATGGCAGAGGGGAAATGCGACCTCAAGAAGCATTCCTAGTTTACGCTTTTTCTTTTCAGACCTTTCCAAGAACACCTCGCTTGGCGCCTCCACAGTGCCATCTGAAACGGCTGCAATTACACGCGTCAAACCACCTGCAAAAGCATTGTAGGAGCTACAGCGCTTACCTTCGTGCACACGCGCAACAGTCTAGAGAGGAGATAGATAGAATGGTAGAGATGAGGTAGGGTGAGGAAACACTGAATGGGTAGAAGCGGCGCTGTCACGAAAAGAGTGAACAGACATGCCCCTTTTCGCTCGTGAGAGCTCACATGCATAGAAGGATCACTGTAGAGAGAAATGGTGCCGTCAGAAATTAAGCATGCCTCGTTTGGGTTTTTGCAGTAAACGAAGCGCTACTTCTAGACATAAGAACAGTCGAGGATAAACTAGAGATACGTAAATTGAAGGTTGGGTGAGTATGTTCTTGTTACTTCTGAAAAATAAACAGCGTGTAAGTTTGCTTATACGGACAACTGACGTAGCTGGAGCGTGCACACGCAAAGCCGCAATAATGCACCGCGACTACAAGACATCACACGCAAGCAGTCGTCCAACACAGCAGCACTTCAGCCATGATGCGATGCGCCATGTGAGGCAAAACGACAGTGCTAACCTTCTCACAGGCTGCCTAAATTGCGCACAACGCCTCGAGCCAACAGGTCTCGCTGTGTGTTCTGTGTACTATGTACGTAAACAAACACCAGCGGTGCACGCAAGGTAACGCTTAGCATCATGAACGTCCCTATTCTGGCATGTCGTCAACATTACGGCTAATTATGGTCCGTCAATCTAAAAAAAAAACCAGAAAGCTTCGCTTACATCAATTCACACAGTACGCGGGATCTCCATGTTCTGTTTAGCAACTCGGCTAATGTTGGCCAGGACACACGTAGGAACGCTACGAAGGAAAATGTGTAATGTGCTGGCGAGGACATCCCGCATTCTAAATGTTTTTTGGCTGCGCCATCTCCCCTTGCCTATTTCCAACAATTTCTGTTTTCATATTGCCTATTTCTGTAGTATATGCGATCCATATGCTACAGAACTTGTAGATAAAGTAGAAAAAGTGCAGAACAGGGCAGTTCGGTTTGTCCTTGGCAATTATGACTGGATGCTTAGCAGGACAAAACGCAAAAATCATTACATTGACATCTTATTGAACACCGTCGTCGAAATCTCCAATTAAAATTTCTTAATAACATATACCACTCTAAAACGGGGATAGCTAGGGAATTGTATTTTCAGCCGCCCATATATGTTTCTAAAAGGAGAGATCACAAATTGAAAATACGTGAGATTCCTTTCAAAAGCGACGCTTTCCGCTACTCTTCCTTTGTTCGTACTATAAGAGATTGGAATACTCTACCACCTGACACTGTCTGTATTTGTTCAAATGATGATTTCTTCCATGCTTTATGAATGTAATTTTGAGTTTTTGTTTATATGAGTTGTACCCTCCCTGCTGTAATGCCTGAATGGCGAAGCAGATACCCAATAAATAAAATCAATAAAAATTTTTTTTGCTGTTTCAATCAACCAATCAATAAATTTTATTTACCAGAAACAAGAGGAACTGGAGGGACACCTGGGCAAAAAGCTGTCGCAGCAGCTTGACGGAGGCCCAGGGTCCCTTACATCGCAGTAGCACTCACATGATATATACACTGGTCTTTATACAGAACAAATATTACACATCGTACGTATGCATAACAATGTCATTTTCCACTTGGATGCAATATACTAAAGTGTCACTATAAAGAAAGAAAGTAGTCACGCAAACCATTTTTATTTAGCGTAGCTGTGTGCTTATATTTGTTTAATACAGTCGGTATATTTTGCGTTAAGGACTGTAGACTAATTATTTCGAAACCATGGTACCTTCCACACCTCAGGGTTTCGTGTCCTATGTTTCTTGTGTGTGCAGAGTTCTAGCTGAGCAAGGGGCAAGGGATGTAAAATAATTCTTAACATATTCGGATGAGAAGTAAATTGTTCTAGTAATCTGTGTTCGTATAAGTTATCTACGCGGTTTTGTCTGTATTTGAGAAATATATTATCTGTTGGTGAAAGCCGATTAACGTTCTCTATATACCGAACGATTTTCTTTTGAAGTATTACCAGCTCTTGCAAGTTAGATTTAGATGTTGCAGCCCAGACAAGGTAAGAGTAATTTATATACGATAAGAGACCGTAGTATATTTGAAGTTTTGCTCTCATAGGTAGAAATGTGCGGCAACGTGCCATAGCACCGGTAACCGCAGAGAGTTTGCCGCAGAGATGTTTGATATGGGCAGCCGAACGTAAATTAGAAGAAAAGTATACTCCTAGAATTTTAGATTCTTCAGCCAGTTAATGCGTTGGCTCTGAAAATAAATAGCATGATTAATGTGAAGTGGTTTATTTCTTGCGCGCAATATTAGAACTTCTGTTTTCTTTGAATTTACTTTAAGCTTATTTGTCTGTGTCCAATCGGACAAACCTGCCATAATTTTATTACATTTTTGCACAAGTTCATTCGCATTAGGACCTGAGACACACAATGTGCAATCATCCGCGTGCACAATAACTTGAGCCTCACTGTTTATGGTTACGATATCATTTATAAAAACGTTAAACAAAAGTGGTCCAAGAATACTTCCTTGAGGCACACCACATACAATACTTAAGAGGGACGAGTTATGTTTATTAATGGAAACGTACTGGGACGTCGATGTTTCAGATATGATTTGAGTAATTCTAACGGTTTCCCACGAATTCCATACATACAAAGCTTCCGAATAAGGATCTCGTGATTGAGGCTGTCAAAAGCTTTACTAAAGTCTATAAAAATGCCGACTGCGTAGTAGTTATTTTCAAAGCTCTGCAAAATGTATTCTTTCAGCGTAAGAAGAGCCATTTCTGTGGATCTGTTTTTCCAAAATCCATATTGTGAATCAGTAAGCACACTCTTTTTATTGAAAAATTCCGTCATTCGAGCAAAAATAAGCTTTTCCATTCCTTTTCCAAAAATTGGGAGCACCGATATCGGTCGATAGTTAGACGCGGTATTTCGATCACCACTTTTATAAATAACCGAAACTTTCGCGCGTTTCATTGCATCTGCAAAAACTGCAGTCTCTAAAATTAAGTTGTAAATGTGCACAAGCGGAAGTACAATAAATTGCAAAACATGTTTTATAGGTTTAATCTGCAAATTATTTAAGTATAAAGCTTTACTGTTTTTCAGCCCCATGTACACACTGTATACTTCATATTCATCAGTAGGCGCAAGAAAATGCGCTTTCGCGAACAGCATCGTTATCACAAGCCACCCCTATGCTATCATTGCCTTCAGCAATAGCGGCTTTGTGCAGTTACGAAGTGGTGGTTAAAGTAATCGGAAAGCGCTGTGCCTGTTATCTCACGTGAGCCCAGCTTCATCGATGTGAGGTGCGTATCGTCCTTGCGGCGACCTAGAACAAGATTAATCGTTTGCCACGCAATTTCTGGCTGTTGTGTAGAAACATTTGCAAATAAGTCCTCATAGTACGCCGCCTTTGCCTTTCTAAGTTCAGCATTTAGCATGTTTCTAAATTTTTTCAATGTTTGTAATGCTAATTCACAGCGCGTGCGCAAGAAGGAATGATAGAGAATATTTTTGTTTTGATCATTTTTGCAAGCTCATGAGTAACCCAAGGCTATCTAACTTTTTTGGAATATTTAGCTGTCCTCATTGGAAAATAGCTGGCGTACATATGCGTAAAAGTTATAATAAATTCGTTATATGCCTCATTTGCATCTGTTTTGTTCAAAACATATAATCAATCGTGACTCATAACGTCATTCTTGAACAGCTCTAAACCTGCTTGTGTTATACGCTGATAAGTGAATTGTTGACAGGCATCAGCTGTTTTCTTAGAGACATCGGTGTAGATTAAAATATAGGGCAGTGGTCGCTTATGTCAGACACCAATGAGCCTGTGTTGCATACAGTAGTAGAAATATCAAGGATGAGTAAGTCAAATAAAGAAGATGTATGACTTGTAATGCGTGTTGGTGTGGTGATTGTATTTACAAAACCTGCAGACTGGAGGCACGTGTTCAGTTGGAAGGATGAGTTACTCTGTTTAAGTACATCTATATTAAGATCGCCGCCACACACAAGCATAAAATTGTTCATGCTTACATAATCTAGGAATGGTTAAAAAATCTAGAAAAGTGATAACATTGCCGCTCGGTGTGCGATGCACCAGAGATATTATCCTGTTTTTACTCTTTACAGTGAGTATTTCGTAGTAATCTGTTACTGTCGTAGAGTCTGGTACTAATTCGTGTTTTGCATAGCTTTCAACAAAAAGTGCAACACTCCCGCCTTTTTTTGCTGGGCCGACTAATAAAAAAGCGGTAATAAACTTGCAAAGTCAGCATAGCACATGTAGTACCATGTTTCCGATATCATGATCACATTAAACTTAAAAGTAAATTGCGCCAAAAAATGGATGATATCGTCACTCTTGTTGCATGCTGAGCGCGCATTAAGATGCAAAACAGCCGTGGCCGATGCATCCTGCTTAGCAATGAGATGCGGGAGAGCCAGCTCTTGATAAGCCATTTTGACGATGGTGAGCAGCCAAAGTTGCGGGGTGCACAAATTAGCGCTGCTCACTCGCTGTACACCTGCGCCTGCCCCGACGTTATCTTCACGACGTCACTCTCGTTTCTTATGTGGAGGACGGGCGTGTCTTCAGCTTGTCTTGCAAAAATTTTGCCGTTCAACGACCGCACCGATTTCCAGTGATGCGCGTGTTTTCTTTTCACGGCCATCGCGAGAAGCTTCTTCGGGGCAGGGCAAAGGTGTTCATTCACATACACCGAAGAAGAGCCTTCCAACCCAAGATCTGTATTTGTGAGACGCATTTTTCTAGCTTTGTGGAAAACGCTATCCCGCTTCGCGCTACTCTTGAACTGGACGATTATATTTGTCCGATCACCACTGCGTGTAGGTACACGATGGCACGTTTCAATGTTCGATACAGCGATTGGTTCATTGATCGTTGAGCCAAGTTTGGAAAGTAGGTCGCTCAAGCACTCATTCTCGGTCTTCACTACACCCTGAATCTCTAGGTTGGTCTTACGAGGTTGGTCTGAGCAGTATCTTATGACCCTCAAGGATTTAGGGTACAACACCGCTCGGTAAGCGCCGTGATTATCAATGCTTACTCGCTAACCACCCTGCCACCACGGTCAACTTAATACTAGCGCGTTTTATGCATGCGTACCCTCATCACTACGTGACTGTGCGCAAAGCTGAGCTCTATGGGGTACCTACCTGCATGGGCGCGTACTAGTGCACTTCTGTTATTTTTCCATGTCCGTTTTCTGAATCTGTAGTTTAACACGATTGGTGTCATCGATAAACTGACCATGTTGAAAGAAAGTCAGCGAAAAGTTATAGCGCCATTTTTGAAGTCGAAATATTACACGCTCGCGCGTCTTCTTGGCAGTAGCCTATGCTAGAAGGTGATAAAAAAAATCTCTGGGGCTTTACGTGCCAACACCACGATCTGATTATGAGGAACGCCATAGTGCGGAACTTCGGATTATCTTTTGACCACCTGGGGGTTTTAAACCGGCACCTAAGCGTATGGTACACGAGCCTTTTTTGCCTTTAGCCCCAATCGAAATGCGGTCGCCGCGGCCGGGATCAAACCCCCGACCTCGAGCTCAGCGGCGCAACGCCATAGCCATTGGGCTGCCGCGGTGGGAGACCGATAGAAAGTGATTGACAGGTGAAACAATGATCCAACTCTTTTTTCGTCTTTACTTAGCAAACGTCGCAGTATGTACAACGTGGAGGGTTAATATTAAAGTAGCACGAGAACAAGAAGAATACAAGCTAGACGGACATTGGGTAAATAGCGAACACTACAATGTAAAAAGAAGAAAGAAGAAAACACTGAGCCATTGGAATAAAGAAGGCAGTTGACACGCCTTGCCGCCAGCGACAAGTAGCTGCGTGACACATCAGGCATCTCGCGAACTTCAGGTCGTTTCTTTCGGCGGCGCTTTTGAAATGATCAGAAAATCTTGGGCAGATGGCAGTTTCTGTAGGTAGAGCCACACGTGCGTTTCCCTGTCAGGTTCCACGTCAAGTTGGCCTGGTGCTGAAGCCTCGCTGCTCGTGGTCTCCAACAGCGGCTCCGTTCCACTCTGCGTCTCGGAGGAGGCTGACTCGGATCCTCCTTTGACCTGCCAGGTGACGTAGGTTGGCGAGACGGAAGATAGAGAACACCCGTTGAGAGCTCAAGCACCGGCTAGCGAGTGCTATAGATTGACTGAATAATTGTGACGACATCCATCATGTATTACTGCCTTTTTTTAATCGCGATCAATTAGTCGCTGCGCTGTGAAACAAATCATGAGGTGACGGGATAAAGCACGTCGGATGAATTGTACAATGCAGCACACATAGTGTGCGGGTGAAGTAAAAAACAAATATTATAATGCTAACAATAAAGTTGCAACAATAATCTACCCTCATCTGTGAGATGACATTAAAATATTAAAAAATGCAACTAGCTCTCGTGTGACTGCACCAGATTTTGCTGGCGTTCGGGGGCTAGTGCTCCCTCAACTCAGCTGCGCGAGAGCACGTCGCCTTTACATCGGTGACTTTCCATAAACTCCGGCGCCTACCACAAAAGCGAGCGAAGGAACCGAAGTAAGCTACTCGCTTTAAAGTGCTCAAACCACTTAATCGCGGCGTTGAACGAGAGTGGGTGACTGAGAGTAGTTGCTCTCTCGCAACTGCTTCAACGTTACCCACGCAACCCTCTCTGCAATGCTTGAGTCGACATCCGTCTCACCACAGGAAGCAAACAATTTACTTGCTTTCATGACCGAAGACAGAACTGGACAAGCCATTCTCTCACACTTTTGCTGGATTAGTAAATCCGGCAGACTGTCAAGCGTGGTTCAAGTGCCAGTGATGTGAACTTTGATGACACAAAGAAGTGCCTCGAACACAGGCTGTCTACACGCCATTATCACGCAAATTACAAGCCTGAAGCAATTAAATCTCAAGCGAAATTGCCTGCATGCCATTCATTGATGCTGCAAGTAGAAATTCTAAAGAAAATGTAGGAAGGCGATTCAACGTCTTGTTGAAGTCGATCAATGACAGCGTCTTTTTGGCGGGTGCATGGGTGATACGACTGGGGTGTGGGAACTATATAGTTAATTGTGAGAGCTATATTAGAGCGACAACCTTTGATCGACATCCGCTAGATGTTGAATTGCCTTTAAACTTTTTTGCCATTGATTATCCACATCATCGCAACCATCATCATTATCATCATTATCATAGCAATCACGGGGCCAGTAATCCAGTGGCACATACCTAAAGGCATAAGTGCCTGCAGCGGCACTTATAATTACACTGCACATACTCCGGGATCCGCTCGCGAAAGAGGCTAGAAAAATGACACCACAAACAACATACCTGATACGCACAAGCAGCGGTTACTCGCTAACGAAGACATTGCTTTCAAAAGACAGTCTACAGTTTTACGCGCCAAAACGACGACCTGATTTTGGGGCATGCCGCAGGCGGTTACACCGCAATATTTTTTACCACCCGAGGTTCTTTAATGTGTAGCTAAATCTAAAAGCACAGGCGTGTTTGCACTTGGCCCACATCGAAACGCGGCCGCCACGACCGGGATTGAACCCGCGACCTCGAGCTCAACGCCCTAGCCGCTGGTACAGCGCTGCGGCTCGGTACAAGTTTAGTTTCACTTATGCGGTAGTGATGCCAAAGAGCGGCTGGCTCGATGAGGATGTGCACGACGTCGTCTTACCTCGTCGTCGTATTCGCAAGTGCGTTCAGGTGCGCATTCTTGCGCTTCTCCAGAAACCTGCTCCAGTTCCGGTACGTCGCCTTCTCCTCGCTGGGTCCCGTTGTATGGTGAACGGGCCGCGCCACGACGCCTTCCTCGGCCACCGCGGCGCGAACGGTACCGCCTCTTCTGGGGAGACATGCGGGCGTCGCTGCACGTGGACACCGAGCTTTCTACGTGGAGGAAATGTAGGGAGCCAAGGCTGTCGAAGAACAGTCACCTGGGCGAGCCTGTCGCACTCGATCCGGGTCACTATTTCGAGCGGGTGAAGAGACAGATGTCGAACAAGGAACGTTCAGCGTGGCAGGGCGCGAGAGGCTTCACGGGACGGGGCTCGCGCCGCTCGCTCTACCACCGTGGCCGTCGCCCAGCGCCTCGCGGTCGAAGCAACGCGGCCACAGTGCACGCGCCGGTAGGCCCCTCTCGTCCCTTGGCATCGCAGTGCTCCAGGCAGCGCGTGACAAAAACAAAAAGACAAAACAAAAACAAAAAAAAACGCGGGCAGTAGGCGGATATTCTCAGCTGGAACTACCCTGCTGCACCGATGAATGCAAGAGAAAATTCCCGTGATAAAGAAAGAGCGAGAGAGAAACAATTATTAGATTTCGCCCACCTGTCCGAGAACAATTGGTGTTGAGGTGACGGGGAAAGGTAATGGGTCGTGAGGGCGGGCAAGGTTTGTCGGGTTGCGTGTTCTTTCGCTTCGGACCGCTTCACCTAGTACGGTAAGCCCAGGGGTCGCAGTAAGCCACGTTGGAAAGAAGCTTTACCTCACGGTCTCCTAACGAAATGGATGAGAACGGAAAAACCATATTGGAGCGAGTAGCTTTCCGGGAGCTTTGAGTTGCGTTCATTCAACAAATTAGATAACTGGATGCCATATTAGATATCTTACTCAATTGTAATAACTAGATCCCCTATTCCCTAACTATTCCTTTTGTATTTTCCTTCTCTTTGTCATTTAACGTTGGTCCACTGAGATAGCGCCGTTGCTTTACTGTTGGCCACTAGGTGCGACAGATAAGAAATGAATTAAACAGGGGAGAAAAATAACCGTAACAAGATGGGTCCGAAGCTTCTCCTTGCCTACTGCTCCACTGCGCAGAGAGGCGGGAAGGGAAAGCACGAACAGATAGGTACAGTAAATGGCGCACGCGTATGTAAGATGTGTTCATAGTGAACTCACTGTGTAGTTGCATGATGCATCTATGAGAAGAGCAGTGCGCATTCAGCTGCTTTGTAAGTTATGGCGCAGGTTACCGAAGTAGCAATACGCTCTGCTACATAATAGCAGTGCCTAATGAACGACATATACATCAAGAAAAAAAGGACAACCGTTATCTGACAATTGAAACTTTACTGCAAAGCAAACGTGATGCATGCAGAGTGCCCGAACTATCATGCACCAAGGTTTAAGATTATGCCAGTGCCACGTAGCTGGATAGTACCAAGGTAATGTTGTTTGCCGACGCTAGTAGATAGTCAAATTATTTTTTTTTTGCATTCCGCCCAATTACATAGTTAGCCTTAAAATTTAATCAAATTCTCATATATTATAATTAGATGAAAAGTGTCATTGAGTAAATTTTGAAGCGACATCAAAAACTCCTGATGCAGCTTTCTGCTGCTGAATGTGCTACATAAAAGTGGCTTTACGGCGTGAAAGAAGCCCGCAGATGCACGCAAAGTTGCCCGCAGATGCACGCAAAGTTGCCGCGCGACTGGCCGCTCGAGTCGCTTTGCATTTATTCGCGGGATTTTTTCGTGCTCGAAAGCACACTTTTATGTAACACGTATACAGCAACAGCAAGCTGTATCAGGAGTTTTTCATGACACTTTTAATCTAATTATATTATTTGAGAAGTTGATTAATTAAGCAAGACTAATTATCTAATGAGGCGGAGGGCAAAAAAATACGAGTATCTCCAAGCGATGGCAAACAACATTACCTACAGTTCTGTCCAGCTAAGTGGCGTATGCATATTTTTAAATTTTGGTGCATGATACTTGGGACACTTTGTATACTGCGAACAACCCAGACGAGAAATACATACATGGCTGCGAGAGTCTTAAACTTCAGAACCCCGTGAGAAATCAAGAGCCATCATGGTGTATAATCGCCCCCCTTGTCAATCCCACTGAAAGCTCGCTGACACACGCACTTTTGTGTTCAATACTCCAGAACGGGGTCTATAATTTGCCGCACACGCTGATAATTGTGCCTTGCAATTATGGTAGTGCTACAGAACTGCCCGCACTGATGAATCACTGTCGCTTTTAATTGCGAAGCATTCCACTGCGTAGTCTGAGCCAAGGTCAAACGCGGCCATCCAAGGTGACAGAGTTTGTCGCCCGCTCGCTGACCGCTCTTGGTTCGGTGTGTTCTTGCTCCACGCGCCCGGTAACACGCCGCGCTTGGCTTGACACCATCTTGCTGGTGCGCACGCCACAAGTCGACGTGGCTTGGTCGCGCTAGCTGCGCTAAGTCTGCGCGTAGGCCTTTACTCGCAGACAAAACAATGGACCCTCCCTCGAAAGTATCAAGCGGAAGAGGAGCCTAGGAGTGCAAATGCTTTGCGGAGACTAAAGAGGTGCGACATGCGTGCTAAAGCGGCGAGGCAGGAGGCGAAGCGACGGGCCTACGAGGTCCGCGCAGCCGTGGAGCTCGAGCAACAAAGGAATTGCGACGCGCGTCCCAAGAACAGCGACACACCAAACGAACGTCCGCTTTTAATGCACGTGTCGCACAGTAATGCATGAATTTCGGTTTACACTGGGCCCGCGCGTGCTTTGTACCGAAATTTGAGCACCAGTGTGCGACATGTGCAGTTTTTTTTTCTTAGTATCACCGCTCGCGTACGGTAGGCGAGCGGCGCGGCGTGCGGCTCGAGCGTAAATCGGCCCCAATGGGCCGCCTAGATGAAGCAGCGCCGATTAAAGGACCGGAACTTACGGGACGCAGGGGCGTACTTCCAGAAGCACTTCGGTGAAGACAAATTTTGTGCGGCGTCTAGCGTCTGTCAATGCCTCCAGTTCCCATCGTAGATTGTCAAGATGTCGCGGCCCGCGCAGGCATTTCGTGGTCCTCGAGCGTGCGTTTCCCCAGAATGACGTGAATTCCTTCCGACTTTGCGCCACGCCACGTAGAGGGTAGAGATGCTTTGCATTAACTTAGGTAATCATCGAGGATAGTTTCAGCCATTATACTATTTTTTTTCCTTCGAGTCTGTATTGCTCTGACAATATATGCCACGTTTCATTTCTTAACAAGTTTCAGTTATCAGGCAGCGCTTAAGGTTTTAAACGCCCTCACCAGGCCCCATAGTAAATGTTGGTTATACGCTGTAAGCTGCAACGTGTCCTCTAGGGAGCGTTCCGCCGCAAAATTTTTTCAAATAAGCTCCCCCCCCCCCCATTAATAGCCGAGATATAAATATTTCAGTGCCGCGAACCCATGATTTCAGCTGGCGGGCTCCACTGCCAAGCAAGACGCTCTCTGCACTCGCCCCGTTTAGCCTTAGCAAGTGAAATTCCTGTCATGTTTTGGCGCTGAGACTGTGTTGCCTGTGCTCTTTTCACCGCCAGCGGTCCGTGAGTTCGGCGGCGCGGGTTTTACGCCGGCTCCTTCGAGAGATGGCGCCATGCTGCGTGATCAGGCTACGGTGGCTAGATGGGTAGGTGTGCCGACCGCCGTTGTTTTCTACTTCTCGGCATAATGACAGCGGGTGTGGCGCAGCGGTCAGAGGCCTGTCGCGAAGCTCGCGTCGTCTGCTGCTCAGTGTGTTGTAATTGCGTGCCTGCTATACTTAAAATAATTTGTTTTCACTGTAAAACATGAAATAAGATGGTTAAAATATGTTCAGATAGTGCACAAAAGTGCGATGTTTCCTGCTGCAATGAGCAATTTTCTAAAGCGGTCATTTATGTCGTCTGTTAACACGCTGACGGCACGGTGCGCTGCGCTCGCAGACACAATAATTCTCAGAGTTCCTGTAATTTCTTTAGACCTTCCGGGTGCGCAGTGAAGACTGCGGGCGATATTAGTGAATGCGAAGATGCTGAGACCTCGGGACCAGAGTGAAAGTGTTCCTGCACAGAAAAGAAGCCGGAGGGGCACCACTTGCTTTGCCCTGAATTGCAACTTCGGCTACAAACGTCCAAGCCACGGGTGAAAATATAATTGCTTTCGATGCGCTGAGACGCAGAACTTTGCGAGAGACGTGAGCTTGCGCTTCGCCGTGCTGACAAAATGTTTCACCCGCATCAGTCATGTGCCAGCGCCACTTGAAACAGCATGTTGTCGAGCGCATGTCTGGCTCGACGATTATGCAGATTCCGATGGCGTATGTGCGGAAAGTTGACTATAGGATGCAAACGCTACATCCTACAGTGAAGAATACATTGTTGCGCCAAAAAAGGAAAATAAAAACTTGAGAAGGCAGAGTACGAAAAGACAGATTGAGCGCTGAACTTCAACTGATTTTATTCTTACAGCGGGGCAGTGAAATTTCCGTTCTACGCGAGAGAGAAAATACAGAGAATCATACCTCATCCATAAGTTCAAGACATTGCGACCAACAGGCGGTAAATTGTCAAGGGAGCTTTAGAATACATCCGCAATGCTAACTTTTAAGCTATAGACAACAGCACTTAGTTATTTTTCATTGGGTGTTGCTTAGTGTTTTTCTTCTTTTCTTTCCTTTCTCTTTTATTTATATATTTAATACATTTTAGTAATTTCTTTCTACGAGCACCATTTTCTGACACTTGTTTTATTCTCTTTCAAAGACGATAGCTGCCTGATCTCCAGCAGAGCAGATAATCGCCCCTCCACCCGACGTGCAGGCCCCTTTCACGAAAGAACACACGGCCGCGTCACTGGCTGACACACGGCGCTACCTCACATCCCTCCACCGACATTCAGTAACACCCCTTTCTTTTCAATTCCACGCCCTCGCCGCTAACACACCCGCTTTCATTGTCTCGCCAACCCGCCTTACGCCCTCTCAACTTTAAAAGAAGCCTACCTATACATACTGTGCCGAGGAAAGCATATGACGCCTTGAAAAAGCCAAGTCCACTTGTCGAAACGTTGGTTCCCGCTTTTACCTTGTTCTCGGTTTGCTAATCGTCTTGAATTTCCATCTCCTGCTTTCTCCGTGTTTACACTTATGCAGATCCTGTATGCATCTTCCTTTTGATGCCGTTTATTTCTCTAGTAGGATATCATCCTTTCAGTGCGTGACCTCTCCCCCCTTTTCCCATGCCTCCCCTGAGTGACCTTAAGGGTATTTAGAGCAGAAAAGTAAGTAATGATAAATAACAAAGAGGTGATCCGGGTAATCTGCGCCACAAGGAATTGAAAAAAAGAAAGCATTCCGTTGATGTCAATGAATGAACAACTTTTGAAGGTACCTAATCACTATCGAGAAGGTATTAAACGTGAGAAAGATACACAGAGTCAATGGTAGTTCCGTATAATGGTGCTCACCATTTATTTATCGTTGTAGAAGTCATTTATGCAAGGTATGTTTCGGCATATTTTTATGAAGTCTATGTTCACTGTGCATGATTTTTATAGCCTTCTGTGGTTGTTGCTTTCCCATTGGCTTAACGTTGTGTGGTGCGAAAAAAAGAAATAATTGCACTTTAAAGGCTTTTCTTCAAGCAACAAGGTGCATAACGCCTTGATCCGGATCACATATGATGCAGGGCTGCCCGATTAGCCTGTAATGCGCCATATGACTTCAGTGAGGGGGCCCTTTATGTTTGGGACGGTGGTTTCCTGTAGTTCGCCAACTTTCTCCAGCGATGGGTTTTCTCCTGGAAAAGAGAAAATTTTGCTGCCCCTACAAGAGCGCACATCAGTCCCCTGCACAAGTCATCATTTGCTATCCGACGCGCACGTCTGTTGCACGTAAAACGCACTTATAAAATTTCCCCGTATATGTATTTCTCTCATTCCATCAGACATACAGCAGCTGAGATTAGTGAAATGTGTTCGCAGTTTACAGGAAATAAGCCACTACCACTAATGGAAAATTGCATAATAATAATAATAAAAACTATCTGGTTCAAATTCGAATACCTTACCTAAAAACAAATTTAAGTCCGAGGTAACAAAAACAAATTCGCGCAAGACTGTTCTTGCGAAGTCGCTCTCCGACAATTGTTAGGTACTTTTTCTGTGTGATGCCAGTATATTGAGGACAAGTGTTGTGTAAGCGTTTCACTCTATATGGAGGCGCGTGTTTGCTGAAGAGGCAATAGGATGGAACGCTGTATGTACTCTGGCGAACTCGAAACAAAATAAGGCTTAGCGACTTAAAGAAACTCATGGAAAAACTCATCTCACGATGACTGTCGATGGTAATGCAATTAGCATTCGATCAATGTAGCGACACACCGCATTTCTCAAGCGACGTTCATTTAACATCTGTAGTGGTCATTTTGAGACTTCCGTTGTTTCGGCTATATGCGACATATTGTAGTAATGTCCCACTTTGCTATGCCACTCGCTTGCCAAGGTCGCTCGTGAGCATCGCGGCATGACGACGACTGCACGATGCCGAAGCAGCGACGACAACGGAATGACGAGAGAGAAGTGACGTCAGTGGAACGACAAAGGCAGTATTACGACGAAGGCATGACAAAAATAGAGATGGCGGGTTTTAAATGATCACGGTGGTATAACGAGGACGGTGGGACGATGGTGACATCAGGACAATGAAATCGCAACGAATTATGACGGCGTTGGCATGATAACGGCAACCGAATGACGATGCTGGAATGACGACGATGGCACGACGACGATGGTATGGCCAAGATCCATGATAGCGACTGTTTGACAGCGACGCAATGACGACGATGGCATGAAAATGGCAGTATAACCACGACGGAATGACGACAGCGTAGTTGCGATAGAATGGCGAAGGAAGAAAGATGACAGTGTACTGACGAAGGTCTGTATAAGGACGACAGCATGAGACAATGGGATGACGTTATTGAAGTGAGTACGATGGTAAAACCACAGTATGACTATTCCGCCATGACTAATGTTATGACAACAAATGTGAGTCAAGGAAGCTGTGACGACGATTGAATGACCGCGACGACATCACGACGGCGGCCTCGCAGCCAATGCATGTCGAAGTCCACATGATCACAATCAATATCTGTTTCTCTCAATAATACAGCTCAAGGACTAGAATTATGGTATCTAACAAGTTATTTCTAAAAATTATGTTACACATGAAAATTATCACCCTGTATACCCATTGTACAACTCACACTCCCGAATCGCTAGGCTCCATTGCATCAGCCGGCCATTGGACAACTTAGTTGACTTGCTTACACATTTAAGCGGGTGGTGATGAGTTCACACTCTGAACTTGTTCTCATACAGGTACAAGTGAAATGTCTTCAAGGCCTGCACCAATGTTAAATGCTCGTTTTCCACTTTTGAATGTTTTTTTCTCACTCGGCCTAAGCTTCTTGCTTGCCTGCGAAAAAGGAGTAGCCCAGCCTGGAGTTCCTGCATTAAACCTCCTACCAAGGTGCTCCACGACGCGTCTTTACGCGATACAAATTCTTTATTGATATTGTCATCCGACCCCATTGTCTTTTTCGGACTTTATGAAGGTAGCTCCACCACTTCTACCTCTTCGTTCATAACGATGCAAGAAGAAGTGGTGTATTCCGCATTCACTCCCCAGTTGTGAATGCGGAAGCCTTAATGTCCGATGGAACACCGCTTAGCGGTCCTTCGAGTTATGAACTTCTGGTGGGCAAGCGAGTGCGTTGAGATGCTTGGCTAGTTTGGAGTTGGCATTACCAAGGCGCATATAGAACGCAGGCGAGAGCTTGCGCGGCAAGGGACGCGCGTATAACACAGGCTTCCCATAGCGTTAGCGAGGGAGACCTGGCCGCTGCGATGCCCTCGCCCGTGCACTGCGGCAACAGGCAGGTTTCGCCGTTTCGCCAGCTCAGCTCCGGTGAGGCCCGCTCCTGACGTGGCGTTGGAGACAATGGGAATTTAGAAGCCGTTTCACTGCTAGACACGCTGGCTTTTTCGCTCAATGAGTCATTTGACACTTTCGCCACAAAACTAGGAATTACGCTGCATCGGCTGAACAAACGCACTGTAGCAACAACTGATCCTATGCTATTGCCGTTTTCGGCCAATTTTGATCAAGCGCTCAATGGGCATTGAGCTCACGGAAGACGTGACGTCAAAGTTTCTTAAGTGTTGTCCAGTGCTCTTTGCATTACGCGATGCAGTATGCCGAGAACTCTACCCGCTGTAATTGTTGAAAGGTGCGGCAAGAGGTCGTTTTCGACGACGACCAAGGATGGCAGGTGGCATAGACGTCAATTCGTTCGCATAAAAAAAAGACATACGGACATTGTTACATGGACATCATGGACATGGACCACCATGTTATTCTTTTGCACGATACATCTCTCGAACTAAAGGAAGTTCAGATGCTAATGTTGAATTCCAATGGAGGAGTCGGAGCAAGTTTTTCTGCTCGTTTCGGAGCAAGTTTGTTCCAATGGCAGAGTGAGGGCGGGAGTAAGGTGTTCCAATGAGAGAGTCGGAGGGGATTCAGAGCGGGAGTCAGTCCGTGGAGCAGAAAAAGATGCTCCGCCAAAATCGGCGGAATGGACCGGAACTCTGCGTGACGTATTTCCTTTACCACGTTTGTCTGCTAGGAGGCGCCACTGGTCACGACTCGCGAGGAAGCAAAAGCTGCTGCACGCTTGGCGAGATATCCATTCCGCGCTTTTAAAAAAACAACAGGTGAACGGCGCTGAAGAGACAAGTGACCGGTGCAGCGGTGCTGGGAGCAAACAGCGGAATGAAATGACAACACGCAAGGTATCCTGGGTAACTCGGTGATAGAACTTCCGCTTCCGCTTTGCTCCGGCGGCGCAGGTTGTGTTCCACTCGCGGATCTGGAGGCGTTGCTCTGCGCCAGGGTCGAGTGCTCGCTCGCGGAGTCCGTCGGCTGCTCCGACTCCGCCATTGGAATTCAACATAAGTGTCCGATAAAAAATCGCAGTTTCGCCCGAAAGGTGAAGCATCGATTGCAATAGCAAATTAGTAGACAGCTATACAAAGTAAGGATAGTAGTTTTATCAGACGTATAAACTTGGACACTTTCTCTTACTAACTAAACAAGCGCGCTGTCAGGGCGCACAGGCGAACATGAGCACATCGCACTAGATGACCGCGCACACTCCCTGTCACAACGCTGGCGTGAGGAAGCGCAGCCGCAGCAGCGAGCGAAGTGACCTTCGTGCTGTCTATCGCTTCCACGGAGAGCGGTGAAAAGACAGCACGCACGAAGTACGAGGTGTCTGCGGATCGCTTTCAAGATAGGGCGCGCGCGACCGTGCGTGACTGCGCAGCAAAGTAACGAGACGTTCATTTGAGGGATCGCCAGCCATTTGTGCGCAGGCGCGAGAAATAAAATCTGGGGGCTTTTTTCTCCTTGACTATATGCCTCTGCCTAGGCACTACGGAGGAGGTTCCTTAGCTCGTGTTGTAGGCGTTTGTCCCTAGGCGTGCCGGCATTGCGGAGTAGGGTCGTGTTTGTGTATGCTCGGACGCTGGCTGCCGGCGCGGTAAAATAGGTGAAGCAGCAAGGACTGACACCCGATTTGGCAACCGCTGTGTCGGACAGACTGTCTCGCACCTGCGGCGCTCGTGCTAAGTCAGTTGTGGCGGATCATAGCTTTGTCGCACCTTACGTGCCGTGTACCTTGTAAATAACATCACAGATGTTTCTGGGGGAGCAGTAGCGACTGTAGTAGAGCCAGGGCTGCACATATTGAAAATCTAGAAGGCAGAGCGCCTTTGCAACCGTGGTTGAACGCAAGCCGCTGAAAGGCCGCCGGTGACGATGACTGACTCAGTGCCGGCGCCACAAGTGCGAGAAAGTCTGTCCGACGTACCTTCAGAGGCAAAGTTCTGGGTTGTGTTGCAGAAATCGCGGGGCGCGGTAGTGCTGAACTTAGCGTCACAAGTTGGCGGCTAGACGTAATTATATTTATTCAATCGTGTTTTTACTCATTGTAACAACGTGCTATTATTTCGCATTATAGGCAGCGCCTCCAGGACACCAAAGTAGCAATGAGGACACCAAAGCTAGAACCCGGACTGGTCCGTGGGTTGGGACTCGCTGAGGCCTGCGCGGACAGAGGAGTAGAAGATCGGCTGCCCGCTATCGCGGACAGCGAATTTTTTTATGCGGACACCCCCTGCCAAGCTTCGGCCTCCGCGGCCGCAACCCACGGGCCGCCTTGCATCCAGCTTTCATCCCCCCGCTACCCCTTGGGTGCACTGGAGATCCTGCGCCGCCTGCGTTATTATAACCTCAGGTGCTCTCCTGATCGAGGCCTCCATTTGCCCATTACATCTGCCCTTCTGGAGCAGTGGTTCTAAAAAATCCAATCTATCGTCGCGAGGAAAAAAGCGACCCGCGACTTATATAACACCATCAGAACTTTGCCCCTTCAGACGCAGTGATCACCGAATGGGGCGTCCGTGCTCACTGCCTCACCGCGCGGGATGCCAGCGGCGGAACGTAATCAAATTCGACCGCACTCCGCAATGCCGGCATGTCAAGGGGACAAACGCATAAAACACGCGCTCAGAAACCTCCTTCGTAGTGCTACAGTGTGCTGGACAATAGTGGACAGGACCGAACGGCGCTTTCTAGCTGAGGCGCCGCGTGTGGAAAAATTTTGCGAGGGTGCTGCGAGCGAACTGGATTGGGGCGGAGACTCGCTTCGCGGCATATACAAGGTAATTTCGCTGCGGGCCCTGAGACGGGTTGCGCGCGTACGCCCCCGTAATAGTGCTTTATTTCCACTGCAAATTTATATTGAGACCCTTTTGCTACGTATGCAGGGGTTAAGCACTCCCGATACGTGGGCCAATCTCGGAGATAGTGCAATGCCGGGCCGACCCGCGGCGGAGGTGAAGCACGCGTTAAGCACTGCCCATACGTTGGCTGATACCGAAGATAGTGCAATGCCGGGCCGACCCGCCGCGGAGGTGAAGCAGGTGGTAAGCACTCCCCATACGTGGGCCGAACCCGAAGATAGTACAATGCCGGAGCGACCCGCGGCGGAGGTGAAGCAGGTGTTAAGCAATCCCCATATGTGGGCCAATCTCGGAGATAGTGCAATGCCGGGCCGACCCGCGGCGGAGGTGAAGCACGCGTTAAGCACTGCCAATACATGGGCCGAGCCCGAATGTAGTGCAATGCCGGGCCGACCCGCGGTGGAGGTGCAGTTCGCCATTAAAGGGCCCACATACACAGCTTCGCTGGGCGTCCTTCTACTGTTGCGTTTCGCCTGCGACACGTGGTTTTGCCGGCGCGTCTGCGGCGGGGCGGCAGACATTTTGGCCCGATCGTCGTCGCCGCAACACTCATCGCCAGGTGTTTCCAGGCGCGTCTGCGGCGATGCGACCGCCTAGGGATCCTCCTCGCATTCCAGTCATTGTGCCCGAAACAGGCGATGCCAAAGCAGGGATCTCATTCCAGTTATTGGGCCCGAAACAGGCGATGCCAAAGCAGGGATCTCGTTCCAGTCATTGTGCCCGAAACAGGCGATGCCAAAGCAGGGATCTCGTTCCAGTCATTGTGTCCGACCGGCAGCGCCACGACCAGGTGCTACGAGATCGTGCGCAGCGCCACGACCAGGTGCTACGAGATCGTGCGCAGCGCCACGACCGGGTGCTACGAGATCGTGCGCAGCGCCACGACAGGGTGCTACGAGATCGTGCGCAGCGCTACGACAGTGTGCGTCACCATTAGCCCATTGTACATTCACGTGCTCGTCTTTTGAGGGGTTCCTTCTTGCCCTCAACTGCGAGAGTATAAAAACAGCTGCCCCCGGACGCCAAAAGGGGGGCTCCGATTTCTTCTGTTGAGTGAAGTGCTCTCCCGTCTCTCTACTACGGTCAAACCTGACCGCCAACTCTTTGCGATGTTAAAATAAACAAGTTGTTTCGTTGTTACCAGTCGACTCATGCTTTGCCGGGACCTTCGGATGCTTCCAGTTGTACCCCAGGCCGCCAGGCCAACGCTACCCTTGGGGCTTGCGACCCAGGTACAACCACGGGCGTCAGCGCCGAGTTCCCAACAGATCGTACCAGCAGTCAGATCCCAAACAACTGTCTGCCAGCGGTGAGATCGCGACAACGGAGGCCAGCAGCGAAGAGATGCAGTTGACAGTATGCTGAGCAGCTCAACGACGATCCGGGAGCAGTGCAACGAGCCCTGTGTGACGACTGGTTGCCTGCAGCGGAACGACTGCGCGGAATTCCTGCCTGCGAGGTTAGGTGAGTGCGGGACTTTCTTCTTCTGAGCTTTGCCAGGCTTTTGTTAGTGTCACAAACAGAGCTGGTAATTGTGGTTGTCGTTGCTGCCGGGTTAGTTTGCGGCAAGACAATAGTAAGCAGTAGAGAAAGCAGCATTCAGAGCAGCCATGGATTTGAAGTCGTTGCGCAAACCGAAATTGTTGGAGCTTGCAAGAGAGTTGGGTCTGGATGTCTCAGACAAACTAAGAAAACCTGAACTGCTAAAGGCTATTCTTGAGTTAGAGGCTGAGGATGACGAGCTGTCGGAATGCCTTGAGACTATTGAGGAGAGGTCAAAAAGACAGGAGCGCGAACTTAAAGAGCAAAAAGAGAAACATGAGCGCGAACTTAAAGAGCAAAAAGAGAAATATGAGCGCGAACTTAAAGAGCAAAAAGAGAAACAGGAGCGCGAACTTAAAGAGCAGAAAGAAAAAGAAGAGCGCGAACACGCTTTGGAAATGAAGCGTCTCGAGATAGAGATGGAACGCGCTCGTAATGGAAGTCAGGCACACGGTGCAGGAGAACGCGTATTGTTCAAAATGACTGACCTAATGCGGCCGTTTAAGCTTGGAGAGGACATTGGTTTGTTCCTGGTTAACTTTGAGCGAACGTGCGAGAAGCAGGGGTTCTCTCGGGAAACGTGGCCACAACGCTTGCTCACTTTGTTACCCGGCGAGGCGGCCGACGTAGTCGCTCGCTTGGATAGAGAGGAGGCAGAGGATTTCGACAAAGTAAAATCGAGTCTGCTAAAAAAGTACCGGCTGTCTGCGGAGGCGTTCCGTCGGAAGTTTCGGGAAAATGAGAAAGGCAGAAGCGAGTCATATACCGAGTTTGCGTATAGGCTTATGTCGAACATGCAGGAGTGGCTCAAAGAAGAGAAAGCGTTTGGTGACCACGATAAAGTTCTGCAGTGCTTCGGGCTAGAACAGTTTTATAGTCGGTTACCTGAGAACGTGCGATACTGGGTCTTGGATAGGCCAGACGTGAGTACGGTAGCTAGAGCCGCTGAGCTAGCCGAGGAGTTTGTGACGCGTCGAGCTCGCGGAGCTAAGGACGGTCAAAAGGGTGAATTTGGCTCCAAGTCTGAGAGGCCAAGGTTCACGCCCATGAGATTTAAGGGGGACACGCGTAGTGAGGATGCGAGTGAAAGCAATCCGACCAAACGTAAAGAGACGGCAGCCGAAGCCGAACGCAGAAAGCGGTTCGAGATGAGGCGAGCGGGCGTTTGTTATACGTGCCAGAAGCCGGGTCACTTTTCGGCGCAGTGTCCGGAAACAACACCAAAAGTTGTGTTTTTTTCATTAGGCAGCACTGACGAGAACATGAAGCTTCTCGAGCCTTACATGCGAGACCTCCTCGTGAACGGGAAAGAGTGCCGAGTGCTTCGCGATTCCGCAGCTACGATGGATGTAGTTCACCCGTCTTACGTAGAACCCCATATGTTCACGGGCGAGTGCGCATGGATCAAGCAAGCCGTGGAAGCTCATAGCGTGTGTCTGCCAGTAGCAAAGGTGCTTATTGAAGGACCTTTCGGAGCGCTTGAGACAGAGGCGGCAGTGTCATCTATGCTGCCACCCCAGTACCCGTACTTATTTTCAAACAGGTCCGATCACCTCCTGCGCGAGAAGGGGCTTTTGTTTGGTGAAGCTAGTGTTCAGGCCTTAACCAGATCGAAGGTTCGGGAGCTCGCTGCAAAGGCGGTAGTTGCGGGGCCGACGTTATCAAACAACGAAAAAGGGTCAGAGGCGCAGCAAGCTGATATTCAGAGCACGCCCGAACTGAATAAACTAGAGTCTGTAACGTTAAAGGCGCCAGATACTGGAGAGGAAACGCCCGACGCGGGAAAGTTAGAAGAGCTATCTACTGATTTGCTCATCGCGCCTACGTCAGACGGACTTGATAGGTTGCTAAAAGTCAGCCGGTCGGCTTTGATAGCCGAGCAAAAAAAGGATGGCAGCCTGGAAAACGTGCGCTGCAATGTCAAAGAAGGTATCGCCAGGAAAACTGCGCGTTTTGTGGAAAGAGGTGGAGTCCTGTACCGGAAGTATCTAGACCGAAGAGGAGTGGAGTTCGATCAGCTGGTCGTGCCTCAATGCTATCGTCAGGATCTGTTGCGCTTGTCACATGGGGGTTCGTGGTCCGGACACCTAGGAGTTAAGAAAACTAAGGACCGTCTCTTGCAAGAGTACTATTGGCCAGGGTGTTTTCGGGACGCAGACCATTTCGTGAGGACATGTGACACTTGTCAGCGGGTGGGCAAACCAGGGGACAAATCGAGGGCGCCGTTGAAATTGGTACCTATCATAACGGAGCCTTTTAGACGGCTCGTTATTGATACTGTGGGACCTCTGCCGGTAACAGCCACGGGGTACAGACACATTTTGACTGTGATCTGCCCAGCGACAAAGTTCCCTGAAGCAGTGCCGCTTAAAGAACTCAGCTCAGTTGAGATAGTCAATGCACTACTGTCCATATTTGCGCGAGTTGGTTTTCCTGCGGAAATCCAATCAGATCAGGGCACAGTGTTTACTAGCGCTTTGACGACAACTTTTCTCGAAAGGTGTGGGGTAAAGCTGCTACACAGCTCAGTGTACCACCCACAGTCGAATTCCGTTGAGAAGCTCCACTCCGTCATGAAGCGCGTGTTGAGAGCCTTGTGTTTTGAACATCGAACTGACTGGGAGCTGTGTCTGCCTGGGGTGATGTTTGCTTTAAGGACCGCGCCGCATGCGGCTACGGGGTTTTCGCCAGCTGAACTGGTGTACGGTCGCTCGCTTCGATCTCCGCTTCGCATGCTTCGAGAATCATGGGAAGGTAGGGGCGACGACCCAGTCGTGGTAGAGTACGTACTTAAGCTCCTCGAACGCTTAAGAAGGGCACAGGAGTTGTCAGGTGAAGCAATGGCAAAGGCCCAGCAGAGGGCCAAGGTTTATTATGATCGGACAGCCAGGGCCCGTCGTTTTGAGGTTGGCGATGAGGTCATGATATTGCGCACATCGCTAAACAACAAACTAGACGTGCAGTGGGAGGGCCCAGCACGAATTGTTCAGAAACTGTCGGACGTTAACTACGTGGTAAGTCTGCCAGGAAAGCGGAAAGCACAGCAAGTTTACCACTGTAATCTGCTCAAACCTTATAGAGAAAGGGAAGCAGTGGTGTGCATGATGGTAAACGTTCCTGAAGAGCTTCCGGTCGAGCTTCCAGGACTAGGCTCAGTGACGAACAGGGAAGACACCGGTCAAGTCATTAGTGACCTTATCAGTAAAGCACCGCTGTCGCCTGAGCAGAAAACCGAACTACACCAGCTATTACAAGAGTTTCAAGGTCTGTTCTCTGAGAGGCCTGGTAGGACTTCTGTACTTACTCATGATATAGAACTTACCTCCCCAGAGCCAGTACGATCCAAGGCGTATCGGGTGTCACCCCGCCAGAGCGATATTATGGAGGCTGAGGTAAAGAAAATGCTACAGCTCGGTGTTATTGAGGCAGGTGAGAGTGATTATACCTCCCCTTTGATTTTAGTTGAGGTACCGGGCAAGGAACCTCGTCCTTGCGTCGACTACCGCAGGCTTAATTCCATCACTAAGGATCAAATTTATCCGATCCCTAACATCGAGGAGCGCCTTGAGAAAGTTAGTAGCGCTCAGTTTATTTCCACCCTAGATCTTGTCAGGGGTTATTGGCAGGTTCCACTTACAGAAGAGGCTAGTAGGTATGCGGCGTTCATTTCACCAATGGGAACATTCCGTCCTAAAGTGTTGAGTTTTGGTTTGAAGAACGCGCCATACTGTTTTTCAAGCCTCATGGATAAAGTGTTGCGGGGACAGCAAGAATTCGCTTTACCGTATCTAGACGACGTAGCGATATTCTCCGCATCCTGGTCTGAGCATATGACACACTTGCGGGCAGTGCTAACCCGCCTGCGCGAAGCAGGCTTGACAGTAAAGGCTCCTAAGTGCCAGTTAGCACAGGCCGAGGTTGTCTACCTCGGTCACGTGATTGGTCAGGGTCGTCGCCGCCCCTCTGAAATAAAAGTGGCCGCTGTGCGAGACTTTCCGCAACCGCGCACAAAGACCGATATTCGGTCGTTCTTGGGTGTCGCCGGCTACTATCAGAGGTACATCCCTAGGTACTCTGATATCGCGGCTCCCCTGACGGATGCTCTAAGAAAAACAGAGCCTCAAACAGTCGTCTGGGACGAGACAAAGGTAAGAGCTTTTAGCGCCCTAAAGAGTGCCCTAACAAGCCAGCCTGTGCTACGATCGCCAGACTATACAAAAGGGTTCATTGTTCAGTGCGATGCTAGTGAGCGAGGCATGGGCGTTGTACTGTGCCAACGGGAAAATGGAGAAGTAGAACACCCCGTCCTGTATGCTAGTCGTAAGCTGACCAGTCGTGAGCAGGCGTATAGCGCCACCGAGAAAGAGTGTGCATGTCTCGTGTGGGCCGTTCAGAAATTGTCATGCTATCTAGCCGGCTCGAGGTTTATCATTGAGACGGATCACTGCCCTCTCCAATGGCTGCAGACCATCTCTCCCAAAAATGGCCGCCTCCTGCGCTGGAGCCTCGCTTTACAACAATATTCCTTTGAGGTGCGTTACAAAAAGGGGAGTCTCAACGGTAACGCCGATGGCTTAAGTCGAAGCCCCTAACGTAGGAATCAGCCTCAAAATTGTTTGTTACTGATGTTTTTCTTCCTGAGGCAGGATTTTTTTTAACATATTGCTTTTGTTTAGTGTTTCAAAGTGATGATATGCTTTCTAGTGCAATTTTTCAATTTGTGGACGCGTTCTGAGTGATGCTAGACTACTGTAAGGAACTAGGCAGTGGTATAAAAAGGGGAAAGAGCCTGGCAGGGCTTAGTGAGGGTTGTGCCGTGCTTGCTGACTGAGCGGTTGAGTTTTCAGCGTAGTTCTAACGCTTGCCGGGAACGAGAACAAAAATGTGAACTCTCCCAAAGTCACTTTGCAGTGTCCCGTGCGAACCTGAACGAGAGAACGAGGCCTTCTCTGTGCGCTGCGCTCAAGAAACGTCAAGGGACGCCCGACTTCGGTTATGAGCATCATCGAGCGACATCCCTCCGGACAGCGGATGCAGTCCCCTGTCCATCGGGATCTCCTTCCCCCGGCGGGGCGGTCTGTTGCGTTTCGCCTGCGACACGTGGTTTTGCCGGCGCGTCTGCGGCGGGGCGGCAGACATTTTGGCCCGATCGTCGTCGCCGCAACACTCATCGCCAGGTGTTTCCAGGCGCGTCTGCGGCGATGCGACCGCCTAGGGATCCTCCTCGCATTCCAGTCATTGTGCCCGAAACAGGCGATGCCAAAGCAGGGATCTCATTCCAGTTATTGGGCCCGAAACAGGCGATGCCAAAGCAGGGATCTCGTTCCAGTCATTGTGCCCGAAACAGGCGATGCCAAAGCAGGGATCTCGTTCCAGTCATTGTGTCCGACCGGCAGCGCCACGACCAGGTGCTACGAGATCGTGCGCAGCGCCACGACCAGGTGCTACGAGATCGTGCGCAGCGCCACGACCGGGTGCTACGAGATCGTGCGCAGCGCCACGACAGGGTGCTACGAGATCGTGCGCAGCGCTACGACAGTGTGCGTCACCATTAGCCCATTGTACATTCACGTGCTCGTCTTTTGAGGGGTTCCTTCTTGCCCTCAACTGCGAGAGTATAAAAACAGCTGCCCCCGGACGCCAAAAGGGGGGCTCCGATTTCTTCTGTTGAGTGAAGTGCTCTCCCGTCTCTCTACTACGGTCAAACCTGACCGCCAACTCTTTGCGATGTTAAAATAAACAAGTTGTTTCGTTGTTACCAGTCGACTCATGCTTTGCCGGGACCTTCGGATGCTTCCAGTTGTACCCCAGGCCGCCAGGCCAACGCTACCCTTGGGGCTTGCGACCCAGGTACAACCACGGGCGTCAGCGCCGAGTTCCCAACAGATCGTACCAGCAGTCCGATCAAAACACTACACAAAGTGGAAGGGCACTGATTTTTGTACTAAACAAAAAATTCCAAACGGCTTAGGGGCCAGAGATTAGCATATGTAATAGTTACCTAAAGCTGTTTTTGTCGCCGGAGTGCCGACTGCAATAAAAAAATTGGCTGAAGGCTTAGCTTGGTTAAGCCTGGAATATTGCGAAAGCAATACCCTTGGCTGCGCCTTGGTTCGGCTGATGGTGTGGACATGGTTGGCCTTTGTTAAACTTATGGCTATACATCATCCGACATAGCGCAAGGCAGCGCACCGACCACTGCGAGGAGCCGAGCTGTAGCCCCATTTATCCTCCTAGCGTGACGTCACACCAGCGAGCGCCCTCTTTCGGTAGCGCCGCTGCAGCGGTGCGCAAGGCTTCGTCTCCACCATCGATGCCGCGAGCTGGGGCCCCGTCTCTCGGACTGGCGTGACGTCACACGGTCACGTGAAGCGCAGCTGTGTAAGGAGGCGCCACGACCACCGATGGGCCGAAAGTGCGAGCAGTATTGCTTTCGCAATAAAAGAACTCATTCCAATTACTCCGCGTTCTGTTACGCGAGGAAGACGGAGACATGAATGCAATGTTGCACTGCAGTTTTTTTTTTTCTATAAGAATACTTCCCGCCAATCTGAGTACATGGTGCCGGATGGGGCCGATGTGTTTTATTTGTTTGAAGCGGCAAGCAGGAAGTTTACATAAGTTTTTTTTTCCCATCTGCGTTTCGCAAGACCTACTGATGGAAAGCTATATGCGCAAAAATACACACAAGAGATTCATGCTGCTTAAAGAACAAGAAAAATTCTTGTTCTCCGAAGGGAACCGTACAATCACATAGTAGAATGAAAGCCGACACCGCGGCCGCAATGCACGCGCAGTCACCCAGCAGCATTTAAGATAAATAAAATGAAAGAAAGAAGAGAAAGAAGGGCATCCATTCCTAAGGCATCCAATTGTAAACACCATTTGAGCGGTCTGATCGCGAACAGCGGCGCGCGAAGCCACACGAACGAACCCGCCGAGCAGAATCGCCAGCAGTTTATAACGGCGCGACCTTGACGCGGCCCAGTCCACTTCGATCGCAGCGCCGCCACAGTATTTTTCGTCTTCGCGCGCCTTACTGCAAAGCACGTGCCGCCCCCAGCCGCTCGTGCCTATCAACCATATTCTAGTACACTCTAGTAGTGTCTAGGCAGAGCCCTATATTCAAGGAACAAAAGCCCCCAGATTTGCTCTCTCACGCCCGATCTTACTCGCGCCTGCGCACAAACTGCTAGCGATCTCTCGAACGTCCCATGCGCAAAGTACTCTGTTCCTGCTCGAGTAGGACACCGCCGCCCTCCCCCTTCCCGCGCTTCCTCCCCGCTGTACTCCCTTACGCGAGCGAGATTGATCCGCGATCGTCAGTTCCCCTTGCGCCTGGTGGCGAAATACGCAGTTGCCGTCGGAGTCCAACGCCGCCCCTCCTCCCTGCCATGCCTCTATGGCTTTTCGAGCGACAAAAGACGATGCATTTCCTCTCAGCTCTCCTCCTTTGCGCGCGCTAGATTGCGCCGCGATCGTAGGCTCCCTTCGCGCGCGTGGTGCTAACACTGTCCCCGCGCGCCGTCTCTGTATGTGCGAGTGAACATCCATACATGCCGCATACGGCGTGCCGCGAAGGTGTTATCGCCACTAGACTTTCTACGGAAGCTCACGGTGACGCCGGCAGCAGAAATGCGTCTGGAGTGCCCATCTAATTCCTGTAGCAGTAAAATATTATAATGTACACGAAAGGGTTATATGATGGGCTAGGTTTCATACTGTACAGTCAAAACAAAGGTTCCGTTTTCTACTGATAGCTATTATTTTTAATATAAACGTTTTTCTGTAATTCTGTCTCAAACTCAAAGAATATTAATCTGAAAGAATAATATACATATTTGTACATATGTAAAATATTCTTATCCCTACTCTAATGCCCAGCATTAGGCGCTTTAGGTAATTAAGTAAATAAGTGAATAAATAAATAAATAAATAAATAAATAAACTGGTTGGTCCTATGCAGGTAACGCTTTAAGTGATTTACTCACAAGCACCTGAAATGATCATTAAACGGATCGAAAAGAAAAACAGCTTCACTAGAGATTGGGTTGTGATTACGTAGGGTTACACAAGTCTGCTATTTCTTCATGCGATTAGGAGGTTTCGGGAACTTCACATCCTTTTTGGTATAATGGCCGTATCTAACCCCTTTCACGCCAACTTCGGACACTGTATATGTGCCACTCGATATGAACCCGAATGAATAACTTGGCATTAGTGAAGTTTTACATCGGATATGTGCACCTGAACATCTGACACTATAGGGTATGCCAACATTGTTTGCCAGTCCTCAAGAATGGCTATGTGATGCTTGGTAGGTGCCCTTACAGACAAGCAGTATACGAAGGAAGAAGTGAAGAAGTTGGCAACAAGAAATGGAAGAAGTCAGCTACGGAGAAGTGAAAAAGTCTGCATCAAAAGCAGCCGAGTGCGGAGAAAGACGTGGTGTGAACAGAATGGAACCAAAACGTGCGCTGAACGAGGAGCGTTCACCTATATAGAAGTGAAGAAGATGTTGGTAAAAGAAAGTTAAGAATTAGGTGACACGAAAGTGAAGAACTTGGCAATAGGCTTTGTCACTACATTGTGCAAGTACTAATTGCATGAAAGTCAGCAGTAATGGTGAGATGGGTTCTGCCAGGAATTTTTTTCTCCACAACTCTTCTGTCCGCGTGCTTTTGTCGCGATTTTTATTATTATTATCATTATCATTGTAATTATTCCAGCCACTACTCGACGAAGACCTCTCCTAGCTATGTCTAAGTTTCCTGTTCATGCGCCAGCGGGCTCTAACCAATATGCATTTTCTGCTCAAAGCAATTTGTATAGTTGGATCTTTTTAAATTTTTTTAAAATTCAGCCATACTGTTAACCGTCTGTTGAGGCTTTTTATAGGATGGGTGTAATAATAAAAATAAATGCACCTAATTTAATCACAGCTGTAGCTTTCAATACGACGATACTTTTTCTCTTTTTTTCTATCGGTGGTTTTCTGATTCGCACCTCTGGTTCTCAGTGAACCGTTCAATATATTGGAGTATCCTGTTTGTGATTTTATGCAGTTTCCCTATGTCTTATGTGCCCTCGAAATTTTACTGACGTGTCTTGTTATTTAAATGTTTAATTTGCGCTTTTTATCATGAACGTTTCAAGGAAGATATGGGCATAATGACTACTGAGTTTCACGTTCTGCGTACTCTTTCCATGTTCTGTTGAATACTTGCGTGCGTGATTAGTTTACTTGCGTATTTAGCGCGTGTCATGCTCAACGATGAAGGTAGCAATCATGGCCCTATCTTGTACTTTCGTGCACCTTTTTGCTATCGTCTTGCTTTTGCGCGCAGTTGCTTTCCTTTAGGGAGGAACCAACTACAGGCAGCTGACGTGTTCTGTTCTTGAAGTTGTCATGGTTTCTGCGTGTAGTACAGAAGAAAAAAGAATTGCGTACAATCCCTTACCGAAAATTTCCGTCACGTTGCAGTCACTGACGTTTCTCGGTAAACCTGAAAGAAGAGAAAATTGTTCCGTAACTTTGTAGCCCAAGGTAGATTGATTTGTAATATTTCCGCCAGTACCTATATACAGTGTACAAACAAGGCGCGAAATTTCTGAAATACACATACTCAAACGGTACAGCGATTGCGAAACGCAAGTGCTATAGGGTGTAAAGACTTTTAAAATTGTAGATTTCTTCCAGGGCCTGCTGCTGACGCTGATTCATAGTTTAAACATCTGCCGTATCGAAAGTGCCGATGCTGTAGCTTAAGCTAAGCGTAATTTCATGACTCCAGAAGTTTTCAATCAAAAGGTGATCGACCCGTCAAACACCTGTTTAACGTTTGTTTCAGAAACTAGCTGTTTTCTTCATTCCTACCATCTCTCTAGACAATTAGATCAGGAGTTTAGATTAGGTGTTTCTACTTTGGAAACATCAGAGAACCCTCAAACAATGTAGACCATGAAATGTAAAGGAATACCAGAAGATGTGGCTGTGAAAGCACAGACGCCACATAGGCATAGAATTGAAGTTCCTCATAGCGAAAGTGCTGAGAGGGCCGGATTGCTCATAGAGATGAGAAGGAAGTAGTACATTATCTGGACGGAAATAATTTAGAGTTGTTCAAGTGGGTACAACACAGTTTTAGGAGATAAAATAGCTTAACTTTAAATATCCTATACAAAGGACTACAATGACAGACACGGAGTAGTAGAGACGCAGCAAATCTGTACCAGTATCATTGGATCTAGTCGCGGGCTATTTTGATTCCAATCATTTATGCCCTGCGGTTTTCGTTTCGTCGATTCTAAATGTGGACTTGTCAAATGAAATTGCTTCAACATTCATCACACCTTCAGCATCACTTGCCTGACCTGGTTTTTTAGCTGTCCATTCGCTTCTATCTTCATTAAATTTTTCTCAACCTATGACATGTATAACTTCGCATAGGGCTTTTTCGGTACTTTGTTCACCGCTGGTTACCTCCAACCAGTTAAATGGTGTGCTCAACTAATCAAGTTCTCTACCTTGTTATACTCCAACACAACTTGCTCGTTCACTGCGCACATTCTTACCTTTGTAAGTTTGGTCATCATGTTTGAAAGTAATGAGGATGTAGGTGTACGCTGGCGCCAGCACAGACCTCATCAGTATAGCGTACCTGCGAGTAGAGGGACGCCACGTGATCTACTGTGACACAAATTCTAGATTAACAAACTGAGATGACAGTAGGTCGTTGCTTCGGCGCTCGCAACACGTGGACAGAACATATTTCTCCGTGTGAATACTTTATTCGTGGAAAATACGTTCGACACTAAAGATGCTTGAAAAGGTTGAAACTTTAGCTGGGATACAGGGAGCTGTGACAGTGTCACTCGACTCTGCCGGCGACTTCCTTATCATGCCCGGTAGTGATCCCTACTCAGTGACCAATCCCTGCTGCCTGAGGCACACAATCAATCGACATTTTATTTCGTTTTGCTGCACGGCGAGATAAAGCCGAAGACGGCAAGATAAAGGCAGTGTCAAACCATTGCTTCATGGTTCTCACCAACCATAGCCATCGAAAGCGAGCACTACAGTAATTAGGAGTCTTGGTGGCGCGGAGCAGAGGTAGAACACTAGGCTTCTAATGCGAAGCTCGGAAGTCGGAATCCTTCTCCAGTCCACTACATTTTCAGGCTTGGAGTGGCCCCTGACACCGGCAA